>NC_064856.1:73237290-73837290 GCF_024139225.1 Suncus etruscus
GTTATAAAAGAGTATCATTTGTAAGGTTTCTAATGTTTCTCTCTTCTGTCTCTTTAATATCATTTAGCTCCTCTAGCATTAATATTTTTTCATTTATTTTCAATGCCACCATAAATGCCTTCTATGTATAAAACACATTAGAATAGTATTTCATTCACAAAAGTAGTCCATAAAAATTATACACAATACCTTTAACAAATTGAGGAAACTATATTCTTTAAATAGCCTCCCTTAATCAACATTCACAATGACAAACAGTGAAATCACTTTAAATCTTCTGGGACCAATTTGCTGGTGCAATACACAAGGTCCAGTGCTTCCAGCTATAATTAGAATATGGTACCAGCTCTAGCTCTTGATTAGTTTTTAGTTACTATAGTAATTCCATATGCAACCTGTGCTGCTGACTAGTGAACTAGAACGTGTGTCTTCTGTAAATTGCTCTAGTTAGTCACTTGCAATTTATTTTATGCTTCAAACAGCAATTTTAAACCAGCAGTGTCAGGAACACATGTTTTTGCAATTATTAGAAAAACGGATCAGAGAACGTGTATCTCAACCTCATCCCCACTCTTAAAATGTGTTTATGTGAATTATTAATTATTTTTGAAGATTATCAAAGATTACAAATATGTTTTAAAATATAAAATATGTTGTACTCCTTTCTGAATAAATAAAACTATATTATAAAATTGCTATCTTCAGAAGTAATATAACCAAGAAGTGTAAATCTATGTTTTTCCTATCCGACATTTTTATAATCAATTTTTGTGATAAATTGATCTAAAAATTACAGATTCAAATTTAGTCAACCATTTTAAAGTATCTAACATGTTTAAGGATACATGTTAGCAATAGACATGTATTCATTTTTTCCACAAAAGCATCTATATTGAATGAAAGTAATTAGCCTGCAATTTTGTTACATTTTGTCATATTGCCAATACTTATAAATAAATGTGTAAGTCTCAAAATAGTATACAAAATATGTGTTGATGACATATGAGATATTTTATAATACATATTTATAACATATCTAAAAGCACTTTGAACAATTGTACAGGGAAAATAAGGAATATTGGCTTATATGCATATTTTATATATTGCTTCCATATAAAGCGTAAGAAATTTTACCACATATTAAGCAGTTTTACCACAGATTAAAAGTAAAATAAGTAAATTGGTTTGAAATAATCTTTAGTGCAACAAATTATTGTTTGACATATAAGGGTGTGATCAAAGCCTATTGAAAAATAAATAAATTTTATGACAAGTGGATGGCAAGATAGTACAATTTATAGGGCTCTTCATATTGCAGACCAAGGGTCAACATCTAAAACCCCATATAGGTCCCTATCTCCTATCAGGAAAGATACCTGAGAACAGAGCCTGGAGTAAATCCAGTGCATAGCCAAATATGGCCTCAAAACAAACAAAAAGAAAATGAAGAAATATAAAATGTAAAGTGTTTATATAGAGAAAAGCGATTTTGCTTTTACTTTAGGTATTGACCAGCCAATACATTAATATCAGTCTCAAACATATCACTAATAAAATGAGATGAACATAGATCAAATTCAAATCTGATAGTACTATTAAAATTTATACATATAATTTATAAACTGATCAAACTTAAAACTAATTATACCTCTCTCCTTATACTTCAAAATTACTGCATATAAATAACTTTAAATTTTATGTCTTGGTTATTCTTGAGATTCAAGAATAAAGAATAAAAGGATAAATTTACAGTGACATTTTTAAATGTCATAAAATCTTTTGAACACAAATCTTTATTCCAATATTAAGACTAGAATAAGAAAATGTCAAAATATAGTCATAGGCATATTATATTTATTCAAGCTACTTTCCCTTAGGGCCACCCTATTTCCAAGCCAAAAAGGTATTAATTGCCCATTAAGACAATTAACATCTGATAAATGATGATTCTGTCACATTTCTAAGACAGTGACTGATTATTTTCAAATAATCCTTAGAGAAATCAATGGTTCCTTCCTGAAGCACTACATTAGCTAACATATGCTAATCTGAGTGCCCTAGAGTCACAAATTGCTAGGGAAAATGGGTTATCCTATTTTTAATTTATCACTATTTTAGACCTTCAATGTATGAGTTTCTTCAGCTTCAATATATATTAATTATATCATATCATATCATATTATATATAAAATAAAACCTAAAAAGACCTAGTAATGAATATTGACCAAATTCAACAAAGCAGGTTTGAAATGCACTTTTCAAATTTTTGTGGTATAATTTTGAAATACTATCCAATTAGGGAGACCCTTTTGTAGTTTGAATTTAATACTTCCCACTATTATTGCTACATAGTTGATATTTCTTGAAGACATAACACTATGTAACTATTATTCCTATTCCTATTTTATATATTATTTATTTCATCTCTTTCTAGGTGGACTTTGAGCTCTCAAGCAAATCATATTATTGTCCTCATTGTACTTAAAATAATAGTGAAGAAGACATATTTATAGGAATAATACAACAATGCTTAAAAGGAAAATGGATTGTGTAAATAAAAATATAGTTAGAAGCCTTTAGTAAAATTCCAGATAAAATTGAGCTGATATAGAAAAGACACAGAGAACTTTCTTGGCTGATAAAATAATGTAAGCAGAGGTTCTGAAATAGGAAAAAAAAAATAAGGTTATTCCAAGAACTAAAATAATTCCCATATTTCTGTTTTGTATAGAAAATAAAGACAATAGTCTATTAAGACACGTGAACTATACATGTACAATTTTAAGGCAAGGGTGAAAAACTGGCTTTTATTTAGAAAAAATGAGAGTTCACTTTAGTGCTCAAGGCAGGAGTATGACATCAGAAAATAAGACTTAATTGAATCATAAAATTATCTTAATATTTAAATTCTTCACTAGTCTTCAATTTTAGAATATGTCACTGAATAAAGCAACAAACCATTTCTGAGGGAAGTAGATTTCCTATAAATAGGAGGCAGAAAATAATAAGTTTATAATTTGATACTGATGATAAAAATTTGTTGTTAATTTGTTTGGGGCCACACTTAATGCTGCTCAGGGGATACTTGGCTCTGTTCAGGGATCATTCCTGGCAGATGAAAGGCACTAAATGGGATGCCAGGTATTGAATTCAGGTTGGCTACATGCAAGGCAAGCAACCTAACTTCTGTACTGTCACTCCAGCCCCATGATGCTAAATTCTACAGAAATGAGAAAGACAAAGAGACAGAGAGACAGAGACAAGAGACAGATATAGGTGGGAGTGGGGAGCAGAGGAAAGGGGGTAATTGGGGGCAGGTAATGAATACTGGTGAAGAGATGATGTAGGAACATTAGATGACCCAAACTGAACTATCAGCTATTTTTTAACTTTATCTCACAGTAATTTAACTTAAAAAAAAAATCTTATCAGGGCCTGGAGAGAAAGCACAGCGGTGTTTGCCTTGCAAGCAGCCGATCCAGGACCAAAGCTGGTTGGTTCAAATCCCGGTGTCCCATATGGTCCCCCGTGCCTGCCAGGAGCTATTTCTGAGCAGACTGCCAGGAGTAACCCCTGAGCATCGCTGTGGCCCAAAACCCCCCAAAAAAAATCTTATCAATGAAAATCTGCTAAGTGAAGTATGTCAATATAGAAGTAAAATTTGCATAGGTACAAATATAGATGCCAGTATAACTAAAATAGAAAGCAATTGTGTTCTTTCCCAATTATTTTGGACCTATAAGTGAAAAAAACTAGTGCCCATTGCCCGAGACTTTTGATGAATATGTGTAATGTGAATAAAGAAGGCAGAAAAGTGAAATAATTGCAATGATTTGGCAGAAATATAATGTCTGAGGCATCATACATATTAGAGTATATATGATAGAATTCTAGAAATACAAGGTGACACTTGAAATGTTTATGCCAAAACAATAGGCATAAATTGTTGTGAACAAACAAGAATTTATGTTGATTTTATCCTACTAATTTGACAAATAGAAAATAATATAAGGGGGTATATTGGTGGGATAAAATTGATCATAATGAGAGAGGAATAAGTCAAACTTTATTTCCAGGGATTTAACTTACTTAAATATACTCTGGGATACAAGTTTGTGTTAGGATATCAGACGTCTGTTTTAGATATATTTGTTCTTACTGACTGGAGACTTTTTATATTGGTTCGGAAGGTCTAATGAGAAATCTAAACTCAAGATAAATATTGTGGAATTGTTAGCACATAGAATTTATCTACAGTTAGAAATGACTATGATCATAGACACATGAGAAAAAGAAGGCTATTAAATTCTGAGGAAATCCAGGAAAGGTAGATTAGGGGATAAGTGGGAAAAACAAACAGAAAGCATGTCTACAAATGCAAGAAAAATAAGCCAAATAACTTGTGAGAATAAAATTTCAAGCTTAGTTCTGAAAAGGAGTATATTGTCCAAAAGTTGAGTGTTAACATCATGTAACCTGATACTAGAAAATATTATTTGAATTTAGCATCAGTGGGATACTTAGTGATTTTCACAAGAGTTATTTCAGTGGCATTTGAGGAGAGAAGTTGTGATAGTGTTAATTACAGGATGTAAGAACTTTCACTTCTTGTAAAACAGTGGTTATATGTACAGACAGGATAAATTGCTACAAACATTTTATGGAAGACTGGTATAGAAATTCAATGAAGCGCTTTTTTTAATGCCTATCTACATAATACAAAATGAAAATAAAGGGCCAGAAAGAAATCACAATGAGTAAGGCATTTGCCTTGCTCATAGACAATAGGGGACTGAACTCTATTTTAATCCATAGAATCCCATGGTCCCCTGCCTAGGCAATTTCTGAGCAGAACCAGGAGTGAATCCTGAGTGTTGCTAGATGTGGCCCAAAAAATAAAAAAAGAAAAAAAACAAGTGAGTTAAATTTATATGACTTAAGAAGAATAAAAGCAAAAAGAAAATTGACAAAAAATTGACAAAAGGAGATCATAATTTTGAAATAAAATATGATATAAAATTTAATTGAGAAAAGTTATATACAGATTAATGAAAAGAGCATTAAAATGAAACGGATATTAAGGTAATAACATCTAAAGACAATAGAGATGAGGACCAGGACTAGTCAATTGTAGGAAGCTTGACACAAATATCAGGGGAGTGCAGTTAGTGCAGTGAAGGGACAATGACAATGCTTTAAAAAAAAAGTTTTGAGACCATCAGATAATTTGCATAAACGAGAAGCAAATTTTCAGATTAACACAGCTTGAATATATGTGAAAGGGTTTAAATTCCAAACAGGCCCGATAGAAACTCTAATAGTGTAACTTGTCACTTGAAACAATTGTTGTAAAAAAATAATTTTCAGTGGTCTTTTATTTTGCCTTTTAAAAAAAATAACTATTGTTAATTCCATCATTTTAAGTAGACAATATACTATCATATCCTCTACCCATAAAAGTCACAGCAAACTAAGTGCCTAAAAGAAAAAAAGGGGAGTGCATGTGCGAGCGTGTGAGAGAGAGCGAGAGAGAGAGAGAGAGAGAGAGAGAGAGAGAGAGAGAGAGAGAGAGAGAGAGAGAGATGTCTGGCAGTGGGAGGAAGTTCAGTGGGAGAAAAACTGAGGACATTGCAGGCTGGAAGTATGCACTGTAGAGATGTGTGTTGGACATAGTATGATTAAACTCAATCATAAACTACTTTATAACTATTTCACGGTTATTCAATTAAAATTATTAAAACACAAGTGCCTAAGAACAGATGAGTGGATAAAGAAACTGTGGTACATCTACACTGTAGGTGTAGCTACCTGAGACCCACCCATTTCTGGGAGGGGTCTTGGGAACTGAATATTGGGTGTGACCTTACCTGCAAGACCCCGCCTATTCCTGGGAGGGGTCTTGAAATAGGTAGATAAACCCTGAAGCCAGGGGATTAGGGGTCGGCCCTGCTGTGCTCTGGCTTTTGGGTCTCTGCCTCTTTTGGTCTTGGACCAGGATGGAGGCCAAAGGAAGATGGCTGAATTATAAGATGCAGGGCTAAGAATGGCTGAATGCTTGAAAGGTTATGAGATTGGCCACACACCTATGGTGGTCAGGGCATGAATAAAGATGATGCTTCCTGATGCCTGTCTCTGATTGAGTCTGATTTTCGCCTTTCACCTGGGCCTGGGACTCGCTGGCTGGATGGGGTTGCGGAGCCACGTGGCCTGGGATGGCAGAAAGAAATCCATCGCCATCCATCCCCATCGTTAATTATTTAATGCAACATACACAATGGAATACTACATTCCAAATTTCATGGAAACATGAAGTCATGAAATTTGCTTATACATGGATGGGTATGGAGAGTATTATAACGAGTGAAATGAGTCAAAGGGAGATGAATAGACAGAATAATCTCACTCATCTGTTGAATATAAGAAAAAAAAAACAAAAGATAGTATGGTAACATCCAGAGACATTAGAGATGGGGGGCCAAGAGGATTAGTCCATGGTGAAGCTCTCCACAAGTCAAGGAGCAGAGAAGTTAAGGAAGAGAAGGGACCACTAAGACAACGATAACTGGAATTGATCACGCTGGACGAGAACTGGGTGCTGAACAGAGATAAAGTGATGGGCAGTACCATATCTCTTCATTAACACTAGAGCAAATCACAATGTCTAAAAGGGCAAAAGGGGGGAGAGATAAAATGCCTGCCACAGAGGCAGGCAGGGCATATGGAGGGACAGAAACTGGAGACATTGTTGGCAAGAATAAAGACTGGTGAAGGGTGGTATATATTGTAAGACCGGAAATCCAATCATTAACAACTCTGTAACCGTGATATTGAAATAAAACAATTTTTTTTAAGTTGTGGCAGAACAAGCCAGTCACTCGATAATAAACCACTCACTTATAAAAAGAATTCAAACAAGTATTTTGTATACAGAAGGATGGACGATAAGTTACTATATAATTGTAATCACTATTCATTATAAAATGTAGCTCAAGGGGGAAGGGGAGAGATTCTGAGTGGAGACCTAAAACTTTTCTTAAACGAATTATGATGCACTTCTCTAAAGGGCTGCCAACAGGTCAGTCCAGACACTGATCCCTGAAACTTCAAAGTCTCCTTCCTGGGCCTTGCAAGACTCTAGGGCAGCTCGAACACCCTCCTGGAGTACAGATGGGCCATGCCAGAGACTTTGAAACCTGCCCAGCAATTGCCCCCAAGAGACCTCGCTGGATTCAGGGCCCAGCCATGAGCCTTCCAGGAGGTCATAGCGCAGAAGTCGGCCCCACTCTATCAGCTGAGCCACATAAGCCTGGAAAAAAGCAGGGTGGCATCCTGCCACTGAAGTCAACAGTTCAGCTGGGAGCTGGTGGCAAAAGGCAGTCAGTACCTCCGACTGCCCCAGAAGCCAACGGAGGAGGAGCTGTGCCCCCTGCTCCAGGGGGAAGTTAGGGGTGTCGGGTTCCAACTGTTCCGTGGGGGTGTCTGGATTAGGAATATTTAGTAGCAGCACGGTGGCCAGCACCTTTAGGAAGTTGTCCCGGGGCACGCGCTGCCACAAGCTGCAGAGGAAAGCCAGGGCGCCCTCCTGGCCGGCCGGGCCCACCTCCTCTTGCAGACGCTGCAGCAGCAATTGGGCCTGTGTCTTTAGCAGCGGGTCCTTTGCAAGATCCTGGTTCGCTCTCGGGCCGCAGAGCAGCAGCAAATGAATGGCGGTTCGGCGATGGGCCAGGAGGGACAAACTTTCTTGCAGAGCCTCCTCGTCCTCATCAGGGAGGCCTGGGCCCGGAAAGAGCTGCTGCAGCAGAGCGCGATAGGCGACCTCCCCCAGGGCCCGGTTCTCCAGCAGGTTGAGAGCGAGATGGACTTCGCAGCTTCCCAAAGTCTGGAAGTTCTTCAACCCCGGGACTGGAGCGGGCCCGGGATCTGCCTCTCGTCGCCTGCACCGGGTTTGCAGATGCTGCTCCAGGGCCTGGCGAACGGCGACGCGGCGAGCGAAGCGCCGATGAACGTGGCGCAGGTAGCGAGCCCACCGCAGAGCTCTGCGTACCGTCTCGGCGTCCCAGGTGCCGACGTGACTCGTGCGGGAGACCCACAGCACCTCCGAGAAGCGGTCCAGGTGCTGCAGCAGCGACTCCATAGTGCATCACGCTGATCCTACTTCCGCGTTCACCTGGGAGGCCAGCGATTTTGTCGCCCGATTGGATGGTTTTTCCAAGAGGACACGCCTCCTCTGAACACGATTGGATAGGCCCTCTGTCAATCTGATGTGGGGCTTTCTTCCGGGTACTGGAACTGGGACTTTGCAAAAAGAATCCAAGGCCACTCTGGGTCTTGATTTCTTAACCCTAATACTAGGATGAGGAGAATAAAAGTTATACATCTCAGAATTTCCATTCGTGAGACTATGTATGAGTCGTGAAAGTCTCACCGATTGCTCTTGTTTTGAAAATAATTTTCAGTATAAATTTTCTTTGCTTGTGTAACTATGCTTCTCAGAATTGAATAATGCCAGACACAGGCTGTTTCATAATTAATGAAACTTTTCTCATTCACTTTGTTAAAAATGCACGGAACTAAAATCACACACAGCTAGATTCTAAGCCTTTCATATTTTTTTTTAATTTTTCTTATAATGAAAATTGGAGTCAAGGAAATAAAAATTTCAAGATTAGCAGTCTGTTAAAATTAAAAGATCATAATTTTTCCGTCAAATTTCACCAAGAAATTTTGTAATTTTGTTTTTGTTATCTTCCTGGAAAAAGAGGTTAACCTTTATTTCATTCAAATAAGCAATTGAACAATATTGCATTTAAAAGCATATGAAACATAAATGTTTAGACATTTTCATAACAAACAGGTAAGAAGAAAATTGATCCATTCTGGAACAGCATTTCTATTATTTACTCATTTATACTTTCAACAAAAATTTTCTCTTCCAAATGCTAGAAAATATAGAGTCTGACAGAATCTTATAGCAATTTATGATTTACTAAAGTTGGTGACCCTACTCCAATTTATGGCTAACTCATTTGAGTATCAAAGTTAATAAAATAAGTGTACAGAATTGATTTTTAATGACATGCTATAAAATTATAAAAAATAAATAAAAATTAAAAATAAATGAGTAAAAATTAAAATGAATAAATTAAAATAAATATAAAATAAAATATTTAAACAGGGACAGTAATTTTTCACATTTTAATGTAAGCATACTTACACTTGTAGACAAGTTTTATTGTCGTGGAAAGTCTATATTTGATCCCTTGACATTCATGGCCTCCAGCCCTGCAGTGCACTACCACTAGGACAGAGCTGGGAGTAGTTCCCTAAGTCAACCATGCCCTCCAAATCAAATAAATAAATAAATAAATAAATAAAGCATTAATAGCTCATGCTATTAAGTTTATTATTTAATTTTTTAAATCAATCAGCCCAAACTCTTATTTAGTCCTGAAGTACTTACTTGATTTTATTCTGAGGACAACAAGCATCTTAAAATTCTGAATTTAGAAAAATGAGAATTTGAGGTATGTGAAACCTACCTTTATTTTACTAAAATCCATAAGTAAAAGTTTTTTTATATTCATTTATATCTTATTGTTAGGTTAAGAGAGACAACTAAATATAACAGGAGGATGCATTGGAAATAAATCAGACTTTGCTGATATAGAAATTCATTCTGAGAAGCTTAAATTTGGTGCTGAAGAGATGTATACAGTGACTCAAATTCAATCCCTGGAACTATGTGGCAATCCCAGAGTCTTCTGAAGCACTATTTAGTATCACCCTAGTTGTATCCAACAAAATCAATGAGCCAAGCTAGACCCTTTGATACAGTTGGTTGAGTATTACCGAGATGATTCTAACCCCCATATTGAATATATAGTCATATATATTCATATTGAATATATAGTCACCCTCCAAAAAAGTTTATGTTTTACCTTGAAACTCAAAGATGCAATTCTTAAAATGTGTGTGTGTTTTGGGAACTTAGAAAATTTTGATATTAACATTATTCTTTAGAGTCAAAATTTACCTGAGTAATTATTAGATATTTAAGTTTTTTGTCTTTATAGGGAATAAAACACTTTTTTCTAAAAAAAAAACAAACTAGGAATAACTCAGACATTTTATTTAAAATTAGTATATGATCAACACCAACAGAAGTAAATGACAATATCAGAACATCTCATTGGATAAAGTAAATTCTATTATTCACAAGCAGGTATGGTCTTTGTCAACATGGACATTAGTCTATGTCTTCAAAGTCTATTGGAATCCCAAAATTCTTACTGTATTTATTCAAGTATAATGCGCAAAATTTTCTACCAAAAAAAGAAATCAAAGATTGGGTGCGCGTTCTAAACGAGGGCTGGGGTGGGGTGGCAGTGGCGGCTGGTCCAATGAGGACGCAGGCCAATTGTGAGTTCGCACTGCACCTTTTCCGGCTGCAGCCGCGCACTGTACTGGAGGGTGAAGAGGGTGACATCCTGGGTTAAAACATCATGGAAAGACATACCAAAAGAAATGATCATCAAGAGTTTTTGAAGACAGGCACAGAAGACGACCTGCTGTGGAATTCAGACTCAGAAGAAAGCGAAGAAACTGGAGAAACAGATGTTCCTGCCAACTGGGACACTGATGAAAAATTAACTCGAGAAGAATGGGAACAACTTTTTAGTGTATCTGATGATGAATCTGACTTTGAAGCATTTTAAATAAATATTGTTACCGGGAATTTTATTTCGGCATTGTGTTTATACCAATTTATGTTGTCAATAAATGATTTTTATCATAGTCGCACATGTTCAACAACGTTTTTTTAATCAATTACAATGCCTGGTGTGAAACAAAATTTTATACCAATTTTTAATCGATAATTAGGGGGCGCGTTATACTCTAATAAATACGGTTTTGTTTTAATTCTTTTTATGTACAAATTTTATTTTAGCCCAAGATTTTATTGCACATATATTATCAGACCATCTGTTAGCAGTTTCTTTGGCTACTTCATCTATTTGACATATTTCTTTCACAATGTGAGAGACACATTATTTATCTTTTTTTTTTTTTTTAATTCTTCCTTGAACTCTTTCCTTTCACTTTTAAGTGAGGAAAGATCTTATGTTGACATTGCTCTTTCTTCCATGTCATGTTGACCAACTTTAGCCTTCTTGATACTTTATTATTGCTTTGCATGATTTTGGAGTCCATCAGATAATTAAAAATTCAGAACCTCCAACATTTGTTTCGTTGAATGAAGAGTTGTTTTTGGAAAAGACCAATAATAACAATGTTCCAATCATATCACAGTTGTTAATGTAGTCATCAACCAAACTTTGAAGGGCTTCTTTTACTAATATTGCAGTACTGACTTTTACTTTGGGAGCAATCTTCTTCATGTTTTTAATTGAAATACATATTTCTTCTCAAAAACTTTTAAGCTTTCTTTCCTTCATATTTAGTCTTTTTTCTTTGACATTGCCCTTTCCAGAAGCTTTGTGGACCAAAAGAAGCTTTTATCTAAATGCAATCTCATGTCTAAAGCTGATAGCCATAGACAGATGAAAAAGTACTTAGCATCACCTACAATTAGTGAAATCTCAATCAAGATAATAATAAGATATCTCACACCAGTGAGAATGACACATTAAAAATAGTAGGAACAATCTGTACTGGTGAGGATGCAGTGAAAAAGGACTTTTAACCACTGCTGGTGGGAATGTTGTCTGTTTCAACATTCAAAATGTATAGAGAATCCTCAAAAAAACTTACAATTGAACTTTCAAATAACCTAGGAATTCCACTTTTGGCTATCTACCCCTCTACCCCCGAGGACTTAAAAAAAATCATTTAAAAGGATATATTCAGGGCCAGAACAGTGGCTCAAGCAGTAGGGAATCTGTCTTGAATGTGCTAACCTAGGACAGACTGAGATTTGATCTGCTGATGTCCCATATGGTTCCCTAAGCCAGGAACAAATTCTGAGCACATAGCCAGGAGTAATCCCAGGTGTGGCCCAAAAAAAAACAAAAACAAAAAACAAAAACAAAAAAGGATATATTCACACATATTCACACTATTATTCAATACTGCACTTAATATAGTAACTAAGATATGTAAGCAACCTAGGTGTCTGTCCAACCACAGCAAGTGGATTATGAAGATGTTGTTTATACGTGGTGAAATACTATGCAGCTTAAAGGAAGGCTGAAATTATATAATAATATAATATAATATAATCATATAAACCTGGTTGGAACTCAAATGTATCATGTTGAGTATGGTAATCCAGAAGAAGAAAGACAAACACAGAATAATCTCACTTATCTCTGATATATAGTATAACTGGATGAGGAAATTTAATATAGGAAAGGAAAATTTCTAGATCACCCTTGACCCCAGAATTTAGGGGAAAGCGGGGAAGAGAAGTGAAAAAAATCAAGGTGAGAGTAGTTGACATTGGTGGTGGGATTGATCTTAAAATATTATATGCTTAAAACACAACTATCACTAACTGTAAATCATGTTTTTTAAATAAAAATAAACAGCTTGAACAAAAATTTAAGAAATAAAATTTCATCTCTTAAAAATGTATAGTGGGGGTGGGGCTCTGAACTTCTGGCCTCCCAGCTTCTTGAAGGGTCTCTCCTTCCTGGGAGCCGGGAGTCTAGCAGGAGGAGGTTTGGCAGGCCCCGCCATACCGGAGGCCTGCTTGACCAGGCCTAGTGGGAGTGCGGGACTTGGGTAACCCCAGCACCCCTCTACCGCCTTGCTCCAGATCTCCAGGGCTTCCCCGGGCCACATGCCTGGGCAAGCCGGTGAGTTGGGCCCCTTGGTGGAGCTTGAAGGTACCCTAGGCCTTCCTCCATTATCCATTCAGCTCCTTAGGGAGGGTCTAGGTGGGGCTCTGAACTTCTGGCCTCCCAGTTTCTTGAAGTCACAGGTAATCTCTGTCCAGTCTATATTTTCAAAATATAGCACAAGAAACATTAATAGTACTCACACAAGAAACATTAATAGTACTCACACAAGAAACATTAATAGTACTCACACAAGAAACATTAATAGTACTCATTATCATTGAATTATGTTTTTATGTATGCAGAATGTCCATTTTGTACTCTGCCTTTTTGCATACCCCTTCATAAGTTCATATTTCTCTTTAACTTCTTTAACTCCTATCATCATTGCTCCTCATTTACCCTTTCTAACTTAAGTACTGTAGAGTCCTAAGTCACAGACCAATGTGGTGCCCTGGAGTTAACACCCACCCAACTATTTTAAAAGGCATAAAAAAGACACTTATATCTTTTCAACATTTTATGGGTGTTTTCTTTGACGTCTCTAAACTTATGCTGAATATTTTCTTATACAGTGACGATCCCCCCCCCCCCGCCATGTTTTTTATCTTCTCATTGTGAACTGCTCAATATGGAATTCGGTGTGAAAGAATCCCTCAATTTAATACTTATGTTTGAACCAAGTCATGGGTCTTGTTGGAAATGTTCTTACGCCCCCATATATCTGATAGCACCACGTGGATTTATTTCTTGTTTGCTTAGGCACACTAAAATGGGAAAATACTATACATACCAATAAGTTCTTATCTAATAGAGATGGGAACACAAAAATCTTGTAGTGCAATGAGACCTTACACCCTGAACATTGACATAAAGACCTGGCAAAGGCCTCAGAAGAATGGGCATTCTCCATTCACCCCTTGATCTACAGAAGACATTTACAAAACATCCAAGGTTGTATATAACATCACCTGGAGGCATTCCTGTACCAGGGATGACCCTACAGCTGCTCTGACATCGATCTACTCAAAAGAGACACCCCTTAACACTGAGAAGACAACAAGAACAATGTTCTGCTGTATTGCCCCTTAATTGTGAGGTTTGTCTATAACATTACCTGGAAGCAATCCTCTACCACAGAAGACCCTACCACTGCTCAGACATCGTCCTGCTCAAAAGAGACTTCCCTTAACACTGAGAAGACTTAACAACAACCTGCTTACAGGACAGGGCTTCCTGCATTGCCCTTTCATGGTGAGGTGAAACGAGAAGACACTCCACATCATGACTTCAATGTAGGACATGCAGATTCTAGAATCTATAATACAGAAACATGATACCAACAACAGAGACTGTGTGAAAAGTGTGTTGGCACTACGGACAATGTCTTGGATCGGAGGATAACTTGCCTGAAGCCTAGAGCTGGTCTTATGCCAGGAAACTTCAGGGGTAGGATCTCTTTGTATTTAGGCCAAGGTTATTCCTTTCCATGCCTCTCATATTTTGGTGGGCCTATGCAAACAATTGCCACTCTAACACCGCTTTTACTGTACTCCTTTGACTCTAATCCTTAAAACGCACCCACTTAACATTTGAAGTTAACTTAAGCTAATATACATGTACATGGAAATGTAAAAAATACTATGTCTATAATGTTTAAGGAGTTACGTAAGTTTTATGGCTTTAGATTGCCTTGTGTGCTGTTAAGAAATATTATAATGTGCTACAATCTGGGGACTTGAGGGACAAAGTAATTGCACATGGATTCTGTTTTATTTATCTTAACTTTCTTTGGCTGAAAGTTCAAAGTTAAGATATCAGCAAGGGGACTTCTTCTGAGAATTATGTTATGGGTGATTGTCCTTCCACTGTAACTTTACCTTGTCCTCTTTCTTTGCATCTTTTGTTCTCATAATTCAAAATAAAAAAATTAAAAAAAATATAAACAAAAAAAATGTATAGTGACTACCAAAATGGGTTTACTTGTTTAAACATTTCTGGTGAATGGTGATTCTTAACAACATCAGAGAACTTTGTAATGTGAA
The DNA here is from genome assembly GCF_024139225.1 of Suncus etruscus. Taxonomy (NCBI): domain Eukaryota; kingdom Metazoa; phylum Chordata; class Mammalia; order Eulipotyphla; family Soricidae; genus Suncus; species Suncus etruscus. Next base: position 73,252,136 of record NC_064856.1, read on the forward strand.
TAAATGAATATAAATGAAATATGTAAATTTAAATATAAATGAAAATATATTGAACTTTAAGCTATTATTTCTAGAAGTAATAAGAAGGGAAAGTTATTTATCTAGTAATATGCTATTTGTTCTTTATATTCCTTCATTTTCTGCTGTTTTTATTTCTAAGCTTTGCTTAGAGAACTGTCCTGGCTGGCTGTGCTGGAGTCCTTCCCTTGCACTTTGGCTCTTACCCAGTAAGAATAAAGAAGTAATCAGTTATTGGGGATATAGCAGGATTTTTTCTTTGTCCTCTGCTATGGTCTCAGATTTCTATTTCCTTCTTTATTTGGGGGTCACACCCAACGCCCCTCAAGGGCTTACTTCTGGCTTTACGCTCAGAAGTCACTCCTGGCAGGCTCGGGGTACCATATGGGATGCCTGGATTAGAACGGGATCTGTCCTGTGTTGGCCACTGCAAAGCAAAAAGCCTTATGGCTGTGCTATCGTTTCTGCCCCTTTTGTTTCCTTCTTTTATTATTTATTTATTTATTTATTTTTGTTTGTTTCTTTTTTTTGTTTTGGGGCCACACCCAGTGACGCTCAGGGTTTCTCCTGCCTAGGCGCTCAGAAATCACTCCTGGCTGGGGTACCATATGGAACGCCAGGCATCTAACCGTGTCATCTAACCAGGCATCATCCTAGGTCAGCTGTGTGCAAGGCAAACTCCCTTTCACTGCACCACCGCTCAGGCCCATTTCCTTCTTTTAAAAGTTCCCTAAGGACTCGTTGAGATTTTTGCGTACATAGCTAATACTCCCTACATACTTGTTGACCAGTTGCTGTGACAAATTCCTGGATCCCCTAAGATATCTAAATGATTCTCTCTTATCCTGCAAATACCTATGTAAATTATTCTCTTAAAATATAATTTTAGAACTATCTTTAAAATTCTGCTCAATTTGTCTATTTTCTAGCCATATTTGAATTGCCTGACTTCTTAGTCTGTGATTCAATAGCATAATCAGTCTGTATACAGGGAGAGAGTTTTTAATGTAGTAATTCAAAAATAAATGTCATTGCCATATGTTGCTGTCAATTAATAAAAAAAAAAAGTCTCACCATTACAACAGTACATGGAAATATATATGGTAAAACATTACTATTTTATTTCTTTATAAAGTGATAATTATATTAAGTTTGGTTAGAGATTTGAGAGCCCAAGGAGAGGGGCAGAAAAAGGTGCTCTAAATTCTCTTAATTTCTAAATTATCAGAACACTGTTGTCCACTGGGAATGCCCTCAGGGAAGGAATCCTATATTTACTTTTTTTCCTGTCATCTCTTTGGATGAAGTCAATCTTCAGAGATTTTACCTTAGTTTCCTCTGCCCATCACACATTCCTTTTTGTTTTTGTAAAGATCCCCTTAGGCTGGATTAGCATTAGACAGGAATTTGCTTGTTATTTGCCCTTACTCCCATGTTGATTGCTCCTGGACAATAAATATACACCATAGAAGACAGTCAGGGCTTTCAGTACAGTAGGCTGGGAGACCCCTGATCCCATGTTTTTCTCTTTTATGTCTATCTTGTTTTTGTTATCCTTGTGGCACCTCTGCTTCAGGCCTGTTCACCTGCAGCAAGATTTCAGCAAATAATAAAGATGCCAAGACTCATAATTAGAAAATAGAAAAGTTTATTGAAAAGCAAGTTAAAGAGAGAGAAACCCCCCCAGCAAAAAAGAATTTTAGCATGGACTAAGAAATTTGACTCATTTTCGTGTGTGTGTATATTTTACATTCTTTTTAAAAAAGTAATTTGTTTATTTAAGCACCATGATTACAAAAATGTTTGTAGTTGTGTTTCAGTCAGAAAAAGAACCCCCCCCTTCACCAGTGCAACATTCTCATTTATGTCACTTATCAAACAAAGTATTAGAGGATTCCCAAATGTTCCCAGATTTCTCAGAAGATGTTCACATCTTGTGAGTTTGGTGCCAATAAGAATAACAACACTAAATGTATTTAGGGTCTTTAAGGCTGTTTATTCTGCTATCTCTCAGAAAATCTTCCATAATATCTCCTATAAGCCCAAGAGCTGGGACAGAAATTATTGTTTTGGGAAAGTATACATACATTACTCAATGTCAGAGAGAGTGTCCAGGACTTTACAGGAATACCCATTATATAGACTTAGAACATGTAAAATGGAATCACTAGCAACATTGGGCAGAAGGTAAAAAAAGAGCCTCCTTTTTTTATAACTCCAGATGTGACCCAAATATCAAAAAGGAGCAGGGGTGATGAAGAAGAAAAGGAAAGAAGGTAGAAGGGAAATAGAAAGGGAAATGGAAGGAAGAAAGGAAGGAAAGAAGAAAGAAAAGAAGAAAGGAGGGAGAGAAGGAAAAAAGGAAAGTAGAAGGAAGGAAGCCAGAAAGGAAGGGATCCAGGAAGGAAGGAAGGAAGGAGGGAGGGAAGGATGGAGGGAGGGCAGGAGAGAGGAAGTAAAGGAAAGAAGAAAGGAGGGAGGGAAGGAAGGAAGGAGGAAGTGTAGGAAGGAAAGAAGAAAGGAAGGGGGAGGGCAGGAGGGAGAGAAGGAAAGAAGAAAGGAGGGAGGAAGGAGGGAAGGAAGAAAGGAAGGAGGGAAGGAGGAGAGGAGGGAGGGAGGAGAGGAAGGAAGGAAGGAGGGAGGGAGGGAAGGAAGGAGGGAGGGAAGGAAGGAGGGAGAGTAGGAAGGAAGGATGGAAGGATGGAGGGAAGGAGGGAAGGAAGGAAGGAATGAGGGAGGCATGGAAAGAGGGAGAGTGAGGGAGGGAGGGAAGGAGGAAAGAAAAAGTAAGGAGGAGGAAGTAACGAAAATAAAAAGAGGAAGACAAGAAGAGAGGAAAGAAAGAAGAGAGGGGGAGGGAGAAAAGAAGAAACTTGATTATGTATATACTAGGATGAATGGCTGGAGTAGGAAATTTCCTAGAAAAATATTTCAATAGTCCAGGAGCACAAAATGACAATTTTCCCATGGAATTATTTGATAAAAACTAAGTCAAACTATTTGTAGGTAAGGAAATGGAATATACTATGTATGGAGGATAGCACTCAAATAGATTTCTGAAGTCAGTGTCTAAGTAAACATTACTTTCTATACAGTTGTCCTATCTGACTACAGAGCCTTAGCCTTAAACATTTTATCTATACAATGTATAGAACCCTTCTTCTATATTACCTTTCCACACCCAGAGACCTCTCTACCTTCCCCCATATTCCAGCCTGGATTTATTATCTTCCCCTTATTTAACCCTGTTTACCCTCAGTTTTTAACTTGTTAGGCACCAAGACCGACCTCCTTCCCAACAGACCACCATCCAGCTCCTCAATGAAAGACACCCTCTTGATCCCTCATCTGGTGTCTCAGCAAGAAACCACAACCAATAAGTCTCCTGTCTCAAGCTTGTGACCCCTCTCACCCTCTTTAAATCGTGGATCGTTGCATGATACCGGATTCAGCTGCAGCAAAACTCCTAGCTCAAGGACACTATAGGACTCTGAAATGCCGCAAATCATATATTAAACTCTAGACCAAAGTCTGTGATATGAAAAAGTACCTTGGCTTTCGCTCCCCACAAGAATATGTCAGAAGACCTAATTGGGAGGCCTATATTGCCTATGTTAACGTAATACCTTTTTAAAAATGTATCTTAAGATATGTATTCCTAAACATACAGATAGCCTCCCCAATCACTTTCTTCTTTCAAATACCTTTTCTCCCTTTTTTTTTCAATTTCCTTTTTTTTTTTATATATCTCAATTTTATCTTTACAATCTAGTTTTTATATATACATATTAACTCTACCCTCACCAATTTTGGTACTGCTTGGTCAAAAACCAAGAAAACGTCTTGCCTGGGATAAAAGCTCAGACCACACCACAGATACTGTACGTGTGGTCTGTCATCCTTACCTGGAATAGCACCAGCAATACAAAAGGACACCACACAGTTTTGTATAGGCACAGTAAATAAGGGGAAATCATGGACTCAGACACAAGATCTTATCTTCTAGGATAAGAACTCACACTTTTTATACAAGGGAGCCTCCCATCCTGGACATATGTTATGTGGATACAACTCAGTCTCCATGAGATTGGACAGTGTTAGTTCATTCTCAAATCCCAGATCCCAGATGTAGAACTGAAACAAACCCATGCAACAACACTAGGAACTAAGCTGAGTTGGGAGATATACTTGTGCCAGTGTTAATATGACAACGAGGACAGGGTAGAAATGAAAACTTGACCTAAGACCAGGAGGTCCTATCACATCACCTAACACTAAGTGGAAATCAGAAGAAGTATCGTCCTTTGAACTATGAAAAATAAGAGCACTAACTACAGAAAACTGACTTTGACAACTGTGACTGAACAGAACCTACCTGGAAACCATTAAGGAAAACCCTACCCTAGGCTATAGCCCAGGTCTTTTACAAAAATCAAGACTTCTTAGTACAGAGGCCCAATTCTGACAATAGAGACTGAGCAGAACCATTGGAACCATAATTTCCTAGACTTCAGGTTAGGGAACGAGCAAAAACATGAGCACATGATACAGAAAACTGAACACACCAACAATGGTGGAACAGTACCTCTAGAACCTTAAAGACTCTATCTTAGGCCCTGTCCTAGGACCTGCGCAAATACCAAGATTGCTTGCTATAGTGGCCTTATTTTCTCATCCACAACAGAGAAGAAAGGTTCCTGACACCACAAAAACAAAAAACAACAACAAAAACACACAAACAAAAAAAAACAACCCTGGGATATGGCAATGAGAAGGTATGGAGCCAGTGGTTGTTCCCATGACAATATGCTTCAAGAATGGAGAAACCTTGAATCTCTTAGGCCACGGGAATTTTCTTCTTTCCCCAATACTTGCTGTGCCTATACAAAAAAAAAAAAAAAAAAAAAAAAAAAAGTGGGGTAACACAAACCCTGCCACTGCAGCACTTTTTCTTGTGTTGTTTTATTTATTTATTTTTTTTATATTATCTTCCCTCTCCTTTTTCTTCCACTTTTGTCTTTCTTTTCCACTTTTGTGGATATTATTAGGTGATTTTTTTTTTTAGTAGTTAATTCCAAATTCTTTCTCCTCTTTTCCTTAACCTTTTAACCTCCAAGAAAATAGCATAATTTGAATCATTCAGCCTCATAAATTGAGGAGGAAAAAATGATACCAGGCCAGTCATTTGAACATGTAGTGTAAATAAAAAAATGACCAGAGTGGAACACCAAACAGAATAGATACCCAACCTATAACAAGCTGTAAGGCAGCGACCATTTGCAGTTTGATTCTGGGGGAAAAAGGAGTGAGATGTGGGAGACATGATGGGAACGAGTGGAGGGAGGATAATATTGGTGGTGGGAATGCCCTTCATTCATTGTCACTATGTATCATAAATAATTCTATGTAAATGAACTTCAGTCACAATAAAAAAAAAGGAAAAAAAAACTAAGTCAAACTAGAAATTAATTCAAACTTAAAAAAACATGGTGCTCAGAGTTGAACCTTCTTTCTGAGGAAAGAAAGATTTTGTTCCTTACAGTACTTAAGTTCTCCTAGATTAGCATGTTAGATAATAGAACAAATAGTAAAGTAAAAAGTTTCTTGATTGCATGTTATTATATACATAAATTTTATTATACAAATTATATAAATAAGTATTTCTACTATTATGCAAAAATACCTTATACAATTCTCAAAATAGGAGTATTTAAAGTGAACTATTAATATTATAAGACACCTTAAATCTTGAATTAATACTACTGGGAAAAGTTCTTTAGATTTTTATTGGATTTTGTATTATCCCTATTAGTAGGACATTTATTTATTGGAAAAAATAAACTTTTTATGAATAAAGGAGAAAATTTTATTAAGGTAAATGTAACATGATTAGACACTAATACTTGATTGGGCAATATTAATATTCAGTTTATATATTTTTATTTATATGTATATACTTATATATAATTAAATTGGATGTAATTCCTAGAGATTAGCTAAATGATTGGGTTACATTTATCTTTAATATTTCACTTTTTGTAATTGTTGACTTTTAAATGACTTCTAAACCAGATAGGAAAATATATAACTCAGCCTTTCTCTTTACTTTTGAATAAAAAGTTTGACTTTTATGAGGAGAGTTCTGTAATAATATCTGGATGCCTTTATTTTTATACCAAAGTTATCAGTATATTCCTATATAAGCACCTGCCAGAAATGTTTTTTTTTTCTGGTTCAATAACTTTTTAAGTGTCTTTTGTTCCCATTTTCAAGTCTCAAGAAACTTTTATGTGAATTCTTTCTGCACATTTTTTTCATTATTTCCTAACTCTCCTCTTTTCCTGATGGCTAAAGTTTCCAGACATATAAGCTAAAATGTCCTAGGAGGATTAATATAAATATATATACATATATATGCATATACATCTATATAGTGAAGCTAAGAAAATGAAGTCAAAGAAAAACCTTACATATGAATAACACAGTATATAGATATGTAAATTTATTATTAGTTTCTCTAAAAAGCTAAAGATGTATTTATTTATTTTTCATGCTCTCTCATTGAGTTGCAAATATGGTAAAAAAGTTAGCAAGGAACTTACTTTTTAACTTCAGACCTAATTTTAGTTTCTCGATTGTGCTGGTCTGTTACTATCATTAATGTCAAGGATGGAGTGTTTTCCCAAAAGATTCCTAACATTTCAAAATAAACTGGTCAGAATCAGTCAAATAAGTGATTAAAATGAATTTCAAAATATCACGGCAATTTTATTGTAAATGTAAAAATTCTTCCTGGTAATGTTTTTTATCAGTTAGTCACCTCATTTTAAATATAAAATGAGGCTTTAAAGGTAATAGTCCATCATATTTGAGAGAGAGATTTAAGGGGAAGGGGAGTGATTGAAACAAATGTGCCATGGATAATATTTCTTCACTTACTACTCTGGCTTTGATTAATAAATGTTCTAATTTCCCCCAAGAGTTTTTATACATTTGATTACATAATGTGGATGAAAGTCCCCATTTCCTAATATTTAAAAAAATATTGTATCTTACTTATCATCTAGAAGATAGAATTTTGTTTTTCATTAGTTGTATTGATGTTTGATATAACAAAGGAGAGAGGCAACTAAGTAATGTCTCTTTTGCTAGGATATAATATTTGGATCAATTTGGCAAGTACAGTAATACATGGCCAATTCAGCATGTCAGAAAATGTCATGACTTTAGGATATGACATAACTACTGAAATTAATGTAGGGTACTAGGAGGAAAGCAGTAGCAACACAAATCATAATAATAACTTGGGAGTTGTCCAGTAATTGGACTCCAGTGCAAGGAAAACAAAGTAAATATAAACAAATATGATTATAACTGAGCTCAAGAGCTTTTCCACTACAAAAAAATTTACTAAAACAACAAGACAGCATATTGATGGGATAAAACATCTTTACATCATTTATTTGACAAAAGGCTAATATTTAAGACATATGAAGCAAGTACTCACAAAATTTAATAATGAAACAAACTCAAATAGTCACATTAAAAAAAGGGGTGTGAAGTGAGAAGCTAGTTCTGAAAGAAAATATACAGGTAGCCAACTTTAGCATGAAAAATGCTCACTCACTGATTATCAGCAAATCAACAAGTCAAAACAACAATGATGAATCACTTCACACCAGTTGGAATGTCTTTCCAAAGTGAAAAAAAAAATAAATAAAGGGAAACAGACTCTGGCAGGGATATGAGGAAAAATAAATCCTTATTCAATATTTTTTGGCTGGTTGTCCAGTTCAACCTTCAAGTATGGAGATTTGTCAAAAAAATTAAAAATAGAACCACCTGAAATTTGATTATTTACCCATAGAAAACAAAATTATAAAGTCAAAAAGATTTATGCATGCCCCTGTTCACTGTAGCACTATGTTTATGTTAATAAAACACTTTCATAGCAATTTTTTACAATAATTAAATATTTACTTTTATTGTAGTTTAAGTTACATGGTTAAAATAATTTTGACACTTTATGATTTGGAAATTTGTCACTGTGCCTTCACTACTACCAAACTGCATACAATCAATCCTCCACAGATCTTCTTGTGTCACTTTAGATCACTATTAAAATTTTTAATTATGACTTAAAATTGGTTTGATTTAGATAACATTACAATATTGTTAAATTTTATGGTCTTGATAAAGAAAGTTACGGCTCCTTCACCACTATCAAATACCTCATATCTTCCTTAGGCATTTCCTTTATTTTATTTATTTTTCTTTTTTTGGTTTTTGAGCCACACCTGGCTGCTCTCAGAGGTTACTCCTATTCTATGCTCAGAAACCACTTCAGGTAGGTTTGGGGGATCTACCTGAATCTGTATCCGTTCTGTATCCGTTCTGGGTCAGCATCATGCAAGGCAAGCGCCCAGCCACTGTGCTATTGCTCCAGCCCCTTCCTTAGGCATACTAATCTGCAGCTTTCAATTCCTCCCCCCTCCTTGATAATTTCACTTTTTGCAATCAAAAGCCAAGGATTTGCACTCTGTCTTTCATCTGTGTTTTATATATATATATATATATATATATATATATATATATGTATATATATATATATATGTATATATAACACAAAGACAAAAGTCACTCATTTATAGATATATATATATATATATATCTATAAATGAGTGACTTTTGTTCTTTTCCTTCTGATTTATTTCACTAGCATAATGCATTGAAATTGTAGCAAGTTGCAGAATTTTCTAGATCTCTTCTAAATGGAGAGATTGGCTAGTGGCAGAATTATACTATGACTTTGATGGTGGATGGGGTGGAAGTAGTATTGTATATCTGAATTACAAATATTAATGCCATTGCAACCATAAATTACTTCATTAAAAAACAACTAATGGCACAAAAAAAAAAAAAAAAAGGGCCGGAGAGATAGCATGGAGGTAAGGCGTTTGCCTTTCATGCAGAAGGTCATCGGTTCGAATCCCGGTGTCCCATATGGTCCCCCGTGCCTGCCAGGAGCAATTTCTGAGCATGGAGCCAGGAGTAACCCCTGAGCACTGCCGGGTGTGACCCAAAAACCACACAAAAAAAAAAAAAAAAAAAAAAAAAACAACTAATGGGTGCCCTAGAGAAAGCATGGAGGTAAGGCGTTTGCCTTTCATGCAGAAGGTCATTGGTTTGAATCCCGGCATCCAATATGGTCCCAAGAGTCTGCCAGGAGTAATTTCTGAGCTTGGAGCCAGGAGTAACCCCTGAGAGCTGCCGGGTGTGACCCAAAAACCAAACCAAACCAAACCAAACCAAAACAAAACAAAACAAACCAAAACAAAACAAAACGACTAATGGCATGGAGGCAGGGCTTTTGTCTTGCGTGCAGGACAGTGGTTCGAATCCCTAGCCTGCCAGGAGGGATTTCTGAGCCTAGAGCCAGGAGTAGCCCCTGAGCGCTGCCAGGTGTGACCCCAAAACCAAAACCAAACAAACAAGCAACTAAGCAAGAGATTAGATAATATGAATAAGAAAAAAAAAAGAAAAAAACAAAACCTGAGATTCGTGACAGACTGAGGTTATAAAATGAAGTGGTATAAATTTGTATAAAGAATCTAGTTAAAAAAGAATATTAAGAATATTGACACTTGGGTGCCGGGATCTTAGGGTGTTTGCTTTTGCAAGCTGCAGACCCTGAATGGTCCTGGTTTAAACTTCGGCATCCCGCCCACATGGTGCCCCGCGCCTGCCAGGAGCGACTTCTGAGTGCATAGCCAGGAGTAACCCTGGAGCACTGCAGGGTGTAGCCCCAAAACAAAAACAAAACAAAACAAAACAAAACAAAACAAAAGAATCTTGCCACTTGGGGTTTTGTACGGTAAATTTGTAAATTGATGCTACTTCAGTAAAATAGAAAGTGGTACAAATGTAAAAACAAAAATAATATGACATATTGAGTTTAGAGAGATAATTCTGTTAAATAAAGTGTTATTAAAGTATAAATTTAGGTATTGCAAAAAAACAATTGAAGTAATTTATGTCACATTTTAGAGTAGGTAGCTGAGCTACTACTCAATAGTAGCTTAGCTAGAATTTTAGTTTTAAATATGCAATGTTTTTAATTTTTAGAAGTTCAAATAAAGCTTTCTATTTCTTTTTGTTTGTTTGTTTGTTTGTTTTTTGGCCACACCCCGTTTGATGCTCAGGGGTTACTCCTGCCTAAGCGCTCAGAAATTGCCCCTGGCTTGGGGGGACCATATGGGACACCGGGGATCGAACTACGGTCCTTCCTTGGCTAGCCCTTGCAAGGCAGACATCTTACCTCTAGCGCCAACTCACCAGCCCCATCCTTTCTATTTCTTATTGTTAAAAATACTCGTTTTATTTTATCTATTTAATAAGGAAACAACTATTTTATCTTAGTATTTTCCCAAAGCAGGAGAATATAAGTTAATCTTTCATTTTGTATAATGAGAAATATTTTTGTGAACACTATGTTCTGTACCTCTGCACTGTGATGAGTTTAATTGTTTTGTTTATAGATTTTGCTAGGAAAGAGCAGAATTTAATTTTTAATAGGATGGCAGACTATTTCTACAGTGTGTTTTAGTATCAAGTTACTTCTGTTTGCAGCCTACTTGCCAAATCTTCCCTTTGTTTTTCTCTAGCTTTTATAATCTATAGTATACTCAGTGTAGAATTTCAATTCTAGCAGTCCCATATCATTTTATTTTATATTGCCTACTAGTACTTCCAGTTCAGAGTTCAGGGTTGCCCTTGACATTTCTTAGAGATCTCATGTGGTGTCAGGGATAGAGTCTGGAATTCCTGTATGAAATGGATAAGCTGTTTCTAAGGCCCAATCTAAGTATTTTCAATCCATGTGTTCTTGAATTTATATTTTCATATGACACAGAGGAAGAACATAAACCATGCATATTATTCTCATACTTAGATAATAGGAAATTGAAAGGTCCTCCTACAAAGCATTGAAAGAAATATGCAATTTAGACAGTCAAAAACTTTTTCTGTTATACAGAGGAAAGTATTATAGTATTAAAGATCAATTACATGTGAAGTATTTTGAATATGGAACATCATAATATATTCAATAAATATAGGCACTGAATACAATTTTGTTTAGAATGTACACCAGGAAGCAAAAACCAACTCCATGCACTATCATGATAAGTGGCTTAACTATTCAGTACTACATACTGCCAACATTACTTTACATTTATACAGTTCTTTACTTTTTTTTCTTTTTATTCCTTAAGGGTGACTCATTTCTTTCTATATGTATTCAGAATGACTCACCAACCATGAAGAATGCAAATATTCTTATATGTAAATACTCAGAAATAGAATGATATTATTCGGTGAGCTACAGGAATTCAAAATTAGTCTGAAATATGTTGGCCTTATTTTATGGTTTCTCAAAAATATGCAATTTGTCTCTGATTTTTATTTTTAGTCTCATTTTTATCCCAGAAAATCTTGTTCTTTCTTTTCTCCCTTAGTTTGTGCCTAATGTTTTTGCACCTGGAAGCTCTGTCTTCCCTTTGGCACTACAATGAAATTGTCCTTTCTTTCATGCTAAAAAGAACCCAGATCAAATCCTACCACTTTTATAAATCTTTTTTGACAACCCCATCTGAAAGTAATCACTTTCACTTAGGATTCCTACAACTTTTGTGGCTAGATTGTTAATTTTTCAGCTAGTAGTTACTGCCTTTTTCTATAATTTAGGTTCCGTTTATGATTCTAATATTTATTAACATGAATCTAATAGACCCTTGACTAAGGTAAGCATATATCTACCAGGAAGATAAAATAGTCCAGGGTTGGCAATGGGTTGGGAGAGGGCATGTTAATTTTCAGGGTCACTCTTCTATTTAAATAACAAGTATCCACAGGCCAATTGTATTTTCAAGTGAAAGTGTATGCTATAATTTAAAGAATTAACACCTGTTTTGCATGCAGTATAGTATGATTCAATCTCCTATACTGCATGGACAACCAAGTACCATTTGGACAGACCCTAGAACAACAGAATTCTATGTTGGAAATTAGCCCTAAGCATCACATAAACCGGTTCAAAATTAACAAAATCATTGCTATCCCACCAGAAATCTGTTTTCAAGCTTCAGTCTCTGTAATCTGATATTTGCAGAAAGAGCATTGTCTCAAATTATGATTGCTCTTTGGTTGTTTGATGATGGGAACTGAATCTGGACATAACCAAGTTTAACATCAGTATTCTGTGATAAATATTTCTGCCTTATGTAAGTTAAAGAAATAAATATATATATATGTGTAAATGTAATTTGTGTGTGAAAATGATTACTAATATGTATTAGTAATGAGTCTATTAATATATGTTATTGGTGTGTACACATTATTAGATATGACACTCAAATATAAAGATTACACATATTAAATATATTAAACATATTAAAATATTAAATAGAGCCACCCTGTTAAAATAGCAAAAGTAATTACTACATTGATCTTGGGTTCCATATCTTGTTGAATCACCCTATTTATATTTATACTATATTAGCTATATTAATGTAATATAATATATAATTATATATAACATATAATTATTATATTTAATATATGAAAATATATAATATATACTTTATATGTTATGTATTATTGCATCTAATATATAATATGTTATGCAATATTATATAGTATATTATTATATACTGTTATATAATATATCATTATACTAGATGATGCTATATAATATATTATATGTTACATATAATATAATACTATATAGCTATGTAATATAATACTATATTAGCCATACAGATTATACCATATTAGTTGTACATTATATCAGCCTTTGAATAAAAAATATCTATATATAGTGGCAATTTATAGTGAGCACCACTGGGTGTGGCCTAAAAAATAAAAAGTCATTAGTGAATGAATTAAGAGTACAGTGGTAACTAACCATTGTTGAATCACTCCAGCACCTAAATATATAATTGAATGTTCACAATATTTTCTATAGAATTTTATGGGAGGCAGTGATTATACTTTCTATACCTCAAAGGAATGAAGAATGTATACTTTGTACAGGACTTGACCTATATTTTCTCATTAGATTTTAGCTTAAAGAAAAATGTGAACTCTTTGTGTTTGAGCACATTTACTGAGATTTAATCATTGTTGCTCAGTAAACTTTAGATTCATCAACTGTAGGACAAGTAGTATTGTTTTAAGCTATTTCATAAAGGTTAACTTTGTTTTCTGAATCTGTTCTTTCATCTCTATAGGAGGGATAATATTTTTTCATAAATTTAGTATGACAAGTCCTCAGTTAAATTGAGTTTGTAAGGTGCCTAACATAGCTACTTGTATATTATATAGTTATGACTAATAGAATAATTTTCCTTGTTTTCACTAATGACAGAGGTTTTAATGCAATATTGGACACTGTAGCCAGCATACTGGAACCCAGCATATTCAGGGTATACAAAGTACTCACAAATATTAACCCCTGAAATATAAAATTCACATTAAAATGAAAAGAGTAAATGAGTAAATACCTCTCTGAGGAATACCAAATGATTGCCAACAGGCACATGAAAAAATGCTTACATCACTTACCATTAGGGAAATTGAAATTAAGATGACAATAAAATATCATCTTAAAACATGGCACATAACAAGACTACCATGAAAAATCTGTGTTGGCCGATTGTGATAAAGAGGAACTTTGATTAACTGCTGGTGGGAACAACAACTGGTTCTACTGCTATGGAAAACAGTATGAGGGTTCTCAGTAAATTTAAAATTAAACTGTCATAAGACTTAGCAATTTTACTTTTGGGTATCTATCATGAAGAGTGGTACATATAGGAAATGAAATACTACATAACTATAAAAAATTACTCAGTCATGCAATTTGCTACAGCACGGGTTGGACTGGAAGATATATGTTATATAAAGTAAACAGAAAGAAGAAGAATAAATACATGTAATATTTAAAATAACTGCATGAGGGAAAGCAACAGTTTAAAAGGTGGTTCTTGTTGGCCTTTGTGCATAGTGAAGAGAAGGAAAGACAAAGTGCAGGGGAGAGAAAAATTGATGTAAAATAATGGGCGACAGGGGTCAAGGGGATTTAAGTATATTGGTGATGTTAAAAAATGGTAAAACTAAATATTCTAACCAGAGTGTAATCAAAACTAAAATTATAAGAGATGAACATTAACCATCAAATTTAAAAATGTCCCTGCTAAGATGCCAGACTGTAAGCTGGGAGGAGGAGGTAGGTGATGGACTCTGAGAACATTGGTGGTGGGTTTAGTGCTAAGTGCTAAAAACTCAACTATGAATAAGGAAGGATGGAAGAAATTTGGTTTGTAATCATTAGAATAGCAGAAAATATAAATTAAAGATCGTAGAACAATTGAATGTATGAATTTGATTATAAAACTATTAAATACCTTAAACAACGTGTTGTCTAAAACTGAACTATGAATAACTTTGTAAATAACAGTGTATTAAATAATTTTAAGTGAGAAATGGAAGATAACAGAGCAATACTGTTACAGATAGGGCATTTTCCTTGCACATTTTCTTCCCAAGTTTAGTCTCTAGTATCCCAAAATGGTACCCTGAACAGATCAGGATTGATTCCTGAGTGCAGAGCCATAAGTAAGCCCAGAGTTTATTCAATTGTGGCCCCAGACCAAACAAAATTAAAAAAAAAAAGTGAGAAGTGAGATGTGTTTGAGAAGTACTTTATCAATTCTTTTCAATCAATACTGTTGTTCTAGGTTTTGCAGAGACAGGGAATGACCTCCCAACAAGCCATTCCCAGCTTTTTTTGTTTTGTTTCATTTATTAGTTTCTTTTTTATTTCTTATTATTTAAAAAAATTATTGAGATCAATATGAATTACAAGTTTTTCACAATTATGTTTAAGGTACATAGTGACAGTGAATTGGGGCAATTCCCCCCACCAGTGTTGACCTCCCTCCACCCCTGTTCCTAGCATGGATCCCATACCTTCACCCTTAGCCCCCTGACTACTAGTGTAACAGGTCCCTTTTGTGTATAACTTATTGTAGTTTTGGTCTCTTGATTCTATTGTCTTTGCCCTTGGGTTGGGTATTTAGATCTGATCATTTTTTATTTCCACGTAATGTTCGTGAGACTGCTTGCTACTGGTACCATCCACATTTATTTTTCTTTTCAAAAGAACCATAGAAGATGAATCATCTTGTTCTACTCCCAGCATTTTGTAATTAGCAAGTCAGAGAGTTTGAGGTGAAGGCTTTGGGAGGAAGGTGCTGATTTAGGCCCTTGTAGTGCCAATGAAGGACACAACTTCCCGGGGTCTCAAACTCAAGGCCCGCGGGCAGCACATGGCCCTCCGTACAGCATTTTGTGGCCCTGTCCTAGAGGAATCTTTTTTTGTTTTGTTTTGTTTTAGTTGTTTGGGTCACACCCCCCAATGTTCAAGGCTTACTACTGACTTTGCACTCAAGGATCACTCCGACTTTGCCTCCTGCGGCCCCCAGGTAAATTGAGTTTGAGACCCCTGAATGCTAGGGGTGGTGATCATGTGGTTTTGGTATTTAAATTGCCTCAGGTACACGTTTCATAATTCCTCTACTACCTCCAAGTCCCTAAAAACAATACTTGTAAAATGTATAATATTGGGGACATTCCCAGGCTCATTCTTTGTATTTTGTCAGTCATATCACTGAACCTCCTTCCTTATGCTCACAGGTATGGTAATATCATGGACTTTTTTGCTATAGATCAGTATTTGTAATCTACATTTAGTTCTTATTTAATTCTTCATAAGGTTAATTCTTAATATGTCTGTTTTCCCCATCAATGGAAAATTATTTATTGGTAATATGTGTCTAGTTTTTCTTTGTGCACACCAAAAAACTCATATTGGGTACTTAACAAAAATTTGTAAATGTTAGTAAAGAAAATAGTAAGTCACTGAAGTAATTAATATAGCAAGAAGCATTCCAAAAGCATCAGAAGTTTTCAGAATCTTTAACCCCGAAATTTGGTTGACGTGCCTGAAAGAACAAAAATATTTCTAGACTCGTAATAATGAAAAATATAAAAATTAATAATTTGTTTTAAGAAATATCTACTGTCTCGCTTTATGAAAACTCTGGTATAACTCCCTTTATAGTTTGGTTGCAATTATAAATCTAACTTAATTTTAAATTTTGGAGGTCTTATAAATTACTCTTCTGCTTATATTGAAAGGAACTTACATTTTAAAAAATTGTTTTTTTTTTGGGGGGGGCGGTCACACTCAGTAATGCTCAAAGGTTATTTCTGGCTGTATACTCAAAAATTATTCCTGGTGATCCTTGCAGGATTATATAAAACAACAAGTATTGGATCCCAGTCAGCTGTGCACCAGGCAACTGTCTACTAGCTTTGGCTCTTTATAAGAGTTTATAATAAATTGTGAAATGTAAATTATATCCTTTTTGTTAAAGATGCTAGCTTTATTTTTTACCTTCTATGTGTCTATATCACATATTAAATTTGTATAATAAAATTAACAAAATTAGTGCAGTATTTAAGGCTGACTAAATAAAATTAGATAGATTCAAAAATTTAGAGTGCTAAGTAAAGATGTTTCCATAGTATATTTTATAGTTACTAAGCTCTTAAGTCATTTTTTCTGCTATTTAAAAAAGATATCTTTATTTACTAAAAATTGTTTAAGTAGCCTTATATTTTCTGAATAAAGCTGCAGAAAATGTTATTCATGAATAAGAAACTAAATGTGCTTCAAAACAACTGGCATATTTTTATTTCAATTACATTTATAATTTCTCCAAAGTGTATACTCATAGCATATACTAGTTGTTGATGTCATGGTTTGAATTTTGATGTCTTACAACTCAGCTATTTTTTTTCTCAACCCTGAAGCTTTTTAGTTCCTTTATTAGTTGCAGCAACATATGTCACTAATAAAGGGAATGAGGCAATCTCTCTTGCAATTGTTCTAAAAGTCAACAAATGGCAGATATCATCACCAATTTGGGATATGTTTCCAAAAAAGAGAATGTTGAAAATAGATATCTTTGAAGCAAAGCAGAATAAAGTAATAATAATAAAAAATAGAACCAAATTTTGTAAAGGAGATTTTGAATAAATGTAAAAGCAATGTTTTTCTTTTTGGGAAAAAACATTATTTACTCCAGAAAACCATAAAGAATTCAGACTAAAATTAATCTACAAGTTAACATTATAATCTTACAAATACATTATCAAATAGTAAGATTGCATTAACGTATGAAAATATCTTCATACATTATTTATAACCATAACCTGTAGGAGACAGACCAAAAATTTTGATGCAAGTACTAAAAAATGCCATTTCAAGTAATCATTGGGCATTATAGACACTGCTTGCTACTTTTGCACTGATGTAATCTATTAAGATTGTTTGTAAGTGAGTGTTTCTGTGTGTTTGTGTATAGTATACTATGTAGATGTGTTAAAACAAGCAAACGAACCAAAAGTAATTTAAGGAACTTGAGCAAAGAGTTCTCTGGTCATTGACGTTTCAAAATCATGAAAAGCCATATTGCAAATAAATTCCAGGCCTTTTACTTTTTGATTTTAGATAAACCAATTCTACTCTAGATAGTCCTATTTTTTCTGTCTTCACTTTTAGTATGGCTTCCATAACTATAATATGCATTTATTAGATATGAGTATGTTCTATATTATGATAGATACTTCTTGGAAAGTCCTGGAATATATTTCAGATACATATTCTGTTTTTTTATATTTCCATAGAAAGCACTAATCAATAAAAACATGCTTTTTACACTTTCAACTAGATTCATAATAGAAATTGACAATTCAGATGAAATTTACCCTTGTTAGTACTCTATGGTGAAATTGCTGATTAAATTTCAGAATATAGCTATGAAATTTTAAATAGATTTGTTTTTGAAGCATAATGCTTTTCTTTTTCTTTTTCCTGTATTTTTTGGGGGTCACACCCAGTGGTGCTCAGGATTTACTCCTGGCTCTGCACTCAGAAATCGCTCCTGGAAGGCATGGGAGACTCTATGGGATGCCGGGATTCAAACCACCGTCTGTACTGGATCAGCTCTGCTTGCAAAGCAAACACCATACCGCTGTACTATATCTCCATCCTCAATCCATTAATTTTTTAATTGCAAATCCAGCTTTTAAAAAGCAAATATTAAACACAAACTTGTAAGTTTTCAAATAGGTATGTTTCCTATTGTATGAAGCTGTTACTCAAAAATAATCTAATCAAACTCAAGTTTTGTATTAATATATTCTCATTTGAAGTCCACTTTTGGAGTCAGTTCTACTTTAGGTTTAATCAATCAATACCTAGAAAACTCACTATAGAAAATAAATCTAAAATCACCCACCTTCAGGCAACTCTTTTGGTCTCTGAGCTTGCCTTGTGATGCTAATTGAAAAAACTGCTTTCCCTGTCTGACATTCTTCCTCTTTCAAACAGAGCAAAAAATGAAAGACTAATTTTTGGTCAAAATTTTTATTTATTTTTTGTTGTTTTATTTTTATAAATAATTTTTATTGTGATCAAAGTGAATTACGAATCTTTCACAGTAATATTTAAGGTACATAGTGACAATGAATTAGGGCCATTCCCACCATCAGTGTTATTCTCCCTCCATCCCTATTTCCAGCATGCATCCCAAATCTCCCTCATTTGCCCTCAGACTGCTATTGTAACTGCTCCCCTTTGTGTATAGCTTTTTGTAGATCAGGCAATGATTCTATTATCGTTGACTTTGGGTTTGGTGTTTGAGTCTGATCATATTTTATAGCCACTCAATGTTCATATGACTGTTTGGTCCTGGTACCCTCCATTTTCTCCCTCTCAATTCATGAGGCAGAACAATATGATTCAAGTTATGTGGTTCTATTGGAAAAAAAAAAGAAAAAAAACTGGGAAGATTCCATCCGCAGGGGTCTCAAATTCAATTTACCTGGGGGCCACAGGAGGCAAAGTCGGGGTGATCCTTGAGTGCAAAGTCAGTAGTAAGCCTTGAACATTGGGGGGTGTGACCCAAACAACTAAAACAAAACAAAAACAAAAACAAAAAAAGATTCCTCTAGGACAGGGCCACAAAATGTTGTACGGAGGGCTGCAAAAGGCCCACAGGCTGAGAGTTTGAGACCCCTGATCTAGAGGTTATAAATATCAATTTAAAAGAAGAAAGGAAAAAAAGAAAAAAAGACAGAAATATAAAAAGAACAGCAACTACAAAAAAAAATAACCCAGCTACTATAAAAACCACATCATAGAATAAACTACAAGAACGAAAGAAGAAAAAAGAAGAGAAGAAAAAGAAAAATACATAAATAAGAAGAAAAAGAAAACGAAGGAAGGTTGGTGTGGCAAGGTTTTGTGCTTTTATTCTTTTTTTTTTTTTTTTGCATAGACACAGTAAGTATTGGGGAAATTAGAAAGGAAATTCTCTTGCCCTAAGAAATAAAGAGTTTCTCTGCCCTTGAAGCATACTGCCATGGGAACAACTACAGGCTCTATACATGCTCATTTTCTCATGCCAAGGTCTTTTTATGGTCCCAGGAAACTTTCTGCTCAGTTGTGGATGGTAAAATCAGGCCTCTGTAGCTAGAAATTTTGGTATTTGCACAGGTCATAGGACAAAGGCTAGGTAGAATCTTTATTGTTCTAGTTCTGTTCCTTCACTGCTGTTTTGAACAGTTTTCTGTAATTAATGTTCTTGTTTTTTGCTAGATCCTAGGACAAAGCCTAGGATGGAGTCTGAAAGAATATTTTTTAGAGAGTTTGAAATCACTTGGTGTTTACTCATCCAATGTGGGTTTTTTTTGTGCTCTCTTTTATGCATTTTTTCTTAAATAAGTTTAATATTTATTTAAGTCTCTGTGATATAAAACCCTCAGAAACAATGAGATTTGATACCTGACAAAGTTTTCTCTTTTAAAAAACTTTGTAGATTTCCATCCATAAAAAACTTTGTAGATTTCCATCCAAAGTATTGATGACATTTTTTTAGGGGGGACACCCAGTGACACTCAGGGGTTACTCCTGGCTATGTGCTCTGAAATCGCTCCTGGCAGGTTCAGGGGATCAGATGGGATGCTGGAGGTGTAAGCCAGGTCCTTCCTGGGTGGGCCTCATGCAAGACCCTAGAACTGTGCTATCACTCCATATGGAGACATTTAAGGACAAATTCATATTCATAATATTTAAAATTAATAATAGCACATTTAAAAATAAAAATTAAGAATAAAAGTGAAAGCAAAGAGGAAAGAAGGAAAGAAGAAAATAAGAAAGGAAGGGAAGGAATGAATGAAAGGAGGAGGATGGGAAAGAGGGTGGGAGGGAGGAAAGGAAGAAGGGAAAGGAGGAAAGAAAATGGAAAGGAGAAAGGGGGAGGATGGGAAAAAGAGAGGAAGGAAGAAAGAAAAGAATAAAGTGAAGGTGGGAGGAATGAAGGAAGAAAGAAAAGAAGGAACAGGCGGAGGAAGGAAGAAAGAAAAGAAGAAAGTGAAGAAAGAAGGAAGGAAGGGAGGAAGAAAGAAGGAAGGGAGAAAGGAAGGAAGGAGGAAGGAAGGAGGGAAGAAAAGGAGGAGAAAAGGAAGAAAAGGAGGAAAAAGGGGAGGAAGGAAGGGAGGAGAAAAGGAGGAAGAAAGGGAGGCAGGAAGGAAGGTAGGAGGGAAGGAAGGGGGAGGAAGAAAGGGAGAGAGGGATGGAGGAAGGGAGTTGAAAGAAGGAAGGAAGGAAGGAAGGAAGGAAGGAAGGAAAGAGGAAAGGAAGGGGAAGGATGAAAGGGAGAGAGGGAGGGAGGAAGGAATGTAGGAAGGAAGGATGGAAGGAAGGATGAAAGAAAGGAAGAAAGAGGAAAAAGAGAGAAGGAAAGAAGGGGGAAAGGAAGAAAGGGAGAGAGGGAGGGAAGGGTGCGAGGAAGTGAGGGAAGGAGGAGGGAAATGAGAGGGACAGAAGGAATAAGATAAAATTGTAGATAGTGGAATAATGGGAGACAATACTCTTGTTTCATTTATTTAGTGGTTTTATGATCACTGATTCATTTACTTAATTGTTCTGTAGCCTTAAATTTAGATTTTCTGCTATTTTAATGTTTAATAATCATATATATAAAGCTAAATATATATAATTATCATATAATAGTAATGCATGTATTAATATTATATTGCATACATAACATTACATAATATATAAATATATAATGTAATATAATAATATAAATAAATATATATTATATATACCTAAAACTTTCTTCTCTAGGGGCACAAAATTATAAACTGTAATATTGCCTAAAAGATGATTGAAGAATCTAGAAAAAAAGCTCTAAGAGCTCTTAGAGTACTGAACACAAAGATAAAACAGTATTTTTTGCTCTGACCAAGATATCAAGGGAATAACATCAGTGACTATCACACTGGGTTTTAGAACATTTAATTGAGCTTCCTCCAAAGAAGTACAAAGGTAATAGGTACTCTAGTTAGAAAAAGCAATGGTGGTGTGGATGTGTGAAGATGTGTGAAGCTTAGTATACTCAGACTTTATATCATGTCAAATCTATTTCTAACAAAACGCATGCAAACACTTTTATCTTCCCTCAATATTGATGGATTTTCTTTTCAGATATGCAATTTTTTTCAGGCCATGGAGTGTGAAATAAATTTAGTGGTTTTTCAACCATATTTCTTTTCTTTTGTAGAAATAATGTTGAAACAATAGGAAAAAATCAAAATGAAACATAGCAGTGTGCACTGACATAGAAAGGTAAGTTACTTTTTGTGAAAAGTGTTTCAGTTATGTGTGTCTGGGTAATTTCTATGTGACTGCTTTGTAATATATTTTTTATTGTGAGTCATAATAAAAAGTTTTAAAACTATCGAAGTACTAGTATTTTTTTTTATCACTTTTCATTGCCCTCATACTATATTGGTTCTGTATAAATCTTGAGTCTAAATCAACCTTGGTTTTAATGAAGTGACAAGTGACACAGACTGACCTTAGTTAGAAGCCTGGCACACAAGCAAGCATCTGTTTTACTGAGCTCTTGTTAAATTTATCAGATGAAATGATTTTGGCTTGGAAATGAACCCATTATTTAAATGCTATTCAAAAATTATTTTATATTTTCATCTCCAAACTACTAAATTAAGTACAATATATAAAAAATATAACCGATTAGTAGTAAATTTCCTGAGAGGTTGGATTCTTCTATAAGTCACTCAATAATTATTTGTTGAGTACTGAATAATGTTCTAGATGTTGGAGGCTACAGGAGTCCAAAGAAATATCAAGTTATGAACATAAATATTTATAAAATACTTGTATTAAATACTCATATTGAATTTCAGGTCCCTACAAGTATGATGAGACAAATATTTAATAATAGATTTACTAATAATCTTAAAATATTTAATGAAAAATGATGAAAATATTCAGTTTCAACATAGATAAAGAGATTCACACAACTCTGTATCAATGTGTGTTTGTATATATAAATATATATATATATATAGGTGTGAAAGACATTTAAGAATACATAAGATACATGACCTTCTTTATAAAATGATTCATTTTATTTTATTCCATGTGTGGAAATTAAAAGATATATTCTCATATCTTATACACATTTTTGAAATTTTCTGCTTTATACAATAGAGGAGTCTCTATTATACTATACTTACAAGAATAAAGCAATAGATGATTTAAATTTTACATCAGAATAAACCTTGATGTTTTTTGCACAGCTTTTCTTATTTTTTAAGTTTCCTGTATAAAAAGTGATGAAAGAAATAACATTTACTTTATTGCTAACAGCATTTGTGATTACTTATACTAGGACATTAAAATATTTACTTATTTTTCCTTTAACTTTTAATTAAGTTTGTCTTAATATATATATTTATTTAAGGTCTATACTCTGGGTCAAGATCCTTAATAGGGAAAGAGAAACATTTTATATACTAAAATACTTTAATAAAATAGTTTTTTTTATTACATTGCTACATATATTTCTCCAGCACCATTGCTTGTCTTCTTTGTGCCAATTATGCCATTATTCTCTTTTGTTTGTAAGGTCCAGAATGTTTGTCTTGTACTGCTCTTTTGAAGCTATTTGTAAATGTAATATATCTTGACCACCTATGAAAAATATTTAAAATTTCAATCCATTTTCTATTTTTTACTTAAATTATTACACAGTTTTTTTTTTTTTTTTTTTTTTTTTTTTTTTTTTTTTTGTTTTTGGGCCACACCCGTTTGACGCTCAGGGGTTACTCCTGGCTATGTGCTCAGAAATCACCCCTGGCTTGGGAGGACCATATGGGACACCGGGGGATCGAACCGCGGTCCATCCGCTTGCAAGGCAGACACCTAACCTGTAGCGCCACCTTCCCGGCCCTATTACACAGTTTTTAAATCTACATCATCATATTAAAAAAAGGAAGAAAAGAGACAGTGGAAGAGGCGGGAAAGAGGGAGAAAGAAAAAGCTAATTTGCAGGTGAAGAAAATAATAATTCTATTGTTCTTAAAAATATATATGTGTGTTTGTGTTTATATATACACATGTATATATACATATATACATACATATATAAACGTATACATACACACACACATATACACACACACACACATGTGATTTTGGGCCACAACCAGTGACACTCAGGGCTTATTCCTGGCTATGTGCTCAGAAATTACTTCTAGATTGGGAGAGCATATGAGATATCTAGGGATCGAACCGAGATCCCTCCTAGGTTAGCCCTTGCAAGGCAGATGCCTTACCCACTAGCATCACCGCCCTGGCACCAAATATTTATATTTTTGAGAAAAAAAATAGTTCATTTTGGAGATAGCATTAAAGATTTAGAATGATTGAAACCTATAAATTTTTGTTTGTTTTGGGTTTTTTATTTTTGTTTTTGAGTCACATCCATTGATGCTCAGGGGTTACTCCTGGCTATGAGCTCAGAAATACACATGACGAAGCAGGTCCATCCTGGGTCAGCCGCGTGCAAGACAAATGCCCGACCGCTGTGCTATAGCTTCAGTCCCTGAAACCTATAAAATTTTATCTAATCCCTCAATTTAAAGAAACTTAAAAAATGTTTCTGACTTTCTTTTGCTATCAATTTTTACAATAATTTGATTTTTTACTCACATATGTGAAACATTTGTTGTTTGTTTGTTTTTTATATCCGAAAGTTAAGCCCAATGACTAATCTCACAAGATGAACATACCTAGATTGAAAGCTAGGCAAGATCACTCTTGGACAAAATATATCTGACCAATATACAAATGACTGGAATTCATAAGCACAAATTTGATTATAACTAAACAACAAAAAGTTAATAGAAGCTACAATAAAATCTTCAAAAATCACATTCAAATTTTAATTTGATTCTCTTCAAAAATGTTGATTCTCTTTTGTCACCCAAAGAATTCCAGTACATGTTTTAGATATTAAAGGAGACAATGTATAATATTTAAACATTTTTTCTTGTGTCTGGCTAACAGAAAGAAGGAATCTGATATGATATATAATTTTAAATAATCTAACTAAAAAAGAGAGATGAGAGATGAGATGGAATAATCTTGCAAAATATAGTTTCCTGATGCCACTGAAAAATTGATTTTTCCCAAATAGGATTTAGCTTTTCCTAAATCAACATTTTGCCTGATATTTTTCTTTTCGTAAATTAATATTGAACAACATAATGACAATAGTTATATCTAGAGCGGTATAAGTTGTATCATTTTCAAAATCTATTCTAAGGTGTCAATTTTTCTGAGTTTTTATTATATACTTACTGTAAGCATGCTTAAATTCATATCTTTTGACTTAAGGTGTTTTGATTATGAAAATCTAACGAATATATTTGATATTTTGCCTACATTGTATAGGTTTGGAAACAAACATTCTTTGTGGCACTCTAGGATTATTCACATCTGTTTAAATTTGAGAAACTTTATTAAAAATTATTGACTGAACTTCATTAGTAACTTTCTCTGAACGTTTTAACATTGTTCTTATCTACACAGCAATACAATTGACTTTTTATGTTGTTTTCCTTTAAAATGCAGATTACCTACCCTTCATCCTTTTCTTCTGGAGAGTCAAGGGCACTGGACCTGACAGCTACAACCCCAAGTTAAACTTCAATAAAGGTCTTGGAATTTAATGTTGCCAAATTTTCCATCTGTTTTCTCCCTTTTTTCATGTTTGTGAACTACTACAAGCAACGCTTGTACTTTCTAGATGTTCTAAAGCACATAATCACTTCCACATGGAAGCAAAAATAAAGGAAAATGCATACATTTAACTATACCTAAAATTATCAGGTCTTTCCTGTTGCATTTTAGAAATAGGTGTGGTTTTTAGTTGTTCCCTTGCTTTGCATGTGTGTTGTGTGTATGTGCGTGTGCGTGGATGTGCCCATATGTGGATGAGCGCTTGTGTGTGCACGCTCCCATTGTATGAAGAAGGGTCATGAAATGGAGAGCTAACTCACCATTTAAAAAGATAGCTATACCGGTGCCATGAACATCACAGACATTGGAGAGGATCATACATGAAACTGAGGAAGACAGACCCCAAACCAAAACAAGGGCAAAATGGCACCCTGGGCGATTGGCACACTCAACAAGAGGTCCCATGTTTGTCAGAAGTGAAGTAGACATTCAAACATCTGTCCATTTACTTCATGGGAAGACATTTCATCTCAGCACACTTGAACTAATAAACAACAGTTGGAGAAAATTGTCTCTGACATTCAACATGATGCTGAGAGCTAAGCCTGAGAGAAGAAAGAGGATGGGACTGTGTTTCCTTTCCTAAAGTGGAAACAGGGCTTGAGTGCAGCCTCTTCTAAAATCTGATATTTAGAGATCACTGTGAGTAATAAAACTGTTCAATTTGGACCAAAGAGTGAAATAATTTACTGGAAAGCTCTTGTCTCTGAGTCTGCAAAAATCACTGGCTAAGAAAGCAAACTCTTCCAATAACCAGTTTTAATATTGTGCTAAAGCCATCGACTCTTAAAATCTTGGAGTTAAAGCTGATTCTCTCTTCACCCCCAGCCCTTTCTTTCTTAAGTTAGTGTTTGGGGGATAGACAGGGGGGCTGGAGCTTGGCCCCATACTCGGAACTGCTGCCAAGGGCTTGTAATACAATCTCTCCCTGTTTGAAGGGTAAATCAGTGTCAATTGCGTTTGCTGTCCACCAGAAAAAGTAAGCATTTTCCTTCCGCTCGGTCTATGTGGACTGATGAAATGAAGGAAATCTGTTTCTGGTGGGGAGGGAGAAGGGGGGATCGTTTTCCCCAAACAGCACCAAGAGGAGCCATCAGAGAAGTATGAAGAGGGGGCAGTGCGGCTGTAGCTGCAGCCGCTGCCGCCGGGCTGCTGGGGTGCAGAGGCTGCCGCAGGACCTGCGCCGGGAGGGGGCCAGTCCTGAGTCGCTGCAGGAGCACCCAGCCGGGAGCCCCAGAACCCTAGAGCCGCCACTAGCCCAGCTCCGGACGCGGCGGTGAGCAAGGCCGCTTGCCCCAGCTATCCGCCAACGCTGCCGCACGGTGCGCGCTCTGCAGCGGGTGGTTGCTGCGAGCCCCGGGGCTGATGCTGCAGGGTTGGAGGCGGGGATGTGGGGGAGGGCTTGCAAAATAACCTTGGGGACTTGGCTGGGAAGGATGAAGAGCCGCCGACTCTCGGACAGGCTCTGGCAATGAGTGGGTGGTCACTGCACTGAAGTGATTCTCTGAGACCTTGCAAACAATCGTGTGCTCCACGACTCTATTGTGGAACCAGTTCAAATGACCTTCGCACGTAAAGCCGGCTGGGGAGGCGCAGCCAACCAGGGACCCAGTGAGGATTCCTTATTAGCACATCCAACTGTTAAGGAATACAAACACCTTTGTGCCTTAGGGTCTCTGAAGCATGCTCCTTGGTGTCCGGGATCTCTAAGAGGGGGAGTGATCATTTTAGTGGAAGCTAGTGGGGTGTGATGGGTATTTTTCTTGAGTATTTTCCTTGTAGCTAGGAATGTAGGGAGATTGAATCACACGTGTGCGCGTTGGGCTTATGCTGTTTGCTACGGATGCGAATAAACATGTATGGTGCATAAACCTATATAAATCAATACCCCCTCTTAGGAGCTTCTATAAAGTGTTGTTCTTTTCTTCCCCGCTGCATGGCTCTGGAGTCTGAAATTAGGGAATTATCTGACAAATTAAAACTCTACCAGGCCAGTCAGATAAATTGCCATTCACCTAGTCCACACATCAGAAGTTTCTATCTGTTGTTTTGAATGGTGCTGGAACAAAAGCAAAGGTTAACAGATACTGTTTTCTGTATTCCAAGACAACTGGGGATGGGGTGAGCTATTCAGTATTCTGCCCACCTTTTAAACAGAGAATTAAAGCCTCCATCCTTCCCCCACCTTCTTCATTTTTTATCTCTTTATCTTTTGCTCTTCAAGTCTACTGTTTTCCCATCCTTACTGTCTCTTGCAAACCTCTCTTTCCTGAACTAGCTCTCCAACAAAGCTAAATCATTTGTGCTAGAGATCTTAAGCTCAAGAAATAAGATCTGCATGTGCATTGAAACACCCATTTGGCCTCCTAGTGTTAAAATAAAGGCTCAGACAGGTCGGATGTGCTGGTCTGGCAGAGGAAGTCCACTTTTCCTCCCAATCTATCCCCTGAGATTCACAGTGGCAAAACTCAGAACAAGCCCTTGTGCTCATGGCTTTATTCCTCCAACCGCCTAGCGGTGTGGACGCTGATTAACTGCAGCTGGGATCTGGTTTATCCAACCTGGCTTTGAGACCGACCAATGAGTTTTTTCTCAAGCAATGCTCCCAATAATTGCAGAGGAGGTGGTGGCGGCCCTTTCCAACATGGGTGTCCTGGTTCTGACTGCCTAAAAAAGGTAAGGAAGAAATGGCTGAGACACGGGACAGATTGATTGCCTTTGCAATATAAATGAGAACGTATTGCACATATGGTCTCTGAGTAGCCTCTGAGACTGATAGGTCATTGGGATTTCAGCCTGGATATTATAAAGTTGTGGGCCTATTTCTTAACTATCTTGCTAACACCACACTTCTGAGATGTTGAATGGGTGTTACCAAAAAATAAATTCACATGAAAATTTGTTTGACCTAATGCAAAAAAATGTCATGTGATTTACCTTGGTAAGGAAACAATGTAAAGTTAAAACTTCAGATACTGTGACATGTTAGATCTTATATGGTTCCTTGATAAGTTATGTGTAATGCTCAGTTTTTGATTTAAGGCTGCAAGTCAACCTGGACCTTTCCCTTAGTGGAAACGAAATAATGAGGTTCTAACAGTTTGTTTGCGCAGAGTTTTCTGAAAACTACAGCTGAGGGAATTCTATTTTGGAATCTTTGTGGTTTTGATACTGAAGCACAAACAGAACCCTGCTGTTTCTTTTCATTTTTTTTCTAAGCAATGATCAAGGTTTTCCACTCAGTTTTTTTCTGACTAGAGAAAGAAACTGTTGGGAAGGTGGAAAATACCTCTTGTCAAATAAGTAAGGCATTTGTGTAACTTTTCTGTTCAAGGTCAATTCAATTGCTTTTTAATTTTTTAACAAATATATCTTATATATTATCAGGTCTATAATATATAAGGATACATAGTGTAATACATATAGATATCAGATTAAAGATCTGTGTTAGCTCTAATTATTTGGTAGTTTGAACAAATACTTTAACAAATAAGTGATTATATTGAATTGTTTATATTGCACTAATAGGAAATACTTTGTCACGAGTTGTAGTTGATACTCTCAACTAGGTGAAATTTTAAATAGATTTTAATAATTTTAATTGGTTAATAACTTGAATCAAATATTCTCAAGTTAATTTGGTAGAAATTAAAATCCCGAGTTAAATGATTCAGTAGAATAGATTGGTAGAACTAAAACATTATTTGAAAATAAAAATAAATTTCAAATAATGTTTCAAAAATTAAAAAATCAGTTCTTGCTCAGTTTTGTGTTTTGATCATAACTTGAAAAGAAAACATTGATTATAATTATATCATTATTTGATTCAATCATGTGGCTGAATGAAGAGTGTTCATGAGGAGAGTGTCAGAGGAGTATCAGTATCCAAGAGGAGTGGATCAGGCACCTGAGGTCAACTGGATCATGTTAATGACTTGTGACAAGATAGTCTTGTTATTTTGGGAAAAACATCTTGTTAGGCTTCCAGTCCTCAATGGTAACCGGAAATTGCTAAATCTATGGTACATACACGTTTAAAGGAAATTGGTAAATCTATGGTTTATTTAAGTTTAAAGATTTCATTGCACAGTTGGAGAAACTAGTAATGATGGAAGAGTTTGTCTATATTCTAGTGTTTTTAAATTGTATCAAATTGTTTTAATTAGCCAAATGTGGAGATGTGCTTATAAGGCCTAGATGTATCTTTATTATTATTATTATTATTTATTATTATTATTATTAAATTTTGGTCTTTACTTTCTGTTTAGATTCAGGTTAAGAGTATAGGGCTTGGCCTTGCAAGTGATTGACCTGAGTATAATCCCTGACTTAACATATGGTAAATGAGCCTGCAAGAAGTAATTTCTGGCTTGGGGGATCATATGAGAAGCCAGGGGATTGAACCACGGTCCATTCTAGGTCAGCCACATGCAAGGCAAATGCCCTAACTCTGCCATCATTTGACCCCAAAAATGACCCTTTTTATGTTTACACTTTAGGAGCTATTCCATTTGACATTTAGTTTACTGAATTTTAATTTTTAATTTTCAGATATATTTTTGAAGGTTTCTCTCTTTACTACTTTATTGTACAACATAAAAGTAAAACAGCATAGAGATGAGGGCAAGGCTGCAAATGAGGACAATGATAGCCTCTGGAAATGGGACCCTTGTCTAAAGTTTTATTAATCTTTTTTATGAATATCAAAGTATTTAGTTGTATTTTCTCAAGAGGTACAACATACTTTTGTCTAAATTATATGTTTTCAATTTCCATCAAAAGAAGTATTATATGCATTTGTTACAGATGCATTGCTGAGATAAAACTGTGGGTGACATCTTTTGCCTCCAAAATTGTTTTGAAGAACTAATTATTTCATTATCAGTTTAGAACGTGATATTTCATATTTCATCATTGAAATTATGTGCTAATTAGTACAAAGAAAATTGAATTTTCCATTACTTATGAATTTATTTAATATTCTTTTTATTTGGCTTAATATTCTTGCTCAATTATTTCAGTGATATAGAGTGTTAGAGAATATTCCTCTTTTGTTACAGGATTGTTTTTCTCTTTTGGTGACTTGTGGAACTGGGTCACATCCAGTAGGGCTTAGGGTTTACTCCTGGCTCTGTGCTTTGGGATCAGTCCTGGCAGTGTTCAGTGTGTTGACAACCAAAGCTAGGTTGACTTTAAACAATGCAAATGCCTTTTTCTCTGTAGTGTCTTATTAACCCGGGTCCACTCTTCTTTTAAAATTAGTTAGTACAAATTTTATTTTGGCACATTTTCCATTGTAATTATATGCATTTAACTAGATTTTATTGAATATGCATATGTGCCAAATACTAGAATATATACTTAGTATCATCAATTAATTACAGTGGAGGTTTTAGCACCATTGTCCTGACTGGAGCGTGTACTCAAGTACAAAGAACAAATTCATATATAACTGAGGTTGCTAAATTTTAGGTAGAGGGCCAAGTACTTGTCACTAAGATTTATGATTATAATTCAAAATCCTATTAATTGATAAGGTTTTTAAATAAAATATCATAACAGAAGGTAGTATTTTAATCACTTATTCCTATTGTTCTATATTTCCAGTTTATTTTCTGTGTGATTTTGTAATATGTTTTTAATGATTACTCAGCAAAGTCTATATATAGAGTGAAAATTATCTTGATTATAATTAAAGCATATCTCTATTTGGTGTCAAGAATATTTTCTTTTCTTAGTCATGCTTATGATGTCTTCAACTAGAATTCTGGAGTAACATATTAATCAAAATCTTTAACCATATGATATTTTACTTACTAAGTCATTAATTTTTTCTTCTTCCCTTGGGTTACTTCACATCTCATCATATTTATAATGGTTATTCCAGAATCACTTCTATGGAAAGAAAAACACAGTCTTTGAAGAATTCTATAATACATCTATAATACCTTTCACATGGTTTTTCCTTTAAATTTTATATTTCTGAATTTTAAATATTAAAGATTTATAGCCATTTTTTGATAGAACCTTAGAGCTTAGAAAAGCCATAGGAGTAATTAAAACATTTGGGTTCTTACTCCTCTTTATAAAGCAAGAGGATTTATGTAGTATTTACCAAAGTTCATTATAAAGCTTTTTAACTCAATTATATCTGCTTTAGTTGCAATATGTTTCAGTGTTTAAATATATTATAAATATTTAATTATTATTCAAAAAGTTTCTCTTTTGAAACATATTTTATCATAAATTAGTGACTCATTATTTTATTTGCTACCTCTTTGATTTTTGTAATTGGGGACACTCCTGTTATATTTGGAGGGGCTTAGGAGTGAACACAGTGTTCCTAACTGTAAAACATGAACTCCAACGCTTTGAGACATTTCCTGAGTCCATTCAGGTCAAACCTGGCAGCTCTCAGGGTTTATTCTTGGCTCTAAACTCAGAAATCGCTTCTGGCAGGCTGGGGCGGGGGGCATATGGGATGTCTGGATTCGAACCACCATCCTTCTGCATGCAAGGGAAACACCTTACCTCCATGCTATTTCTCTGGCCTCTATTATTATATTTTAATATTACTTCCTAGTATTTTGAGGGATTTGGGGAAGGTTTGAATGACTCTGGTATATCAGAAATTAGTTACTAATTTTAATTTTTTACTTATGATCAAATTCATAATTTGATTCTCAATTTGATAAGATATTTCTTTTAAATTGTGAAAAGGTTACAGGATTGCAATACCGTAGTGATTTTTTTAAATTATCTGGTCAATATAAACTTAGCTTTCCTTTTCCACCTCAACCATTGAAATTCCAATTAGAAACTGCTTCACCAAGGGTTAGATTTTCAAACTTTAACTTTTGATTTTGCCAACTTAATTTATTTCTCTATTTCCTGTCCAAGTATCTGTTATATTTACATCTAGAATCTAAAGATAAACCATAGAGTCATGGCAAGCTTAATAGCGATTTAAAATATAGAAAAAAAGACCAAGAGAAATTGGACTGAAATACTAAAGCGTTTAAAGGGTATTTTAACAAAGTAGACCTTATCTATGGCAGTTAGTGACTTTAGGTATCTACATATTTGGCATGTGTATAATTCTTTACATTCTGTTGCATGCCAATGACCCACTAGGTTTTTCTCTTCCAATCTATGCCTCCTGGCAAAATATAATATGAATATATTAGTACTTGTATTTACCATGTTAAAATTGTCATTTTTAAATTGCTTAATTAGGCACTGTCTTTATATAATGATCATCGTAATATATTAGAAGGCAGTTTGAGTTACATTTGTGGCAGGACTGACTGCATAAGATATAAATGTGCTACTGTCAAGGAAAATAAAAACTTTACTGTTTGAAAGTATTGAGGGGAAGGATTGGGTCCCTCTAGTCATTGAAACTGTTACATGCCTTTAGGCTTACTGTAAACTATCCCTTGATGAATTCTTTTCAGGACAATGAGCTTAAGAGTCTGAGGTGTCTTCTTGCTTTTACAGAGCAAAATAGGGTTCTGATGCTTAAATGGAAGTTGCAGAGCACATAATAGGATGTAGGTAAAGTTACTGAACTACCACATCTCACTTTCAGGAAAGTAGTGGGAGAGATTGTGTCTTGAGAAGAAAGGCATTTTAGAGGTAAACCTTTTAAGATTTCAATTATCTATTTAAATGTACAAATCATGTGCTTAAATGCCTTGTTAATATAATGTTTGATTCTGAGACAAGCAAGCCTGTAGATATATTGACCAGTTACGGGGGCATATTTTTGTTTATTTGGGATTCTACCTAGTTTTAGAAGAAATGGGACAAGAACTTTCAGATTACTGGTAAGCATTCGTAGCTTTCAGAAAAATAAAAGTATTCATTTAATATTTTAGATAAATTATGGAATGAACAACTTCCATAAAAAAAGACAATTGTGGGCCGGAGAGATAGCATGGAGGTAAGGCGTTTGCCTTTCATGCAGAAAGACGGTGGTTTGAATCCCGGCATCCTGCCAGGGGCAATTTCTAAGCATAGGGCTAGGAGTAACCCCTGAGCACTGCTAGGTGTGACCCAAAAACAAAAAAAAGAAAAGAAAAAGAAAAAGAAAAAGAGAAAGAAAGAAAGAAAGAAAGAAAGAAAGAAAGAAAGAAAGAAAGAAAGAAAGAAAGAAAGAAGAAAGAAAGAAAGAAAGAAAGAAAGAAAGAAAGAAAGAAAGAAAGAAAGAAAGAAAGAAAGAAAGAAAGAAAGAAGAAAGAAAGAAAGAAAGAAAGAAAGAAAGAAAGAAAGAAAGAAAGAAAGAAAGAAAGAAAGAAAGAAAGAAAGAAAGAAAGAAAGAAAGAAAGAAAAGAGAATTGTACTGTGATTCCTATAACAGTAACTGATCGTCAGGTGTATGTATTAAAAATCTGTTCACATTGTGCTGGGCTGGGCTTGTAGTTTAGCAGCAGAGAATTTGCCTTTGGTTATGTGAGGCCTTGGATTCAATCCTCAGTACCACCCACATCCACCCCCACACCCACATACACACAAAAAGTATTTCATATTTTGATAATCAAATCTATAGAGATTTTTATACAATTTTTCTTTTTTTGTTTTGGGCTACATTCAGTGGTGCATAGGGCTTATTCTAGACTCTATGCTCAGGTATAAATCATTAGCTGATATCAAGGGTCATATATGATGTTAGAGATCAAAACTGCACAAGGCAAGTACCCAACATACTTAACTATTTTTCTGGCCCATAAACAAAGAGGGACTTTTAAAAAATATGTATATATGTTTTTTTCCAAATGTTTCTCCAAGTATGCTTGCTTGAGAAATAAAAATTCCTGTATATTTAAACTATGTCTGGTGAAATTAAAGTGTTGCCTATATTTCCAGCAGCTTTTTCTAATACCACCAGAATATTTGATATTTGGTCACATGTTGCATTTTTCTAAACATAGTGCTTTATTATTTAGCAAATGTGTTCAGAAAATAAAAATTAACTTATGTTAAAATAACTATAATTGGAGACAATCTGAAAAAGGAGTGTAAAGCTTCAACATAAAAAGCTAATAAATCACATTTAGTTTATTTAAAGTGTATATTTTATATATCATACTTAAACATTTTGAAGAGAGCTGGCAATTTCATGGCTGCATATACAATTTATTTGTCCAGTTTTCACTTAGTCATATTACTTTCGGTTATTTCATACACATTATTTGCAGAATAGAGCTCCATAATCTAGAAACTTCTCAGTTTCCTTAGGTGTGTTAGTATTATTTCTCTAGACTTAGTTCCTATAAGTTTATGCCCCTATGTGGGATGTTAGAAAGATGTTTTTCTACTTCCACATAAGAGAATTCAGTGGCATCAGGCCAATGAAGTGATTTCATTTTGTGGATTCAAGATACTGTATTACTTGAATTTTAAACATAATTTAAAAAAATAACAAGTTAAGCAGATAAAGTGGGAAGATATAAAGTCAGAAAAAGTCTCCAAACCAAGGAATGTAATTTTTATTTGTTTGTTAGTTTTGGGGCCAGGGCTGGTGGTGCTCACTCAGTGGTTACTCCTGGCTTTACCCTCAGAATTTAGTCCTGTGGATGCTCAGGGACTATGTGGGATTTTAAGGATCTGGATAGGCTGTGTGCATGGCAAGCGTTGTGTCCACTGTACTACCTCTCAAGTGGGCTATACTTAATAAAATTATGATATAATATTTTGGAAGTAGTATTTTTTCTACATGTAAAATTTATCATTTTGGAAATGATAATGGCCTAAAGTATGAAGACACAAGCCCAACACTTAATTTCCATGAGCTAGCATGGTTAAATCAATTAACCTTTCAGGATTTTGATGTGATTATCTCTATATTAAAGAAATAGTTTACTCCATCTTCATTCAAATCTCTAAATTGTGAGTTCATGATTATTACCATGTGTATGAAAGTTTAATCTTAGAGGCAGTAATTTTAATAATAGTGATGATAAGATAAATATAAAGGCACTGTCATAGTTAGCATTTAGTTCTAAATTTATTTGGACTATATTCCATCAAGGATTAACCCAAACAATAGAAGTTTGTAATTTGTGTCAACCAAAAACAAACTACTAAACTATTTATCAATAATTTCTTGGTGCTTTGAAAAAGTGGAACTTCTTACATTAGAAGTTGTGATTCTTTATTTTTCTTGTGAAAATGTAAGTGTGGAGCTTACTCTTTGATATTTTTTTCTATTTGACCTTTGATTGCTGCTGTTTCCTATTGAGTAGTTGGTCAAAAGTGGAAGAGCCAGTACAGATAAAGCAAATAGTGTTTCCTAGGTTTAATAATTATTAACCCGAATGCCATAATAACAGCTGTGGATCCAATCTTTACTGTCAGTGGCAGCAATATTTTAACCAAAAAATCCTTTATAAGAAGCAACTGTTATTTTGTTCCCAAACAGGTCCTACAAGTGGATGAATAATGTGCACTGCTCTGAGCCCTAAGGTACGCAGTGGACCTGGCCTCTCTGATATGCATCAGTATAGCCAGTGGCTGGCCAGCAGACATGAGGCTAATTTGCTACCGATGAAAGAAGATCTGGCCCTATGGTTAACCAACCTATTAGGTAAGGTTATAAGATCTCATCTTGTGAGTAAAGATAACAAGTTGTTTTCCCCCACCTCATGTACTGCTCTTCACCTAAGCATGTGACAGTACCTTGAAAAGAAAGACTTTCATTATTTGGGTTTTGCATCAGGGAAACCTGACACGTAAAAATCTAAATGAATTTCCAGTGTTTCTTCCACTACTGTGTTTATTCATTCCATTATAATGCACTGAAATAGGAAACTATGTGATGGAATTGCTTATTTCATCTGTTTGCCGATATGATTTACATTTTGAGTTTTATTCCAGGTAACTGATCAATTTAGCTGATTCTGTTGACATTGCACACAGGTCAAAGAAAAAATCTGTGAAATCTAACTTCTAAAACTGAATTTTTTGCCCTAGTTTTAAAAGACACATTCTAAAACTGCTGACTGCCCAAAGTCAAGAAAAATACATCTATCCTTTGTCCAAATGAGCTGACTAGGGTGTTAAATTTTTCCTTTTCATTTCACTTTTGTATATAAGCACATTTGAAAACAATGCTTCCTTCATGCTAAGGTAACATCTCTTTTTCTGTGTAATTTTTGTTTCTCTTGTGATGGTATATTTATAGAATAAAATTTCAATCATGTGCAAAATGGAATCCTCCATTTCAATAAGGATCTTAACTCAAAAGCTGTCTCCACCAGTTGTTTTTCACATAATAAGAAAAAAGCTATTAAGGCCTGAATATTGAACCTTTGAAGAATTTAGGATATGAGACTTATATATTAAAAAATAGAGAGTTGATATGCTTTATTAAAGAATAGACTATAGATATTTTTATTAAAGTATTTTTTAAAATATAAATTATCTTTTAAGGTATGTGACATTTTCCTCACAGTAACTAATGAAATAAAAGAACTAGGGAAGTAGCATTGTGTATGAAATTTTAGCAAGGAGTTAGTAAGACTTAGCAAGGCTTAAGCACATTTTAGCAATGTTTTCCATTTTTCTTATAGTAGTTGGAGATATTTCCATTGTTTTTGTATGCTTTTAAACATTTGTTATTCACTTTTTTCTCACTATATGAAGACTTTTAAATATATATTGTCTAAGCAGGGACTGTCATATTTGATTGTTTGCAAACAATATTTTTTGGAAGATATTCAGTCAACGGGTAAGGCCAGAAATACAGAATTCACATCTTAGGAAGACCATTTACTCTGCTTTGGAATTATACCAGAAGGAAAGGGCTTTATTATTTATCTTTGCTTTAGTATTTATCTTTGGAAAAAGGATTTTTATCTGTGTAATATGGAAGAATTTAAGTTAAGTAAAACATATTTTCCTCTTTGTTGTTTGGAGTGTATAATTTATTAACACTTTTGAATTATCCTTCTTTATATATGGGCTATCACAAATATGTTGGTATAAAGCAGAAATTAAGAGAACAGACTCCAATTTTGAATCCATATCTGACACTCAGTACCAATGTAATCCTAGGCTAATGACTTATCTTTCTTCTTTCTACCACAAGTTCCTCATCTACAAAGTGGAAAAATTGGTAATGTCTAATTTTAGTGGTTCCTATGAGATCAAATAACAAATGTTTGGTATATTGCAAATACTTTATGTGTCATTGTTATTTATCTAGTTCTGTGAACCTGTTAATTTGCTTTTGTGAATAAGTTCATTTACTCAAGAAATTTACATCTTTTAAGCGTGTACATCAAGATGATATATTTAAAGAGAGTACATAATACATTAAGAGTGTACATCAACATAATATATTTATTTAAGTGGTAGACTTGGATTCAGAAAGCTTGAATTCAAATCTCAGTTCTACCATCATACTAACTCTGTAATCTTGAATGGGTATCTTAATGCACTGTCTTAGTTTTATTATCTTTAACATAAGTGTAAAACTTGCATCATGCTCATAGGATTGTTGGAGATTTGAATGAGGTAATCTCATTTATTTTAGAACACTGTCAGATTCATAATAGTCACTTTTAGTCAATATCAATTATTGAGAAAATTGTTCTTTAGATACACTTAAAAGCTTTAGGGCAGACTAGAGATTTAAAACTACTTGTTCTTTTATATCCTTGGGTAGATTTAAAATGAAACATGCTAAATGAATTATTTAATAAATAATTTATTAGAACTGGTATTAATTTTTGAAAGATATAGTTTCAAAAATATAAAACTAAGGAATGAGAGAGTGACAAAGGAACAAAAGTGCATAAATCCTCCTTACATTTTATAATTAAACTGAGAACTGAAGAATCATTAGTACCAAATAAGACAAAGCATTGAGAAAAACATGGGTAGACTGAATGCACTTGCTAAGATAGGAAAACATTTGGTACATTGGAATAACTGCAAGACTAGAGCACACAGTGTAGAACAGGAAGGGAAGAGTTACATGAGATTTGCTGGAGTAAAATTATGCACTGCTTTGAAGACCAATTTAAGGAACTTAAAAAGAACTGTTTTATGATCAAAGAGAAACCATGAAAATGTCCTATGCAAGAAAAAATTTTGATTGATTAGAGTATAGCATGATTGTATTTCTATGACCTTGGAATCAAACATTTTTATTTCTTAGTGATTCTAAACATTTATTACGTACCTTGATCAGTTTAAGTAGACAAGACAGCCTTAAAGAATAGAGACATGGGGTCGGAGCAATGGCACAGTGGTAGGGCATTTACCTTGCACAAGGCTGACCCAGGACAGACTGTGGTTTGATTTCTTGGCATCCCATATGCTCCCTCAACCAGGAGCGATTTCTGAGCCCATAGCCAAGAATAACCCTGAAAGTCACCGGGTGTGCCCCCCCCCCCAAAAAAAAAAAGAATAGAGACAGTGTATCTGTAATGGAAAGATCTTTGGACTAAAAGTCAGGAGATCTGGCTTCTAAATAGGAGTCAGGAGATCTGGCTCTTGGTTCTTTCTCTGCCACTGAGCAGGAAGCTTGCCCAAAGTCACTCAGCTATCTTTTCTAGGCTCAGTGTCCTCTACATAAAACGAAGGGACTGGAAGGAAATATCTCTGATGATTTTTCCAGTTCCAAAAGGGAGAGTGTCCAAGAAATCTACCTCTTTAGACCTAATTTGAGATCATCAATATACAAAAACAAGAAAAAATACATGAATGAATAATATTTATTTTAAATAGTAAAATAAATAACAATTTGGTAACACAAAGGCAACTGATTAACTTATAAAATTTTATCAAAAAAGAATTATTAAAAGAATACCTAAATGTGGTAAGTACCACCTTCTATTGCTTTAAACTCATTAGATAATTCAAAGATTTCTAAGGAGTAACCTTAAAATAATTTGAAATTAGTTAATAATTTGAAACTATTTAAAGTAGTAAAACATTTGGAGGTCAGAAAATAACTTTTTCACTATTTTTTGCTAAAGTGATAACATTTTGTAATTTGAGATATTAAAGTAAATTATCAATATATTAAGCCATGTGTCAGTTCAAATAAACTTATTTATATTAATAAACAATTCATAAACTTACAAATTTGTTCATAATTGAGCTTTAGTCTTACAATATACTCCATCCTTCACCTGTGAACATTTCTACCCCCAGTGTCACCTGCTTTCCTCTCCCTGTGATCCCTTTGTCTGGGAAAGAGATTTTGCTTCTCTATTTCTCTCTTTCTTTTTTCCCCATTTTTAGGAACTGTGGTTTGCATTATTGTTCATGAAGGGATACCATGCATATCACTTTATCTCCATCCAACATACAAATGATCCAAGTGATCAGTGCCAAAAGCTTCCTACCATGACTGGTTCTTCTGGCCCTCCTCTCTATTGTCCATGAACATTATTACCAAACTATTTTTTATTTTTCTTTAATATTTAATGAGTGAGACAATTATGTCTATCTCTCTCCTCTGACTATCAATGTATAAGCAAATCTTATGATTTTATTTTTCCTAACAACTGCATAGTATTCCATTGTATACCATATTATTGTACCACAGTTTCTGTAGCCACTCATTTGTTGTCAAGCACTTGGGTTGTTTTCAGATCCTCATTATTTAAATAGTGCTGCAATAAACATAGGAATGCAGATGGCATTTTTATATTGTGCATATATTATGTTGTATATATGGTAATATGCCTTAGAGTGGTATTGATGGATCATATGGGAGCTCAATTTCCAGTTTTTTTTAGGAATATCAAGACTGTTTTCCAAAATCCCTGGACAAGTTGACATTCCCATCAGCAATGAGAGTCCCTTTCTTCCTGTAGTCACACCAGAAACAGTTGTTTTTGTTCTTTATGATATATGCTAGTCTCTGTGGTATGAAATAATAAATCATTGTTTTCAATTTTTAAAACATACATTTAAGTTTATGTTGAATATAATCTTAAATGAATCTTGTGTTTATTTAAAGTAGCTGAAATTTTATGGGGTGTGAAAATAAATGTACTAAATTAAAGCTATTGATATATTATTTTATTATGATGTAGATAATTTCTGTTGCAAGATTTGCTTTTTTCTGATTATATAAAAACTAGTGTGACTTTTTAACATTTAAAAATAAATAATTATATTTTTGATCTCACATAAAATTTAAACTAAATTGGGTTAAATATAATTGTAACTAGCCATTAATTCATCTTCTAGATTTTTTTCTTTGCTGTTAAAATTATTTGATATAGTAAAAATAATTTTATTGTCTCTAATTATTCAAATTCACATCAAATTTGAAAATACTATACGGTAATTTTCAGGTACTATCTTTTTATTTAATCAGCAGAATTATTAAGTACCATGTTAGATTACTAGATATATCATTAGAGCAGCACTGGAAAGTTTTATACAAACTAAATTCTATGTTTCATGAGTTCCAATCATTCTCTTATGATTGTTTGCTAGTTAAGATGAGAAAATAGTTATGTTTTGTATTGGGATTTGCTCATAAAGTAGTGTAGCAATCAGACTCATCAGATGATAATCATGTATTATTTAATGGCAATCCCTTGGAAATCATGAATTACTTACTGAAAATCATTTGGAAATATCTGTTGATATTGTAGTCCAAAGTAAGTTTCTTTTGGAGTGGGCGTACACCTGGTGGCATGTCACTCAGGAGTTACTCCTGGCTCTGCTTTCAGAATTCACTACTGGCAGGCTCCTGGACCATATGGGATGCTGGGAAAGACCCTTGGTTGGCTGCATATGAGGCAAATGCCCTACCCACTGTGCTATCACCTCAGTCAAAGTATGTTTTCTAAAAGCTGGTGACATGGAGAAGTTTAATGACCAGCAAAAGAGATTGTAAATGCATCTTGAACAACCCTCCATTCTTCTTCTAAAATATTACTGTGACTATTGTTCCAATACATAGTGAGTCACATATTTCAATAATATTTTTGACATTTTTGCTATTTATTCATGAACAAGCTGTCATCCATTTTTTATTTAATTAGATTCTTAACTATGATAATTAATATCAAATAATTGTATATATAAATTCTGAAGGTGGAACTTAATTTTCCTTTAAAAATTAAAAACATGATTTTAAATTAACAGTCTGACTATGACAACTACCTTCATTCAAATATATTGTGCATAGTCCAAATTGCTGATAAGAATATTGAAACTTAGATTGAAATAATGTGAATCAAGAGAACTAAGGCACATGTACTAAAATTGTGTTTATAAATTAATATATTTATTTATTGGTTTCTGGGCCACACCCGGTGATGCTTAGGGGTTTCCTCCTAGCTATGTGCTCAGAAATTGCTTTTGGCTTGAGGACCATATGGGACACTGGGGGATAGAACCTTAGCCTGTCCTAGGCTAGCGCAGGTAAGGCAAATAGATAGATAGATAGATAGATAGATAGATAGATAGATAGATAGATAGATAGATAGATAGATAGATAGATAGATAGATAGATGCTTTACTGCTTGTGCCACCGCTCTGGCCCCATATTGTGTTAATTTTTATTATTTATTTATTTATTTTTGGGCTTCAGTCACACCCGACAGCTCTCAGGGGTTGTTCCTGGTTCTGTGCTCAGAAATAGCTCCTGGCAGTCTCTGGGGACCATATGGGATCTGGGGATCAAACCCAGTTCTGTTCTGGGTCAACAGGCAAACGCACTTCTACTGTGCTGTCACTCAGGAACTCCTCAAATATTTTTTAAGGACAAGTGTGTTCAGTGCTTTCTTCTAGTTCTACATCAGAGTGATTGGGGAACTATATGCAGTTTAATGAATCAAATCAGTGTCATATCCCAAAAGTCTTCATAAGCCTGAATAGCATTCTCAGCCATTCTGTCAACTCTAAACTACTAATTATTTTAACATGCTATTCTCTTCAGTCCTAATCTTTTATTACTTAAGGAATTTATCTGAATTTTCTATAAAGGTAAAAGTACATCAAGAATACACTGCCTAGTGTATTCTAGGGGAGAATACTTACTATGTTATTTTGACTTTTAGGCAAGCAGTATAGCCTAAAGTCTGGTTTTATCATTTATGAAATTCATACCAGTATTCACATTTGTAAAATGAAAGAATAAAAGCAAACTTTTTGAAATATAGTAAGAGCTCTTAGATGTTAAAAACTATAACATTCTTATACTATTGGTATAATTTCAGGAAATTAAGTTTGGTATTGTTACTTTATTGTGGAAAAAATAGAACATTTTTTTTTAGCAATACTGTAAGTAACAGATATCTTCCCCACTTCACTCCAGAACACTTAAGTTGGTACTTTATATTTAGTTTACTTAATATTTACTTTAGTTATTTAATTTTTACTTCATGTTTATGAAAATCATATTTGATACACATTTTCCAGAAGATACATATCAGT
The DNA here is from genome assembly GCF_024139225.1 of Suncus etruscus. Lineage (NCBI taxonomy): Eukaryota > Metazoa > Chordata > Mammalia > Eulipotyphla > Soricidae > Suncus > Suncus etruscus. The sequence continues at coordinate 73,294,878 of NC_064856.1, forward strand.
GTATTAGCAAACTTTCACACATTGTTGTCACAAAATATGTTAGATAGATGTTTATTCAATAACATGTGTCCTAATATTTTGTTTGTTTAGGGTCCACATATAATGATGCTAGTGGGTTACTACTGGCTCTAGTCTCAGGTATTACTCCTGGTGTTGTGGGAGAGATCATGCAGTGCATCTTGGATAGAACTTGGGTCTCCTTTGTGCAAGGCAAACATTTTATCTACTTTACTATCTTTCCAGTTGCATGTGTTGTAATAATTAAAGAAGTGACTAATCACAAACTTTAACAACAGTCATTAATTTTTGTGTAATGATGGTCCGTCAGTAGGACCGAAGTGATGCTGCGAAGCTCATTATGAACTTTGGAAAGAAAAATATTACATAGATGAAAGTATTTTAAATTAATCTTCAAATCAATAGACTTTACATTATGTGGTTCTTATTTATAGAACTGGAATTGATTCTGTGAGATTAGAATGATACTGCCTTTAATATTTTTCTGATATATCAAATAAGCTATGCAATTTATATTTCACATATATGTTTAAATGTGTATATTATGCAAATTTAGTTTTGTATAATATTGATTTGATATATTATAATTAGAAATTTGAAACCCGAATGAACTTGACTACATGTGGCATAAGATTTAGGGTCCCCTGTAATTTAGTGGTAGTGAACATTAAGGAACTTTATATGTCAGTATCATACATGTGAAGACTATTGTAACCATGCTACCCCAATTACAATAAAACTTCCTAATTCATTAAAAAAGTTAAGATTTGCAATTTTTAATAAGCTTTGAGAAATGATTTATTATCCTTAATGAAAGCTGTAACTGATAGTCACAAAGTAAGTTAAATTTATGATTCTTAATCTATAAACGGAAAATGCATTACATAGAAAGAATTGAAGAAAAAGAAAACAATTGCTTCTCGGCCTTTTGGCTAAGATCAAGTGTAGTATCTGTTCTTATCAGTTTAATATCTGATACATCGTCTATCTGACGACAATATATTAAATGAATTTTTTGGCACTAGCTACTGGAATAGGAGCTTGCTCCGTCCATTCCACGCATCGACCTGGTATTGCAGTAACTCCAGAAATGGTGCACCAAAAAAAAAAAAAAAAGAAAAGAAAAAGAAAACAAACTTCTCCATCTTGCATATTTCCTCCATTTGAGGTAGTACATTTAAACCATAAAGTACGTAATAGTATCAGTTTTCACCAACAAAAAGTGTACCTTTTGGAACTATAAAATACACAGAACTGAAAGTTGACACCTAATATATTTTTCATTAGATACAGATGTCCAAAGAAAAATTCTTTCTTCAAGTATTCATGAAAAGCAGAATAACAAGAAAACTACAGATACAATTCATAAAATAAAAATCATAACTTTTGGTAAATTGCTAATGACTTTTTAATAAAAAGCAGTCTTAGGATGTACAAGTTCTTTTAAATATATTGTAATCATCTTGTCACTTAACATTACAAATAGAATATTTAAATTTCTGTAGAACTTAATAAAATAAAACATATAAAGACCTCTTTCAGATGTAGAAAACTTTACAAGCAATTTATGAAGGGATCATTTAACAATTTAAGGTTTCTTTTATTGTAGCTTGATATTTAATTAGTAATTTTCAATATTCCTATTTTTATTTTATATTTATTTGTAAAATCAGTTTCTTGTTAGAAATTATAAGCCAAAATGATGAGGGACACAAAAATTTTATTGCAAAATTTTGTATCTTTAGATGATTACTTGCATTCCTGAGTTGAGTTGCATCCAATTTTGAAGTAATAGTAGCAATATGTAGGCTAATTCTATAGTGAGTTCTTTGAACTACTGATATTTTAACAGCTAGAGAAGTCATTATCCTGACAGATATGGACTTTATTATGGAAAAATGAACATTAAGACAAAATCTTTGAGGCCAGTAAAATAGCACAGCAGACAGGGCACTTGTCTTGCACACAGTCCTCCTGGATCCAATGCCTAGCATCCAATATGGTAACCCAAACATGACCACAAGTAATTCCTAAGTTCAGAGCCAGGAGTAATTCCTGAGCATTTTTGGTTGTGACTCCAAAATCTAAAACCAAAAAGTCTTTCTCTTTATTGTCCTTCATCACAAATTGAAAAATCTTTGTTTTTTTTGTTTTTTTTTGTTTTTTGTTTTTGCTTTAACTTAACTGTCCTCACAAAGCAATGCTAAATGTTTTAAGATTTCTGAATTTATTTCTCCTAATTTAATCACATGCCCACTGAACATATGTACTGAATGCTTAGTATATATTCTACTTGTCTGTAGAAAATATATCTAAAAAGATACTTGAGAGATTTGTAGTGTATTAAGAATAACAAAAACTTTATATATAACATTTTAAAAGTGATAAACATTAAATAACGACAAGTTTAATACTACTCATGAGTATTATGCAGAAATTTGTGTGCACAAGGACAGAGTATTTAAATTTGTGATGAGAAGAAAATAGATTTTTCAAGAATATAGAAGGTAGGAATAAATACAAGCAGAGAATGTATCAGGAACAAGGTATGACAAAAGGATGAGGGATTTCTCCTAGAGGAATCACAAAGTCAGTGTATAGACCAAGGGGCAGGATATAATTATTTTAGATTTAGAAGATGTATTTCAAATACATAAAATTTAAATATAAATAAGCATATATTTATTAAACATAATTTAATAATATATAAATGCAATAAATATAAATATAATAAGTATATATTTAGATATGGGTTATGTATACTATTTAACATTTTTTAGAAGTGAAAGGAAGCCATCCAATAGATGCGAAGAATGACTGCAAGTGTTGTTTAGCAGGATTCATTTTAGCAATTACATTGTTGTGTTATTAAAAAGAAAAACCAAAGATACAAGAAATTGTTCTTGAGATATTATGGTTCTTCGTGCTAAAAGTGGGAGGTAATAGAACATAAGATATTAGAAAGTAAGACTATGAAATAATAAACTAGAGAAACATTTAATTTGCAGGACCTGTGATTAAAAGGTTATAGGAAATGATGTAATTTTTAAACTTAGAGAATTATAGATTTAGGCAAAGGAGAGTGCTTTGAAAGGCAATAGTTCTGAGAAACATCAAAAAGAAAATAAGTGAATCTATAGGATTTTGAAAATGTAGAAATTAGTAGTGACAATTAGGATAAAGGGGATATAAAATATTATAAATTTAATTGTGATGATTGTACAACTTTGTAAATATACTAAAAGCTAAGTCTTTAAATGAGTAGTTTGTATTTTAATTTATCATATCATTATAGATATCATTAACTGTTTATAGTAATTATATTAATATTAAAAATAGACTTGATGAGACTGGAGCTATTGCACAGTGAGTAGGGCATTAGCCTTGCATATGGTCAACCAAGTTTGATCTCCATTCCCCTAAGTCAGCCAGGAGTCATTTCTGAGTGCAGTGCAAGAAAAAAAACCCAGAGTGCTACCAGATGTGGCCCAAAAATCAAACAAACAAAATAACACTCACTTTGAAATCATATAAGAAAAAGAACTTTCAATCCAAAACCCAGTTAAATGCCAGGGAATAATTGTGAATTATGCTCATACGAGTAATAATGAAAATCAGGGTAGTTGTGGGAAATGCTTGTAATCATAGTGCTTAAAGATTTATATATACATGTATATATGTGTATATATATATATAAATCATTAGATATATGAACCCAATAATTTGCTAGTTCAAGGGCTGCAATAGGATGAGGATTAAAGATAGCATTTGTTTAAAAAGGTAATATTTGTTTAAAGAGAATTAATCATTTGCATCATCCTAACTCTGACCAGGAAAAAAATTCAATAGAATTTAGAGAAGTGGCTTTATGTATCAGATATGTTTTTAAAGTAACAAAGGTAGGGGCCAGACATATAGTGCAGGACCTTGGTTTTATCCCCAAGCATCCCGTATGGTCAGTCTCCCAAGCCAGGGGTGATTTCTGAGCACATAACCAGGAGTGATCCGTAAGCATCACTGGGTCTAGCCCAAAAAAACAAAACAAAAAAAAAAAAAAAGAAGAAAAGAAGGTAGGAAGGAAGGAAGGAAGGAAGGAAGGAAGGAAGGAAGGAAGGAAGGAAGGAAGGAAGGAAGGAAGGAAGGAAGGAAGGAAGGAAGGAAGGAGGAAAGGAAGGAAGGAGGAAGAGAAAGAAGAAGAAAGAAAGAAAAAAGAAAGAAAGAAAGAAAGAAAGAAAGAAAGAAAGAAAGAAAGAAGAAGAAAGAAAGAAAGAAAGAAAGAAAGAAAGAAAGAAAGAAAGAAAGAAAGAAAGAAAGAAGAAAGAAAGAAAGAAAGAAAAGAAAGAAAGAAAGAAGAAAGAAAGAAAGAAAGAAAGAAAGAAAGAGAAAGAAAGAAAGAGAAAGAAAGAAGAAAGAAGAAAGAAAAAAGAAAGGAAAGGAAAGGAAAGAAAAGAAAAGAAAGAAAGAAGAAGAAAGAAAAAGAAAGAAAGAAAGAAAGAAAGAAGAAAGAAAGAAAGAAAGAAAGAAAGAAAGAAAGAAAGAAAGAAAGAAAGAAAGAAAGAAAGAAAGAAAGAAAGAAAGAAAGAAAAAAAGAAAGAGGTAGTTATTTGATTGTTCATTTGTTTGGGGACCACTCCAATTTTTTCTGTGCTCAATGGTCAGTACTGGTCAACATCATAGTTCAAGTCAAAATTGGCTATACTTGCATTATCCTAACTCTTTGAATAGGAAAAGAATTCAATAGAATTTGAAGAAGTGGTTTTATGAATCAGATAAGCTATTAAAGTAACAAAGGTAGTTATTTGATTATTCATTTGTTTGGGGGCCAAACCAAGCTGTAGTCAGGACTATTGGTTCTGTCCTCAAGGGTCACTACTGAGAAATATCCTATCTTCTGTACTACTCCCTTTGACACCAAGGTTACTACTTTTAAAAATTTGTAATTATTTTATGCATGACTTTGGCACATTCAGGAATGCCTAGCTATTACATCTGATGGTGTTAAGGTTCAGTCAGCTGAATGCAAGCCAATTTCCTGTACCAATCTTCTGTACCATTTCTCTGACCCAACTATTGGTTGATATTTTAAAATATATTGTGGTGTTTTCAAACTAAAGAGAGGCAAAACATCCTTGTAATCAAAACCATAAACATAGCCCAAAATATCAGCTCTGTTTTATACTTTTAGCTATTCATGCCAAAATAATTTAAAGCACCATTTAGAATATTTGCCAAATGAATCTCAGAGACCAAATTGTATATTTCTGGTAAAGCCAGTTGATTGAGTTTTGATTAGTTGTTTTTTTTTTACTTCTGAGTGTTACATCATAGAATTATCTCATACAAGATACATTTTTCTGCTTTTATGTATACAAAACATAATATGATGTAATTAAAATTGTATAAGTGTATGCAAAGAAAGAAAAAGAGAAAATTCTAAAGAAGCAGTTATTGTGAGTTCCTGTTCCAATTATGTAATTTCACTGAATACATAATTCTTTTGGAGATTAAAGGTGTGTCATGTGTGTTTCTATGTATGTAACATTTATTGTGATGGATATTCTCTTTTGATGCTTCTTTTGGCTATTGCAGGGAAGGAGATTACAGCTGAAACTTTTATGGAGAAATTGGATAATGGTGCCTTGCTCTGTCAGCTTGCAGAAAGTGTACAAGAAAAATTCAAAGAGAGCATGGATGCTAACAAGCCGACAAAGGTAAAATATCCTAAGGCAAGATCACCTTTTGGTGAGGATTCCTTTTGTGGTCACTAAGAAATTGAGTATTTTAAGGATTATGTCACTAAATTTATTAATTTCTCTATTAATGACAAAACAGGCAAAGTTTTCTTTTTCTTTTCGGGGGCCACGCCCTAGGCGTGCTCAGAGTTATTCTTGGCTCTGCACTCAGAAATCACTCTTGGCAGGCTCAGGGGACCATATGTGCTGCCAGGGATTGAACCCAGGTCAATTGCATGCAAGGCAAATGACCTATTTTTTGTTCTATTGCTTCAGCTCCAGGAAGTTTTTAATTAGGTATTATGTTCTAGTACTCTAATGAAATAAATAATACAATAACTTTGATAATTACAATTAAGAACCATGAAAATTGATACCATTAATACAAAATAAGTATTATGCATAAGCTGGCTGAATCTGATACAATGATAATTTAAGAGAGAAATACTTAACTTTATCAGTCAATCTACAAATCAAGTGTAGCTCTACTAAATAGAAATTATTATGGATAAATATTGGGATGAAATATATAAAGTATATAATTTTATATAAGTACTAGCATTAAGCATTTGTTTTCCATGATTGAATTATTTTGTTATTACCAGGATCTGATAAAGCTGTGATACTTGATATAGTTTGAATAAACCAAATTATATTTTAAACATTTTTATATAGGAGGAAGAAGTTCACAAAACTTTAGCATTGGGTTGTAGAGATAACAGAGTGTGTCAGATGTTTATCTTGCAATGTGGTCTACCTAGCTTAGAATCTCTGACACCCTGTATGGTTCCCGAAGCCTGTAAAGAATGTATCATAAACTCAGAATCAGGAATAGTGCTCAGTTCAAAAGACTGTGGGCCAAAAACTTTTTAAAATGTTGGTGTTGGGGTGGGGTTGAAGTGATATTACAGTAGAGAGGGTGTGTGCCTTGCAAATAGCTAACCCAGGTTCAATTCCCAACAACTCATATGGTCCCCTGAGCCTGCCAGAAGTCTTCCTTGAGTGCAGATCTAAGAGTAAGCCCTGAGCATAGATGTTTGTAGCCCCCAAACAGCAACAAACAAAAGCAAGAAAAAAATTAGTGTTAAAGAAAGTTAAAAATTAAACCATTAAACCTTTACAACTGTGGTCATGAATTTGATAGTATGTAAAATCCTAACAGTAGTGTAGGCTCCCTAAAACAATTTAATTATGCTAAGTTGAGTTTTAAATAATATATTTGATGACTATATGTATTATATTGTATAAAGTCTTTCCATGTTTTCATCTCTAAAGCAACTCTTTGAAGTTTAATTAATATGTGCATTCCAAACTTTTCTACACACTGTACATTCACCTGAATAGCTTTAGAATTATTGAGACCTAGCTTCCTCTCTTTATGAACATTCTAATCCAATTTCTGGCATTCTTCCTATATTGTACTGTGATGATTCAAAGGCTCTGAGGATGATTCTAATGTTCAGCAAAGTTTGGGAATAACGGCTTACCTTTACTTTTCACCATCAAATGGACATATCAAATATATGAATATATCCTCCATCAAATATATGCTAAGTGATTTTGTGTAAGAGCACCTCCAAAGTAAATACTATGAAAGACATAAACTTTTGTTAAACTTTAGTGTTCTCTACTTTGATTGACACACATTAAAACATTTTGTGCTGTGTAAACTAATGTTAGAATTTAAGATCAATTATTTTTTCCACTGTGATATAATTAAATTTCATGTTACTTATTAGAAAACAATGGCTACTACTAAAATAATTCGTTTAGAAATTTTCTCACAAAGAAATAAGCAGAGAGAAAATATGTCTAGACTCTTGAGATCAGTATGACACCATTAATTGTGAGGCTTATTTGGAGAGAAAAGAACTCACTGATCACTGTTAAGTTTGTAGCATCCAAAAAATAATAACTATTAAGTAGCTAGTGTAAGGCTTTCTGGCTTTGTTTTATAAGTTTAAGATTATAAAACTGAGGCTCAGATAAGATCTCCAGGTAGAATTATAATGACAAAACTATCCATTGTAAAAACCAATCTATAGTTGCAAGGCTTTGAAGTTGACCACATTTTGCCTTGATTGTAATTTTGTATTTTATTAATTGAAAAAATAGTTCTAGGTAGATACTACCTACCTATTCCCATCCCTATGGGAAAAAGTAAAGAGATCTTGAAGCTTCTAGAAAAAGTAGATTCATATAGCAATGTGGCAGGTTACAAAATTAACACACAAAAATCAATGGCCTTTCTATACAACAATAATAATAGAAAACAACCCCATTCACAATAGTGCCACAGAAACTCAAATATGTTGGAATCAACTTGACTAAAGATGTGAAGGACCTATACAAAGAAAACTATAAAACTCTGGTCCAAGAAATCAGAGAGGACACACGGAAATGAAAACACATACTCTGCTCATGGATTGGCAGGATTAACATTATTAAAATGGCAATACTTCCCAAAGCATTGTACAGATTTAATGCGATCCCTCTAAAGATACCCATGACATTCTTCAAAGAAGTAGATCAATCACTTTTGAAATTTATTTGGAAAAATAAACACCCTAGAATAGCTAAAGCAATCATTGGGAAAAAGAATATGGGAGGAATTACTTTCCCCAACTTTAAACTTTACTACAAAGCGATAGTTATCAAAATAGCATGGTATTGGAATAAAGATAGGACCTCAGATCAATGGAATAGGCTTGAATATTCAGAAAATGTTCCCCAGACATACAATCACCTAATTTTTGATAAAGGAGCAAGAAATCCTAAATGGAGCAAAGAAAGCCCCTTCAACAAGTGGTGTTGGCACAACTGGCTAGCCACTTGCAAAAAATTGAACTTAGACCCCCAGCTAACATCATGTACTAAGGTAAAATCCAAATGAATTAAAGACCTCGATATCAGACCCGATACAATAAGATATATAGAACAACATGTAGGAAAAACACTCCAGGACATTGAGAGTAAAGGCATCTTCAAGGAGGAAACTGCACTCTCCAAACAAGTGAAAGCAGAGATTAACAGATGGGAATATATTAAGCTGAGAAGCTTCTGCACCTCAAAGGAAACAGTGCTCAGGATACAAGGGCCACCCATTGAGTGGAAGAACATATTCACCCAATACCCATAAGATAAGGGGCTAATATCCAAAGATTTTTAAATTTAAAAGAAAACAAAGGAGAAAAAAATTACATTGTAAATATTAATCTGAGAGTTGCATGAAAATGTGTATACCGTGCTTGCTTTAACCTCTAAAATTACATATAAAACAAATAAAGTTTTTAAGGCTGTTTCTCATTTAACAAATTATTTTGAAATATATCAATGCTATTATCAAACTATAAAACCAAAAGTAACTGGATTCTTTTTCAAAGTAAACAAACAGGAAATTTTTATTAATCTTGAAACATTTCCTAAACACTTCAATTTTTTATCAACATAAAATGAATTTCATTCTGATTATATATTTTATCATTATAAAAACTATTGTGGTAACAGACAATTGTAGATTTAAAAAGGAATCATATGACTTCACTTACAAAATTGCTAAAATTCGAATTATTCTGAATTATAAATTGACACTATTGTTCAAACTGAGATTTTTCTGTGTCTTTGGCAGATTTATTTCATATTGATTTCCAAGAATATGTAACTTGAATCAAAATAGTAGAAGCCTTACTACCTTAAAATGCATAGAATGCTATTCTTTTTTAATATTTTATGAGAAAAAATAAAGTATTAGAAACCAAAAGCTTATCTTTATTGCTAATGTTCATAAATATAGTGTTGCTAATATTCATGGTTTTAATTCACCATTTTCTCAAAACAAGATATTATATAAGGTTGTACACTATTTCATTAGTATTAAATCTAAATTTGAATAAAACTAGACCCAGTAAAAATCACGTAGTTATGTTTGCATTGAATATTTCTTGAAGTGTTCGAATTAGGTACAAATTGCCTGATTATAAAACTGAATGTGTGTATATATGTGTATAATTATTTTGAGCAGTAGGCATTTTAAAATTTCAGAACAAAAGTTATGAGTATAAAAAAGTTGACACCCATCTTTGAATTAGTGAAACATAATTTCTAGGGAGACATTAAAGTAGAATTAGTTTTAAAAACCAATAAAAATGATCCAATATAAATCATGTCACAAAAAGTATTTCATATTATTCTTCTAGAAGTTTACATCTTGTGACATCATTCTCAAAGCAGCATTTTTACTTGTCGTGATTGATAGGTAATTTAGGGAGATTTACAGCTGTGTACACATTTGAATGAGAAGTTATACTTGGTATGTGTGTATATATTGAGTTTTGAATGATTTAAATGTTAATATTTGAAAATAACTTAATAAATGTATTAGACAGTGTGCTTTTAATATTTTCATTATGTATATTATATATATGCAATTCATTCTTTTCTGGATTGAAAAAAGATTCTTAATGTCCATATAAACATAAATAATATTAATGATTCTAGGCATCAGTTGTTACTACAAGTAATTTTAGCCATTGCATTTTTTTCATTTTGCATGTAAAAAAAGTGATTTTTTAGTTAGGCTATAGTTTGTTAAAAGAATTTGAAGTCTGTGTGTAGTAATATGCTGTATAATTTTATTTTAAGAGTTTATATATTTAAAGATATGATAGATTGCTACTACATATTAATATTTTTGGATCTAAGGGCTTATAATTAAAAATCTACATTCTCTATCCCATCTCATCAAAAAAACCAACAGAATATCTACTATTACTTTAATATTAAGAGAAAAACAAAAGAAACAGTAATTCCATTGTTTATTCATATTGCTTTTGACCCTTATTCTCAACTCAGAGCTGGCATCTTTAATTAAGACACAGTAATTGTTATATTCGTGGATGACCTTTCACATCCTAGTCCAGAGAAAGTTCAACTATATAAACCCCCTTTTTACTAAATATAAACTTATTTTTTTATTCCAGTAATGATTTGCTGATTAGTCTGCAAGAGTCTTTCCACCACTGAGGCATCAACATGTGGCAGGATATTTTAAAAGTTCAGTCTCTCATTTACACCTAACATCCCTTTTCATTTGTCTCATTTATCTTGACAGTCAGTATCCCAGACATCAGTTTCCATGGGTTCAGGGCTTCCTTTGACTTCAAAGAAGTGGGAGTTTAGAATAGGTTTGAAGCTCAAGCAGTGAAAGAGAATAAAAAAAAAAAAGGAAGTTCTGTTACCTAGAATAATGCTACATTATGCTCCAAGGAAGGGACTCAACATTCATTATCTAATTGTGAAATCCTATCCTTGTTTGGGGGAAAGAACATCGTATTCAGATAAAATGCTATAGTTCATTTGCCCATCAAAAATAACTAGAACTCTGATCTGAAAAATAACAATACCTCAGGATGTTGTACTATCCAGGAATGAAATAATACATAAAGATCAGAGTTTTCACCTCAAAAATCAATAGCTCATTTTGTTTAGAGAATGTCTTAACAAGATTGCATTAGGAGAGATTCAGAAATTTTACTTATTGTTTGATATTTCTGACAAACTAAAAAGGATGGTAGAAGTGATAAAATGTGGGGTTGTTTTGAACAGAAAATCTCAATTGTGATAAAACTAATCTCCATATCTTGCTCCTGACTAAAATGACCAGCATTCCATAAAATATTTATACTTGAAATGCAAATATAATGCTAGAATTAAAATAGATAATAAATTCTGGGTTGGAGAGAATATGGCTGAAGTGATTTAGAAATGTCTTGCTATCTGAATCTGAAAAATATAAAGTAAAAATGTGATAGGGGGCAAAAATAGAGTCAACATGAATTCAACGCTGCCACCTATTATGGTTCCCTGAGCTATGTCAAAAATAAGTCCTGAGTACAATCAGATGTGACCCCAAAACTAAGCAAACAAAAATAAGTTTGTTATACAGTCAGTTTCTTCAGATTTAAAAAATATTAGTAAAACACATAATAATAGTAAACGAAGGTAAATTCCTTTGTGATATAAAATTAAATTCCTAATGTTAGTGAGAGTATAGGGTCTAAGATGCTTGCCTTGCAATTAGCCAACTCCAGTTTAATCCCTGCAACCACATAAAACTCTCTGAGATTTCCAAAAATAATTCATTAGTAGAGAACTAAGGGAAAGCCCTGAACACCACTGATAAGACAAAAAAATAACAAGAATAAAAACAATTCAAATGATCTTGTTATCATTTTATTATTTCTCTAAATCCATCAACACCTGAAAAACTTTATATCATTAGACTGAAACCATGAAATGTCTTGCTTTAACATTTTATCCTGAGTAGAATGTTTCTGTGCAATACCATCTTAGGAAGATAGATTACAATGGGGTTTCATTGTCGGGCATTAAGTTACTAAAGAAAGATGTTAGACTTTCTTTTTCTCACCAAAAGTAAATTAGTTATAAAAATAATGACATGGGTTAAATATACATTGTAAGAGAATAAAACCAGCAGTGTGAAAAAGTAGTGAGGATAAGGAGTACTTAAAGAATTGAGACAGAGCTTATAGCCAAATTGAACTAATTCCATATATGACACTTCTTTCTGAGAGAGTACAGCTGAGCATGCCTAAAACAATGTATAGGTTTACCAAGTAAGTTAAGTTTGGTAATCTCTGATATTCTAAGATGAATATTCTATCACCATTAGATTATAATAGCAAACTAGGACCATTTACATATTGTCCTTCACAAAAAGATAATATACCTATAAAGCCTCTACAATTGGATCCTAAAACATTGTTTAGTAGGTAAATGCCCTTTCCTAGTTTCTCGGGGTATTTTACTTACTATCTGGAATGCAGACATTTTCTTTTTCTTTTGGGACAGTTAGCTATACACAATTGTGTACAGGACTTCTCCTGTCTCTATGCTCAGAGGGAGTTTGAGGGATTTTATGTGGTTCCTGGGACTGGCCCTCTATTAGACCTTGTGCAAGACAACCCTCCCTGCTTTATCATCTCTCTGGCCTAGTAAAGGGGATAACTTCTGATGTCACTCCTTTTACTCATGGCTCCTGAGTCTATAAATCAAGAATTAGGTCATAAAAATGATTCTCATTTTTAGTTATTGGTGTTGTGAGATTTGTTTTATGAAACAACATCTTAAAGATCTTCATTATACTGAAGCCCATATTTAATAAACTAGTCAGTTTTCCTGTAGAGCAGGTCATCTAAGAGGTTTGATTAGGTTACTTTGCATTAGGCAACCAAATCTGCTGTGCAAAATGGAAGCAGAGTGACATAATGTAATCCCGTCACCCTGAAAATCTCTGGTCACAGCTGAATGAGGAGCTCGTGTTACCAGAATTATTATTCAAGAGAAAATTCAGAGAACATATTGCACCTTTCCTTGCCATTTCTTTCTTTCCATTGCAGTGAGAAATAGTATCTCTTTAGACACCACTGTAATACAGAGTTCAATATGTACTTAATAAAAGTGACATGCACATTATAAATTGCATATCAGATTACTTCAAGTTTTGACTATGTTATGCTATGTAGTTTCTGGCAATTCTGTGTCTTTTTGCACAGACTGACATGTTTGTGTTAGTGAATCTAGCAGACTCTTATAAAGCAATTGTTGATTTTCATGTCTGCACATTAAATTCTAGTTATTTTGGTTACATTGCTACTTACTCTAAAAATACAAATATCTTTCTTTAGATAATAACCTCAGATTACTTTACATAGGTAAAAACCATGCCACAAAACATTCTCTGATATTCAAAATCCAGGATATATACTAGAATAGAGAGCTTCATTATGTTTCCAGAATATCTGCTCTGTTGCAGTTGTCAAGGTCAATCGTCTGTGGTTAGCAATCTTGGTTTTTGCACAGACCAAAGGATGACATGTCTTCTGATTTTATCTTACCGTTAGGTGATTAGATTGGACAACCTGCTCTTAGATCAAGTTGTTGCCGTTTCCTGGTTGTCTGGTGTTATATCAAAACTGGCACAAGTTGGTGCTAGAGAAGTATTAGGAATTTCCCAGGAGTAGTTTAGTTCCTGGTGCTGTTGTAGGGAACTGTGTCAGTTCTATGTCTGGGCCCTAGGGCTCTGGATTGGATGGTCACTGTCTGATCACTCGGAGTCTCAGTTGGATTTACATGACACATGTTCATGGTGGGAGGCGCCCCTGTATTTTAAAATGTATGAGTTCTTATCCCTAGTAGATAAGAACTTATTTCTATATGTAAAATTTCCCCCCACTTTTTAAGTATGCCTTTGCTAAAAGGAATGGTACCATGTTATATTGCATTTAAGGGTCAGAACGTCAGGCTACGAAATCTCTGTGCCCTGGTTTTGACCTGAGCTTTTATCCCAGGCAAGACTTTTTCTTGTACATTTTTGTGCTAAGCAGAATCAAAACAGGTGAAGTTAAAGAGAAAAATAAAAATATATATAATAGAAAAAATAAATAAAAATGAATTTAAAAATAGTAATTGGAGAAAAATACAGTGATGTAAGAGGCTAACTTACATTTGGGAATAAGCAGACTCAAAGGTATTAATTTAGAGGTATTAAACATATAAGGGAAATATAGGCTTTCTGGTTGTCTTTTGAGATATTCTTGTGAGGGGGTGAAATCTAGGGTACATTTCATCACACACCCTGGTCTTGTTAAATTTGATAAATGATTTGCAGCAGAAAGGGATCAGGTAGAGTCCCTGCACTGGAGCTTATTCTGAAGCTGAATCCGGTATCATGTACCAGTCCACATTTGAGGGATGGGGGTTAGAAAAAGGGCCACACAGCTAGAGTCATTGGGAATGCTAATTTTAGTTCCTTACTGGGGCATGGGATGTGGGGCTGAGAGGGAGTCCTTTAGCTTTGCTAGCTGGGTGATGGCTTATTGGGGCAGGAGGTTGGTCTTGGTATCTAATGAGTTAAGAACTGAGAGTGACACAAAGAGTGGTGAGTGCAGTTATAGAAATAACTACACTGAGAACTACCATAACCATGTAAATGAATGAGGGAATTGGAAAGCCTGTCTAGAGTACAGGTGGGGGTGGGGTGGGATGGAGGGAGATTTAGGACATTGGTAGTGGGAATGTTGCACTGCTGAAGGGGGGTGTTTTTTATATGACTGAAACCTAATCACAATCATATTTGTAAGTAAGATGTTTAAATAAAGATATGAAAAAGAACTGAGAGTGAAGAGAGTTAAATAAAGAGGGATATCAGATTATGATTATGATTGGGTGAAAGGATAGAAAAATTTCTGAAGGGGGGAGAAGGGGTAGTATATAGGAGGGGCTATATACATTTTAGGCATGGATTGTTTACGATTTACTTTTGGCACTCAAAGGGGAGTCCACTGTCTATAAACTCGTGCCCACATAAATACAGGAAAGATACAGTAGAATTGTTCCAGACAGTAATTTAGTGAAGCATATTGTTCCTTTATATATATATATATATATATATATATATATATATATATATATATATATATATATTTTGTGATGAATATTGTCACCATGTAAAGTATAAAATGTGTAGTGATTTTTTATTATGCTAAATAACTTATTTTATTTTACATCTTATTCATCTTTATAATATGTTATACAGTCAAAAGCAATACTAAAATAGAATAAATGGAAGACCTTTCAAAAATGTTTTTCAGCTCATGAATAAAACTATAGGCTGCTGGTTTTTCTTTCATATTTTGTCCAATTTTACTCTTGATGCCAATTACAAACATTTCATTTTTTTTCTGAGATCTCATACTCTAACTTTACTCTTTACTGCCATAAAATAGAAGCTAAAAGCTTCAAGAGGCCAAGAAATTATATTGCTTCCAAACATCATATAGCACAGGTTCATGGACAATCACTTCAGAGTGCCACTATCAGATTAAAGTATTTTGTTTTTGTTTTTGTGTATTTCATTAAAGAGAGGAAGCGAATAGGAGCATTGTAAATTAGTATTGTGAATAAGCAGCCATATTTCTTTGCTTTAAGTCACACTTCTACCATTTATTCCCTTGAGAAAATTCTTAACCTTTCAGTAGTAATATTTTCTTATTCTTAACATGTAGATATTAAGACTAACCTTATTATATATAATTTAATATATATAAGCATGGAGTAGTAATTGTATATATTGGTGCACATTAACATTTAACTGTTAAATATACTTTTATATTCTTTTCAAGAATAAACTTATATATAAAGAGAGAATCTATTTAGCTTGATGAACAGCTAAGCCTTCGTCAGGGCCTTACCTTGATTTATGTTTGCTCAGAATGAATAACGAGAGAGGACTGTTTCTCAGAGGAAGGGAACATGCCTTTAAATGAGAATGCTTATTTTTAATCATTCCATGTATTTCATGACTTTGTAGATAGCTCTGGCCTTCATATTTATGGTTTTTCCATCTATTGAACATCATATCATTTCATTATATTTATCTATGCTCAGCTCTTTGCCACTTTACTATACTTGATGACAAAAAAGTTTATATGTATTTACAAATGTGTCTTCAACAGATATGTCTTATATGAGTAAATAAATGATGAGTGAATGAATACTCTCGCATAGCTGTTAACTTGCAAATATAAAGTATAATTATTAGAGATCTTTATCTTTACAATTGATCTTTAATTCTGAAGACTTTTATTATCAGAAAGCAGGTCATATTTTCTTTTTTAGCTCCAAAGTCTTTCATTTTCAAAATCATAAAAAACTTTGCTATAAAAATATACAATTGAAGAAATTTATTATGGATCAGGGAAAAGGTTAATAGGAAATTTGATAGTCCTGACAAAATTTGGATGAAGTAAGTAATTTTCAGAGAAGTTTAAATCTTACTTGATTTAATATATATACATATATATACATATATATATATATATAGCTATGCTGAATTATTGTTTCAGTTCAAATCACAGTATAAAGGTATAAGTGATGGCAACTGAGCCTACCTATACTCAAATGTTTCTGTTAGTTTGAGAATTATTTCTCATGGCCTGTTTGTACTCTTTGTTATGTTCCTAATGAGATAATGAGATATAGATATGATGAGTAATAACTAATGATTTTTAGAAATCACTAAGTTTGCTCACCATTGAGAATAGGTAAAATAAAACATAATTGCAGAATTGAGTAGATTCTTAAGTGATATTTTTAGAAATAAAATATTTGTATTTTTCTTTTGAATTAAAGTATTGCTTCAGTAATGAGGGGTTATAACTTTCAATTACAAAAGAAAAAATCATAAACATTGTATTATCATGGATTCTATTTTGGGTATGTGTGCTTCTTTTTTTCTGCCTCTTTTATTCAGTAAATTAGATGGTGAGGGAAGTATAAGAGTTATTGTTTCTTCTAAGAACCCTTACATAGCAATCTATCATAACAACATTTAACAACCAGGGTAAAATTAAAGCTTTTGTAAAACTATAGGAAGGACTCAGAGTCTCTGTGTTAGTAAAATTGAGCAATACACACTGCTATTGTGTGTCAAAAATGGTATGTGTTTTTATTAAAGGGAGAATATAGTAATTAAAATGATCGCTTTGCACAGAGTTGACCCTGATTTGATCCTGAGAACCACATGTGGTTATCCAAATACTGCCAGGACTGATTATTGAACAAAAGCCATCAATAAGGACTGAGCACCTCTGGGCGTGGCCAACTCTCCACAAATGGTCCTTTTTATTAACCAGTGAATAATTCATAAAGGAGATAAGTATGCTCACAGAAGTATAGTTTTTTCATATTTTATTATCCTCTAATAATCTAGAGTATCATATTTTATAATTGAGTCAAAGTTATATATATTAATATAAAATTTGATAGCTGTTGGTGTGTAAATTTTAGGGAAAAGGGATGTTGGTATTTATTACTTACAATATGTTTTGATATGTATTGGTGATAAGAAATGCTGCGACATTCCATTTAGGAGTCTACTCTGAATTTGTTTAGCTCTTGAGATCAAGTTTTATCAAATTAGTTGAATTAATTTATTGAGCAGTCACAGATTAAATAAGAAGAATATATTATTATGTGACTGGATGATGATAGAGATGGAGATATAAAGAGGGCCTGAGAGATAGTAAATGAGATAAGGTGCTTGCCTTGCATCCAGTCAATCTGGGTTCTATCTCTAGCCCAACATTTGCTCCCTGATACTTTGCCAGGAGTAATCTTTGAGCCAAGAGCCAGTAGTCCTGTTGCACACAGCTGGGTCTGATCTGACTAAAAACCAAAAAAAAAAAAAAAAAAGAAAGAAAGAAAGAAGAAAAAGAAACCAAAAAACCCTCTATGAAAACTAACAAACCAAAAAAAAAACCCAAACAAAAATAAATTACTACATTGTACACTGATTACATTTTATACACATAGTTTATTTAATGTATATTAATCAAATTATTTTCATATATTAAAATCTATCTGCTTTATAAAACATAGGAAACATACTTACGTTTTGATGCCTAAAATGCCTATATAGATTCATTCACATATTTTCATTTTGGAGATTTGCCATATTCAGCAGTACTCAAGAGTCACTCTTGTTGGAGCGCAGAGAACTATATGGTACTGGGGATAGAAGCTTCTCCTGCATGCCAAGTATGATCTCTGGCCTTTTTAACTGTCTTTTCAGCCCCTCTGGTGTCTGTTTTTAAATGGATTTCAGTACATAAATTCGACTTTTTTTCCCTACCATTGCGCTATCCTTTCCTTTATTAATGCTTTTTATAATAACAAAGTCAAAATCTAAATAGCTCTCATTTGATCTTTCTTAAAAAAAATCAAAATTGATACTTCTTTTTTATTACACGTGTCTTTGAAGGGTGTCAGGAGAACCAGTGTCAAAGGAAACGACTGAAATTTAGGAAAATGATTTAAAATAGTATAAAGTTGAAGTGCTAGATGAAATTTTATTATGCTTTAAGTATAGCTATTTGGATATATGTAGAGATCAGAGAGAAATAGAATTAAACCATCTACATAATATGAGATTAGTATTGGGGCAGACAATCAGAAAATGACATTTTTATGTTTGAAGAGCTAGTGACAAAATTCCAAATTAGTTTAGAAATTCTCTAAAATATGAGATCAAAATATGATCTATTATAACTATATCTGCCCTTTTCCTATTTGTTACAGAATATTACTTTGTAGGGGCCGGTGTGGTGGCGCTAGAGGTAAGGTGTTTGCCTTGCCAATGCTAGCCTAGGATGTATGGCTGTTCAATCCCCCAGCATCCCATATGGTCCCCAAGCCAGGAGCGACTTTTGAGCGCATAGCCAGGAGTAACCCCTGAGCATTACCAGGTGTGGCCCAAAAACCAAAAAAAAAAAAAAAGAATATTACATTGTAGTCTATTTGCAGATGCCTGGAAAGTCATTATCCCCCTAAATTCTAATGGTCTTTTCATCTTAGAGTTTGCTTCTGCTGACTACTGAACTAAGAAATGTAGAGACAGTATTCCTAGCATTACTCTGTGCTTTGCTATCAACCTTCATATTCTGGAACAGAGGGCAAGGAAGGAGGAAAAGATGGTGGTAACACCTAACCTAGACATTTCACAAGGTTCCAGAGGCTACAAATTTATACACATATTTTGATAAAGTAACCTTCATCAAGACTAGAAAGCCTTTCTCAAAACTTGTACTATAAGCTTATATTTGGTAGCATAATGAATGTTTACATGAAAAGCATATAAACATAATATAAATATAAATACTTACCTAAAATATACGAATAATTAAAAAAGTGACTATAAGAGAGAGGAAAATCTCTCTCTCAAACACTCACACACAAATGCATACACACACACACGTCATCTTTATAATTTCACAGCACTAGAAGAAACGTGCCCCTCTTCACTCTGAACATTAAAGCAAAACTGATTGAATTTTTCCATGATGGAATCATCTCTTCCACTTATATGCTCACGTCCTGCACTTAACTGCATGCAGGCACATGAGCAGGCAAGATTGGAAAGGAGGTATAGCTGAGGAACTGTTTTCATGATATTTGATAGCATTAATTGTGCTCTCTGCTATTTCAGAAACTGTGGATACAGAATCCGATGTCAAGAAAGTCATTCTCACAAAATTAATTATGTTTAAATGAGCCATTGCAAAATGCTTTGGAGAAATGTAGGTCATTTAAACAAATCAATCATGAATATGCATGCTATTTTTAATGGAGAACAGTGACAGATTTTCAAACTAAAGTCTTTTTAACGGACCAAATAATAAGGGGAAAAGCATATCAGTGTGTGTGGTCCAATGTATGTATGTGGTGCTGCTACATTTTGAAGTAATGGCATAATGTTTTTTTTAGATGAGGTAATTTAGTTTATAATATATAGAACTTCAACTGTATGTAAGCTTTTAGAGGCAGGCAATATGAATACTTTCTATTATTTTCACTTAGCAGTTTGAGAACTCATTACATATCATGAGTAAAACTGTCTAGGTATATTTTATGATTATATTAGTTTGTTAGTCATGTCTAATTTCACACAAAATTGGCTTTCTGATGCCTACTGTTTCATGTAAGAAATCTAAGAATACATATGTGCTGAAGTAAAAATAAAAATAAATAAAAAATTAGAAACCTAGCCCAATAAGCAATTGTTACAAGAATTACCCTTGGTAAAAAGAAAGCTTCAAATTGAGAGTAAGTCAACTAATTTATAAATAAGCTCAGATAATCTACTGAGAATCTATTATGTACCAGCTATTATGAAGAATAGGAAAGCAAGTAAGTCAGACTCATTCTTATAGAACAGGAAATCTTGTTTACAAACCATATTCTCTTTAGCAATTACGTGATGATTTTGAAGCCTTTGTAATAATAATGTCTGCCTGAGTAACAGGTTAGCCCTAAGCCCTTGAAAATTATCTAGGAGACACACCCCTACAAAATATTAGTATTTTAGCTAAATATCAAATATGTGCATAAATATATAAGTATAAGCACCTTTATAAATTTAAATGAGCACCCAAAGCCTATCTTGTTTTTATTGTAATATTTCCTATATTTAAGAATTGCTGAAAGATTTTAAAGTAAAATATCAGATCATTTTTCTTGACTTAATGAATACCATGGGATACGATAATAAAGCAGGCTGCTACTGAGAATTTACTCTTGGGTAGAATAAGCTTTTCATGTAGATTAAAAACTAAATAATTTTAAATGTAAGTAAGATCTTATCTTTTTCAGTATAAAATTCTCCTATGGCTGCGTTCTTTTCTTGGCATAAAGATCCAGATCTTTACAAGAGTTTATAAGAATTTCTTTCTGCTTACTGAACTCCTGGATCATATCCCACCTAACTCAGGGCCCCTTTTTTAATCTTCTTTTTATAACCTTTATTTCTTCTTAGAAAAGCATTTTCACAGATTTTATCTATAACTGGACTTTTAACTCCTTAAATTCTCTGCTTAATGTTATTTTGGGGTCACCACATTATGTAAGTTAGCTTTGAATAACTCTCATAGATTTTTAGCTGAGAATTTACTGACTTGATGAATTCAAATATCCTAATAAATAAAGTGTAAAATATTCTGTCTCCGATCAAAGTGCTTACAATCTGTTTAGATAAATAAAATATGAACATAGAAAAATAGGCATCAATGGTAAGTGCTGAATCGATGATATTTACCAGTAATTCCCAAATTTGTATCACCACAGGATACATTACACTGATGGCATTCTCTCAATTATCCAACAGTTGTTTGCCAAACATCTACAATATGCAGAGCAGGGTACCCCCTGGAGTAGTGGAGAGAGGAGAATAATTTTATGCCAATAATTAGCTAGCTGAATTACAGTTGTAATATGTCTAATTACATAATAATTTGATTACATGGCTACATGAGAGTATAAAAGAATATTTAAATTAGTCTGATGGAAAGGCATAGAGATCATGTAAGGTTACAAATATAGAAACGATCCCATGTGAAATACTTTTATGTAGAGGTGCATGATGACTTTATGGCACTGAAGGACATTGTGTTTGGATATTAGTCTCTAATTCTAGATCCCTGAGACAAGATGGGAACTTAGTCTTTTTGATTGGCATTGCTATGACAGTGACAACACTGTAATACCACTGAAATGATTTATACAGGAACAAGATAAACATACTTTTAAATGATATTAATGATGTGATTGGATTAAAAAAAGTGAGGTGAATGGAATAGAGAACGTACGTGCCAAAAGTGACATGAGACATAATTGACAACAGTTCACTGAAAGGAAATAGAGTTTTGAGATATATTGAGACTGGTGTTCATAGCTAGATTTGGTGATGAATTGGATAGAAAGAGTAGTTGGTTAATGTTGGTCCAAGGTTATGCTCTTAACAAATGCATGCTATGCTTGCATCCTAGTGCTTTATTATTCAATTGGAAACAGTGAGGTAAAGTTGACTTAAGACACATAGTGGGTTTCTGTATATGTGTGCATAATATTTCCATTGGCATCAAGTGATTATGGATTCTTGTCAAACCAGTGTTTTATTTCTTCTTAAGAAGTAGCATAATAAGAAAACTATGAAAATAACTTTAATAAATTTAGTTTAGATAGGGAATAATACTTGGAGTTAGTAAACATAAACTAATATGATTGAATATGAAAACCAGAATTTCTTTTGTGATCACCATGAATAATACATACCTGGATATCGGGCAATGATGCTATTACCATGCACCATTATGGTAATAACTAATCTTCCATCAATTGATAGAAGGTTTTTTTTTTTTTTGGTTTGTTTGTTTTTGACCCACACCCGGTGAGGCTCAGGGACCACTCCTGACTATGCACTTAGAAATTGCTCCTGGTTTAGTGGACCATATGGGGCGCCAGGGATCAAACCCAGGTCCGTCCTGGGTCAGCTGCGTCCAAGGCAAAAGCCCTAATGCTGTGCTATCGCTCTGGTCCCAATAAATCAACATTTTTAATTTATTTAAACACCGTGGTTACAAGGTTATTCAAATTACAGTTGGTTTTCCCCCCTACATATACAGAGTTGCTCATGATTAAGTTTTAGTTATATAATGTGCAACACTCTTCACGATGGCACATTTCCCTAGTTTCTCTCCCACACTTCCCTGTTGTCTTCCTCTCAGAAAATTTTCTTCTCTCTTTCTGTTCCTCTTTCTCTCTCTCTTTTCCTGTCTCTCTTTATCTGTCTCTTTCTCTCTTTCTCCCTTTTATTCCTTATAGACACAGGTTTACAGTATTGTAAATAGATGTAAATATATAATGAATTATCCATTTGACTATTGCTTAAGTCTATAGCCATTTTCACTTAAAATTTATCTTAATGGGCCAGAACAATAAGACAACAGTAGGGCATTTGCCTTGCATGCTGCTGATCCAGGACAGACCCAGGTTTGATCCCCAACATTCTATATGGTCCCCTGATCCCCTTGCCGGACTGATTTCTGAATTCAGAGCCAGGAGTAACTCTGAAGCGCCTTCGGGTGTCTTCCAAAACCCAAAAACCAAATAGATAGATGATAGATAGGTAGGTAGATAGATAGATAGATAGATAGATAGATTGATTGATAGATTGATAGATATAGAGATATTCAGGCCCAAAGGCAGGGATAAAACTTGCATGAAAGCAGTAGAATTTCCCAGACCTGATAAAAAACACTTGGACAAGGGGCCGGAGTGATGGCATAGTGGTAGGGAATTTGTCTTGCATGCAGCTGACGCAGGATAGAATTCGGTTAGATCCTCTTGTGTCTCATATGGTTCCCTAAACCAGGAACAATTTCTGAGCAGAGAGCCAGGAGTAACCCCTAAGCATCACCAGGTGTGGCCTAAAATAATAATTAAAAAACCCTTAGACAAGGGAGTTAATTAAACAGATTTTAAAGTTGGAAAAATAGCAACATCCATGAATAGTGAATAGACCACCATGATCAGTAATGAGTACATTGAGAGAACTTTTGGCACAGGCTGCAGTAAAGTTAAGTTAAAGAATTTGACCATGTTTTAAACACTGAGATGATTAAATTTATGTAGATTAATACGAAGACATATAGGTTGGGTTGGCAATATTAGAAGTTGAAATTATGAAGAATATTTTTGAAGTTTATTTTGTTCAGATGTGAGATATTAAATACTTCAGGAGAATCAATACTATAGTGATAGTAGCAACATAATTGAACATCTATTTAGTAGAAAACAACAATGAAATAATTTGGAAAAATTATGGCCTTGAATCGAAGGGATATTGAAAAAACATATATTATTACTTTTAAGCTAAATAACTAGAATGATTAGGGAACATAATTATGATGTTCTGGGCAGGAGATAAATGTGATGGCTTGGAAAATATTTCATATTGCAGCATCTGTAAATGGAAATGAAGTAGGGATCATTTAAACTTCCATGAGATGTAACTGGAAGGATAGAACTGCTGGGTAGGTCATTTGCCTTGCACATAGCCAATGTGGATTTGAGGCCTGGTATCCCATATGGTCCCCAAGTCTGCCAGCAGTGACTCCTGAGTGCAGACCTAAGAGTAACTCCTGAGAACTGCTAGCTTTGTCTCAAAAACAAAACAAAACAAATAAGTCCTCAAGCAATTCACAACAAACCTCAAATTGAATTTTATAAAAAATTGTCTTTTGCTTCAATTCTCAAGAAAAACATATTTACATGATGGTATGTTCCAGACGTTATTTCATAAAATTTCCATATAAATTTATTTATTCATCACACAAAAATATGTGATTAGTTACTGTTTTGATTTCTCAATAAATTTGAGTTACTTCTCTGAAGTTGCACAACTCCTATGTTAGAAATTAGGATTCACACACAGTCTCACTCCATTGTTTGTGTGACCATGTTATTCTGCTATCCCCTGCTGGAAACAATATACAGCTGCTTTGTTAATTTGTAGTAAGTCAACAAAAAGTTCATACATACTATGTAGTTAATATCAGATTAAATTCTAAGGCATAAAATGTTAACAAAATCAGGTATTGTCCCATTCTGTTTAGAAATAACAGAAAAAACACTTGAATGTTGTGAATTATATATAAAGATGGAAATAAGAGTGGTGGAGTTCAGGACAATCAGGCCGTCATTTGAGATAGGAAGTTATTAAGACCAAAGGTATGGAAAGGTCAGGGAGATTTAAGCTCTGTGTATATGGGATGGACTATAGAAATTTAGAGAAGTATGGCTAGAATGTATTCTAAATATTGGAGGATGGAGGAATCTTAGTGTAGGTACAGCCATGTTAGTATAAAACCTGGAAACCCTTTACAAGGTACTTAATCTTTTTTCCAATAACAATAGAAAGTGTGATTTGCTTTGAAAGGTTGACTGTAATTAGGAAATTAAAAATCAAGATATAAAGCCAGAGAGAATAGAGGCATTAAAACACTGGCCTTGCAGAGGGCCAACTGCAGTTCAGTCCCCAGCACCATGGATGTTCCCCTGAACTTCAGCAGGAGTGATCCCTAAACACAGTCACAGAAAAGTCTAGAGTCCTCCTGGTTATTGCCCATAACATACCTCCCCCAACTAAGTTTGTATATCATTCGATGATAAAAATTCAAGAATATAAAAAAAACAACTTGTAATTAAGTTACATATTGAATAATTAAGTTACATAGTGCATTAAAAGCATTTAATATCAAACTAATTAAATAAACAAAAACAATAACAAACAAACAAAACCAATATAGGATTGGCAGTATAGATCAGTAGTAAAGCTATCTATGCCTATCTTGTGTAAGGATCTGGCACATTTTTGGTAGTACATGATCCTGTAGCATTTCAGGTGTTGACCTGTTAGCCTCAGAAGCAGTGTACTAAACAACTAATAGTTAGGCCTGAATTATTGGGCCAAGAATTGCCAGCCCCCTAATCTGCAATTGCTAAGTATAACCTCTAGAGCAAAACAAATAAGTCATTACTCAACAGATCCAAAAAAAAAAAGTCATTAAAAGAAACAAAATGGGCTTCCTAGAATTTACCAGTAAAACATTCCAAACTGAGAATGCTCATTTATGTTATAATGTCAAAAAATGTAGTTTTGACGAAATTTTGTTCTTTTTTTTTGTTTTTGTTTATGGTTTTTTTTTGGGGGGAGACCACATTCAGTGATGCTCTGGAGATATTCCTAACTCTGTACTCAGAGGGACTCAACCTCTATGATACTGGAAATCAAACCTGGGTTGGCTCTATGCAAGGCAAATATCCTACCTTCTGTGCTATCACTCTGGCCCCTTAACTTAAATTTTAATAATTAAAAACTTTGAAACAATTTTAATATTATATCTTAGAATATTAGAAATTTGGGGCCACAGCAATAGTACAGTGGATAAGGCACTTGACTTACATGCAACTGATCTGGCACCCTACCCAAGCTCTCCAGGAGTGATTCCTGATTGCAGAATATTGGAAAGATTGATTGAATTAATATATTTAACAAAAAATTAAAAGAAGTTTGTTGTCTGTTTATGTAAAGTAAGTCTTTAATGTAGAGGGTTCAAACATAAACTGACACATAGTTTTAAAAGTACTTTTTATTTATTTACTTTTTTGCTCACTGTTCACCAAATAACATCTATAATGAAAGATTTTATACATAAGTGCATCATTAATTTGCATGTCTTAAATCACATTATGCATGATGTAAAATTATTTATTTGATATAAAAATCCTATTTGCAATGTAGAATTGGAACAACTTGCTGAAAAGGCGAAAAAGGAAAGATGTTGGGAGGAGGTATTGATAACTTAAAGGAGTTGGATTAAAGAGTCTAGGTCAAACTGCTTGCCTTGCATGCTGCTGACCAAGGTTCAATCCCTGGCAACACATAGATTTCCAGAAGTGATTCCTTAGCACAGAGCCATGAGATCCCAGAGTAATGAGGGAACACCCCCTTACCCACAATAAATAAACAGGCAAACACATTGAAATCTTCAATAAAATATTTTAAACTATCATAAGATTATATAATCCACTGTCATTAATTAGTAATTAACAATTGATGAAATTATTCTGATTATATAAGGTCCACTGCTAAACCTAGACTCTAAGACCCCTTTTTCTCTAAAACCTTTCATTTTCAAAGTATATTTTTCAACCTGTGTCAGTTAATATGTGTCAAAAACGAACTCTCATTCACTACTGATAGTCTGTTCGACATCTTGTGGGAAATACCATGGAGATTTCTTAAAAGGTAATAAAGCTTTCATTATCCAGAAATTGTACCACTTTGTTACCACTCCCAAGACACAAAACCATTTATTCAAAAAGTAGATGTTACCAATATTTATTATAGCACTCAGAATATGGAATAAAAACAAATATCCAGACCAATAAATGAATAATAAAGATGTGGCATAGACTCATAATGAACTACTATGCAGACACAAGGAATGATGTAATTATGCAATTT
Organism: Suncus etruscus; assembly: GCF_024139225.1. Lineage (NCBI taxonomy): Eukaryota > Metazoa > Chordata > Mammalia > Eulipotyphla > Soricidae > Suncus > Suncus etruscus. The sequence goes on from NC_064856.1 coordinate 73,322,070, forward strand.
GCTGCAAATTGGTTGAAACTGTTAAGTATGTTAAGTAACATAAAACAAAAGAAAAATATAAACTGATAATCTTGTTTCTGTTTTATATAGAATAACAGAATGTCATGACATTTTCCTATACATGGATGTAACATGGAATCTATTATACTTAGTAAAATAAGTCAGAGGGAGGAGATAGACATAGAATAGTCTTACTCATCTATGAGTCCTAAGACAAATTAAAGACATTGAAATAATTCCCAGAGATGAGGGCTGGAAGAAATGTATCAAGATATGAAGCTCACTAAACAGATTGGTGAGTGCAGAGAAATAACTATGCTAAGAACTATCATAACAATGTTAGTGAGTGAGAGAAGTACAATACCTGTCTCGAATACAGGCAGGGGGTGGGACATTGTTGATGGGAAGGTTGCACTGGTGAAGGGGGCTGTTCTTTTTATGATTGAAACTCAACTACAATCATGTTTGTAATCACCATGTTTAAATAAAGATATTACTTAAAAAAGAATAACACAATGTCAGAATGTCAACCATCAAAAGTGATTAAACCATTGGCCCTAGGTTACAGAGATGGAAAATCCAGGGAAGAGAGAATTGCAGGGGTTGAGGATGTTGGAGGGAAAGAAGAGGTCATCTGTAGTTTACATACTTACAGGAGTCAGGTAGAGTAGTATAGAGTGGTGTAGAGTCAGGTAGAGTAGATACATTGGTAATGTAGATGAAAGGCATCTATATATCCCTAAACTACGAGAGCCAAACTACAATAATTAGACTTAAAAATATGCCTGTTTAGGAGGCAAGCTTGTGGAGCAGACATTTGTGGAGGGATGATCTGACAACACTAACGGCTAGATACTGACACTGGATACAGGATTGGAGTTGGAACATTTTATGCAGAGATTTTATTATCAATGGCTTTGCAAAAAATAGTGCCTAAATAAAAAATTAAAAAGTAAGTTTGACTTCCTCCTATTCAAATCTCAGTCTTCTCTAGATGTGGAAATATATGTGTTCCATTATGGAAGTGACAGAATAAAAAATAATTGATTAACTTTTTTCTAAGGTCTAAATATTAATAAATTTGTGGGTTATTTCTTCTTCGTCGTCGTCATCGTCTTCTTCTTCTTCTTCTTCTTCTTCTTCTTCTTCATCTTCTTCTTCTTTTTCTACTTCTTCTCCTCCTCCTCCTTTCTTTCTTTTTTTTTTTTTTTTTTTTTTTTGCTTTTTGGGCCACACCCGGTGATGCTCAGGGATTACACCTGGCTATGCCCTCAGAAATCACTTCTGGCTTTGGAGACGTATTGGACATTGGGAGATTGAATAGCAGTCTGTCCTAAGTAGCACACACAGGAAGACACCTTATGGCTTGCATCACCATTTCGGCCCCATATTTCTTTTTTTTTAATGACACATCTTTTTCTTTTTTTTTTTTTCATGTTAGAAATATTTTTTTTCTTTTGAATATTTTATTTTTTATTTCAAATGTATCAACTGTAAAATGCAAATATTTCTTTTTTATTTTTTTTATAATTTTTTTTTATTTAAACACCTTGATTACATACATGATTGTGTTTGGGTTTCAGTCATAAAAGGAACACCACCCATCACCAGTGCAACATTCCCATCACCCAAGTCCCAAATCCCCCTCCTCCCCACCCAACCCCCGCCTGTACCCTAGACAGGCTCTACATTTCCCTCATACATTCTCAATATTAGGACAGTTCAAAATGTAGTTATTTCTCTAACTAAACTCATCACTCTTTGTGGTGAGCTTCCTGAGGTGAGCTGGAACTTCCAGCTCTTTTCTCTTTTGTGTCTGAAAATTATTATTACAAGGGTGTCTTTCATTTTTCTTAAAACCCATAGATGAGTGAGACCATTCTGCGTTTTTCTCTCTCTCTCTGACTTATTTCACTCAGCATAATAGATTCCATGTACATCCATGTATAGGAAAATTTCATGACTTCATTTCTCCTGACAGCTGCATAATATTCCATTGTGTATATGTACCACAGTTTCTTTAGCCATTCGTATGTTGAAGGGCATCTTGGTTGTTTCCAGAGTCTTGCTATGGTAAATAGAGCTGCAATGAATATAGGTGTAAGGAAGGGGTTTTTGTATTGTATTTTTGTGTTCCTAGGGTATATTCCTAGGAGTGGTATAGCTGGCTCGTATGGGAGCTCGATTTCCAGTTTTTGGAGGAATCTCCATATCGCTTTCCATAAACGTTGAACTAGACAGCATTCCCACCAGCAGTGGATAAGAGTTCCTTTCTCTCCACATCCCCGCCAACACTGTTTATTCTCATTCTTTGTGATGTGTGCCATTCTCTGGGGTGTGAGGTGGTATCTCATCGTTGTTTTGATTTGCATCTCCCTGATGATTAGTGATGTGGAACATTTTTTCATGTGTCTTTTGGCCATGCATATTTCTTCTTTGTCAAAGTGTCTGTTCATTTCTTCTCCCTATTTTTTGATGGGGTTAGATGTTTTTTTCTTGTAAAGTTCTGTCAGTGCCTTGTATATTTTGGAGATTAGCCCCTTATCTGATGGGTATTGGGTGAATAGTTTCTCCCACTCAGTGGGTGGCTCTTGTATCCTGGGCACTATTTCCTTTGAGGTGCAGAAGCTTCTCAGCTTAATATATTCCCATCTGTTAATCTCTGCTTTCACTTGCTTGGAGAGTGCAGTTTCCTCCTTGAAGATGCCTGTAATGTCCTGTAGTGTTTTGCCTATGTGCTGTTCTATATATCTTATGGTTTTGGGCCTGATATCGAGGTCTGTAATCCATTTGGATTTTACCTTTGTACATGATGTTAGCTGGGGGTCTAAGTTTAATTTTTTGCAAGTGGCTATCCAATTGTGCCAACACCACTTGTTGAAGAGGCTTTCCCTGCTCCATTTAGGATTTCCTGCTCCTTTATCAAAAATTAGATGGTTGTATCTCTGGGGAACATTTTCTGAGTATTCAAGCCTATTCCACTGATCTGAGGACCTATCCTTATTCCAATACCATGCTGTTTTGATAACTGTTGCTTTGTAGTACAGTTTAAAGTTGGGAAAAGTAATTCCTCCCATATTCTTTTTCCCAATGATTGCTTTAGCTATTCGAGGGTGTTTATTGTTCCAAATGAATTTCAAAAGTGTCTGATCCACTTCTTTGAAGAATGTCATGGGTATCTTTAGAGGGATGGCATTAAATCTGTATAATGCCTTGGGGAGTATTGCCATTTTGATGATGTTAATCCTGCCAATCCATGAGCAGGGTATGTGTTTCCATTTCCGTGTGTCCTCTCTTATTTCTTGGAGCAGAGTTTTATAGTTTTCTTTGTATAGGTCCTTCACATATTTAGTCAAGTTAATTCCAAGATATTTGAGTTTGTGTGGTACTATTGTGAATGGGGTTGTTTTCTTAATGTCCATTTCATCCTTATTACTATTGGTATATAGAAAGGCCATTGATTTTTGTGTGTTAATTTTGTAGCCTGCCACCTTGCTATATGAGTCTATTGTTTCTAGAAGCTTTTTGATAGAGTCTTTAGGGTTTTCTAAGTAGAGTATCATGTCATCTGCAAACAGTGAGAGCTTGACTTCTTCCTTTCCTATCTGGATTCCCTTGATATCCTTTTCTTGCCTAATCGCTATAGCAAGTACTTCCAGTGCTATGTTGAATAGGAGTGGTGAGAGAGGACAGCCTTGTCTTGTGGGAAGGCTTTCAGTTTTTCTCCATTGAGGATAATATTTGCCACTGGCTTGTGGTAGATGGCCTTCACTATATTGAGAAAGGTTCCCTCCATTCCCATCTTGCTGAGAGTTTTGATCAAGAATGGGTGTTGGACCTTATCAAATGCTTTCTCTGCATCTATTGATATGATCATGTGGTTTTTATTTTTCTTGTTATTGATGTTGTGTATTATGTTGATAGATTTACGGATGTTAAACCAGCCTTGCATTCCTGGGATGAAACCTACTTGATCGTAGTGGATGATCTTCTTAACGAGGCATTGAATCCTATTTGCCAGGATTTTGTTGAGGATCTTTGCATCTGCATTCATCAATGATATTGGTCTGTAATTTTCTTTTTTGGTAGCATCTCTGTCTGGTTTAGGTATCAAGGTGATGTTGGCTTCATAAAAGCTATTTGGAAGTGTTTCTGTTTGTTCAATTTCATGAAAGAGTCTTGCCAAGATTGGCAGTAGTTCCTCTTGGAAAGTTTGATAGAATTCATTAGTGAATCCATCTGGACCTGGGCTTTTGTTTTTCGGCAGACATTTGATTACTGTTTTAATTTCATCAATGGTGATGGGGGTGTTTATATATGCTACATCCTCTTCCTTCAACCGTGGAAGATTATAAGAGTCCAAGAATTTATCCATTTCTTCCAGGTTCTCATTTTTAGTGGCGTAGAGTTTTTCAAAGTAGTTTCTGATTACCCTTTGAATCTCTGTCATATCAGTAGTGATCTCTCCTTTTTCATTCCTGATACGAGTTATCAAGTTTCTCTCTCTCTCTTTCTTTGTTAGGTTTGCCAGTGGTCTATCAATCTTGTTTATTTTTTCAAAGAACCAACTTCTGCTTTCGTTGATCTTTCAATTGTTTTTTGTTTCCACTTCGTTGATTTCTGCTCTCAGCTTTGTTATTTCCTTCTGTCTTCCTATTCTTGGGTCCTTTTGTTGAGCATTTTCTAGTTCTATTAGCTGTGTCATTAAGCTACTCAGGTAAGCTCCTTCTTCCTTCCTGATGTGTGCTTGCAAAGCTATACATTTTCCTCTCAGTACTGCTTTTGCAGTGTCCCATAAGTTCTGAGAGTTTGTGTCTTTATTGTCATTTGTTTCCAAGAACCTTTTTATTTCCTCCTTGATTTCATCTCGGACCCACTGGTTATTGAGCATGAGGCTGTTTAACTTCCAGGTGTTAAAGTGTTTCTTCTGAGTCCCTTTGGAGTTCACAAATAATTTCAGAGCCTTGTGGTCAGCGAAGGTAGTCTGCAAAATTTCTATCCTCTTGATCTTATGGAGGTATGTTTTATGTGCCAGCATGTAGTCTATCCTGGAGAATGTCCCATGTACATTGGAGAAGAATGTGTATCCAGGTTTCTGGGGATGGAGTGTCCTATATATATCCACTAGGCCTCTTTCTTCCATTTCTCTCCTCAGGTCTAGTATATTCTTGTTGGGTTTCAGTCTGGTTGACCTGTCCAGTGTTGACAAAGCCGTGTTAAGGTCCCCCACAATTATTGTGTTGTTGTTGATATTATTTTTCAGATTTGTCAACAGTTGTATTAAATATTTTGCTGGCCCCTCATTCGGTGCATATATGTTTAGGAGAGTGAATTCTTCCTGCTCTACGTACCCCTTGATTAATATAAAATGTCCGTCTTTGTCCCTTACAACCTTCCTGAGTATAAAGTTTGCATTATCTGATATTAGTATGGCCACTCCAGCTTTTTTATGGGTGTTGTTTGCTTGGATAACTTTTCTCCAGCCTTTTATTTTGAGTCTATGTTTGTTCTGACTATTCAGGTGCGTTTCTTGTAGGCAGCAGAAGGTTGGATTGAGTTTTTTGATCCATTTAGCCACTCTGTGTCTCTTAACTGGTGCATTTAGTCCATTGACGTTGAGAGAAAGAATTGTCCTGGGATTTAACGCCATCTTTATTTCAAAATTTGGTGTGTCTTTTGGGTAGTCTTGCCTTAGATTAGGTCTTTCAGTTTTTCTCTTAAGACTGGTTTTGTGTCTGTGAAGTTTCTGAGCTGTTTTTTGTCTGTGAAACCATGTATTCTTCCATCAAACCGGAAAGTGAGTTTTGCTGGGTATAGTATTCTGGGTGAAGCATTCATTTCATTCAGTCTTGTCACAATATCCCACCACTGCTTTCTGGCATTGAGCGTTTCTGGTGACAGGTCTGCTGTAAATCTCAGGGAAGCTTGCTTGAACATGATTTCCCCTTTTGATCTTGCTGTTTTCAGAATTCTGTCTCTATCTGTGGGATTTGTCATTGTGACTAGGATGTGTCTTGGGGTGGTTTTTCTGGGGTCTCTTTTGGTTGGTACTCTTCGGGCATGCAGGATTTGATCACATATATTCTTTAGCTCTGGAAGTTTCTCTTTAATGATGTTCTTGACCATTGATTCTTCCTGGAAATTTTCTTCCTGGGTCTCTGGGACTCCAATGATTCTTAAGTTGTTTCTGTTGATCTTATCATAGACTTCTATTTTCGTCTGTTCCCATTCTTTGACTAATTTTTCCATTGTCTGCTCATTTGCTTTAAGTTTTTTGTCCAATCTCTCCTGCTGTATGGAATTGTTATGTATCTCATCTTCCACAGCACCAAGTCTATTCTCAGCTTCTGATACCCTGTCCCAGAGCTTATCCATTTTGTCATTCACTTCGTTTACTGACTTTTTCAGGCCTGTTAGTTGACATGTTATTTCAGTTTGGAGTTTTGTCATTTCTGCCTTCATATTTTCTTGGTTCTTATTAGTGTTCTGTTCAACTCGATCCATGGTTTCTTGGAGTCTGTTGAGCACCTTCCATATTGCTAGTCTAAAGTCCTTATCTGAGAGGTTGATTAGTTGTTCAGTCATTATCTGGTCCTCAGAATTGTCATCTTCATTCTCTATGTCTGATGCTGGCCTGCGTTGTTTCCCCATTGTCACACTTGTATTGTGGGTTTTTCTACGTGTTGTAGTGGTATTCATTGTCTATATGATGTAGGCAGCACACTCCTCTGGCTCCTCCCTTTCTGGATGGGCTGACTTGCCTCTAAGGGAGGGGAGTCCTCCGTGGATGAAGCCTCACACTGGGTCAAATCTTAGGCCCGAGCATGCAACAGAGAAGACAGTCCAGAGAGAAATGTTTGCTTCTGTGATATAGCGCCGTTCTTAGTGTGATTTTTCCTTCTTGTTGCAATGGAGTTCTTTCCTTAGAAAGAGTGCACGGCCGCGTAGCGAAGCGGAGCGGCCATGCTCCTCTGAGCCTCTTTTTGCCCCACTCGCAAGAGTTTCACGCAAGAGGACAGTAGACAGACATAGACAGGTCACACTCACAGTCTTTCACAGCTGAGCCCCACTGGGCCGGTGTACTTTCGCGGATTTTCCCCGCCTGGTGTCACACACAGGGAGCCAGCTTTTGCAAAGGTTAGCCGGTTTTTATGCTCTGAAGTCCCTCCCTGAAAATGGCGTCTGGGCGAGCGAGGTTTCTGGAGGCTCTTTTTGCCCCACTCGCAAGAGTTTCATGCAAGAGGACAGTAGACAGACATAGACAGGTCACACTCACAGTCTTTCACAGCTGAGCCCCACTGGGCCGGTGTACTTTCGCGGATTTTCCCCGCCTGGTGTCACACACAGGGAGCCAGCTTTTGCAAAGGTTAGCCGGTGTTACATAAGGGAAATGAATTCACACATATGCTCAGAGTTTTACGGATCTTGGACTAACTAATGCTCAGAACTATACATGCTTGCCATTTCTTGTTTCTTGCTTATGCTCATTTATCTATGGTACTTTCCACTACATTTTATTATGGAGTGGCTTATAAAACAAGTGACAGTAAGGGTAACTATTTTATCCTGTAATCCTGAGTTCTTTTGGAGAAGTAATGATTGGTAGTACTAACTTATTACTTTAAATAAAGTCTCCCTCCATTATACACAATATTTTGCATAACATAAAATTCACCTGTGAAAGACAATATTCAACATTGCCAGAAATTGACAGGGAAGGTAGATGATAAAATGTAGAAATCTTGCACCGCATTTCTTTGCCAAAAGAATTTTGATAAGAATTTTTTTGCATTTTCCAGTCTGTTTTTAGTTTTATTTTTTAATATTTTTCTTTATTTAAACATCTTGATTACATATATGATTGTGATTAGGTTTCAGTCATGTAAAGAACACCCTCCTTCACCAGTGCAACATTCCCACCACCAATGTTCCAAATCTCCCTCCATCCCACCCCACCGCCACCTGTTCTTCAGACAGGCTTTCCAGTTCCCTCATTCATTCTCATTATTATGGTAGTTCTCTGTGTAGTTATTTCTATAACTGCACTCACCACTCTTTGTGGTGAGCTTCATGAAGTGAGCTGGATGTTACAGACCTCCTCTCATTGTCTCTGAGGATTGTTGCAAAAATGACTTTTATTTTTCTTAAAACCCATAGATGAGTGAGAATATTCTGCATCTCTCTCTCCCTCAGACTTATTTCACTCAGCATTATAGATTCCATGTACATTCGTGTATAGGAAAATTTTATGACTTCATCTCTCCTGATGGCTGCATAATATTCCATTGTGTATATGTACCACGTTGCATTTTTAATTTTCTTGTTGTTGATGTTGTGTATGATGTTAATAGATTTACGGATGTTAAACCATCCTTGCATTTCTGGGATGAAACCTACTTGGTCATAGTGTATGATCTTCTTGATGATGCATTGGATCCTATTTGCCAGGATTTTATTGAAGATCTTTGCATCTGCATTCATCAGAGATATTGATCTGTAATTTTCTTTTTTGGCAGCATCTCTCTCTGGTTTTGGTATCAAGATGATGTTGGCTTCATAAAAGCTGTTTGGGAGTGTTCCTATTTTTTTCAATTTCATGGAAGAGCCTGGCTAGGATTGGTAGTAGCTCCTCTTGAGAGATTTGGAAGAATTCATTAGGAAATCCATCTGGGCCTGGGCTTTTCTTTTTGGGCAGATGTTTGATTACAGTTTCAATTCTCAATAGTGATAGGGGTGTTTAGATATGTTACATCCTCCTTACTTACCTGTGGAAGGTTATAAGTGTCCAAGAATTATTCCATTTCTTCTAGGTTCTCATGTTTAGTAGCATAAAGTTTCTCAAAGTAGTCTCTGATTACCCTTTGGATCTCTGCAATATCTGACATGATCTCCCCCTTTTCATTTCTAATATGGGTTATCAGATTTCTCTCTCTTTCTTTGTGAGTTTTGCCAATGGTCTATCAATCTTGTTTATTTTTTCAAAGAACAAACTTCTGTTTTCATTTATCTTTTGGATTATTTTTTGGTTTTCCACTTCATTCATTTCTGCTTTCAGCTTTGTTATTTCCTTCTGTCTCCCTATTTTTGGTTCCTTTTGTTGATCATTTTCTAATTTTATGAGCTACGTCATTAAGTTATTCTTGTATGCCCCTTCTTCCTTCCTGATGTGTGCTTGTAAAGCTATAAATTTTCCTCTCAGGACGCTTTTCCTGTGTCCCATAGATTCTGGAAGTTTGTGTCTTCATTATCATTTGTTTTCAGGAAAGTTTTCATTTCCTCTTCGATTTCATCTTGGACTCACTGGTTTTTCAGTAGCAGGTGTTTAATTTCCAATTGTTAAAGTTTTTCTTTTGTGTGCCTTTGTAGTTCACATCTAATTTCAGAGCCTTGTGGTTAGCAAAGGTAGACTGCAAGATTTCTATCTTCTTGATTTTATGGAGGTATAATTTATGTGTCAGCATGTAATCTATCCTAGAGAATGACCCTTTTACATTGGAGAAGAATGTGTATCCAGGTTTTTTGGGATGGAGTGTCCTGTATACATCTACTAGTCCTCTTTCTTCCTTTACTCTTTACAAGGCTAGTATGTTTTTGTTGGGTTTCAGTCTGGTTGACCTATCAAGTGTTGATAGGACCCTGTAGAGGTCTCCCACAATTATTGTGTTATTATTGGTGTCTTCTTTCAGATTTGTCAGTAAATTTATTAGATAATTTGCTGGTCTCTCATTGGGTGCATATATGTTTAAATGTCTGATTTCTTCCTGTTGCACATATCCCTTGATTAGTACATAGTGTCCATCTTTGTCCCTTACCACTTTCCTGAGTATAAAGTTGGTGTCATCAGATATTAATATGGCCACCCCAGGTTTTTTAAGGGTGCTGTTTGCTTGGATGATTTTCCTCCAGCTTTTGATTTTGAGTCTTTGTTTGTTATGACTATTCAGGTGTGTTTTTTGTAGGCAGCAGAAGTTTGGATTCATCTTTTGGACCCATTCTACCACTCTGTGTCTTTTAATTGGTGAATTTAGTCCATTGACATTGAGGGAGATGATTGTCATAGGATTTATGTCATCATCGTAGATAAGTTTGCTGTGTTTGTTGGTCTCTCTTGTCTTAGAGTAGACCTGTCAGTTTTTCCTTTAAGGCTGGTTTTTCATCTGTGCAGTTTCTGAGCTGTTGTTTATCCATGAAGCTATGTATCCTTCCTTTAAACCTGACCATGAGTCGGACTGGGTGCAGTTTTCTTGGTGAGGCACTCATTTCATTCAGTCTTGTCACAATATCCCACCACTGTCTTCTGGCCTTATGAGTTTCTTGTGACATGTCTGCTGTAAGTCTTAGGGATGCTCTTTTGAATGTAATTTCCCTTCTTGATCTTTCTGCTTTCAGTATTCTGTCTCTATCTGTGGGATTTGTCATTGTAATGAGGATGTGTCTTGGAGTGTTTTACTTTGGGTCTCTTTTAGCTGGTACTCTTCGGGCATGCAGGATTTGATTGCATGTAGTCTTTAACTCCGGGAGTACCTCTTTGGTGGTGTCTTTTACAGTTGATTCTTCCTGGAGATCTCTTTCCTGGATATCTGGGACTCCAATGATTCTTATGTTGTTTCTGTTGAGTTTATCAAAGACTTCTCTTTTCATCTGTTCGTATTCCTTGAGTACTTTTTCCATTGCCTGTTCATTTGTCTTAAGATTATTTTCCAATTTCTTCTGCTGTTTTGAGTTTTGCTGCATCTCATCTTCCAGTACTCCGATTCTCTCCTCAGCAGCTGCTGGGAAGGCCATCCACTGAGGTTTACAGTTGAGCTACTGTGTTTTTCAGGTCTGTTATTTCAGTTTGGAGTTTTCTGATTTCTGTCTTTGTGTTCTGTTCAGATTGATCTATGCTTTCTTTGAGTTCTACAAACATCTTCCATATTTCTATTCTAAGTTACTTATCCGAGTGGTTAATCAGATGGTTGGAATTTTTTAGGTCATCTGAGCTATTGTCGTCATTCTCTGTGCATGGTGTTTACCTGCGAGGTTTCCCCATTGTCACACTTGTAGTTTGTTTTTTCCTGCGTGTTGTGGTGGGGTTCATTGGTTAGAAAGAGTGCATGGCTGTGAAGTGAAGGGACTCTTCTGCTGCCTCTAGTTGACAGTTTTTTTGGGGTGTGCTCCATAGGCCTCTGAGGAGACCTTCAGGTATTCAGAAACACAGACAGGCACAGGAGAAGTTTCCCTAGAAGTCCTCAGAGTGATCAAATGCACAGCAGGGCGGAGCCTCTGCAGGCCAGAGGGCTCAGCTTATTGGTTGGTGACCCCTACAGCCAGACTTTACTCACTCACTTGCTGAGCAGCTTCAGAATGCATTTTTGGGGGGTCCACTCCCTAGGCCTCTGAGGAGAGCTTCAGGTATTCAAGAAAGCTTTCCCTTGAAGTCCTCAGAGTCCCCATGTTTCTTAATTAAAAATGTTAAATATATTTTGATTTACCCATTGTGAATATGATGATTATAAGATACAATCACATAAAATTTCCAATTAATCTGGGTTTTAGAATTAAAGGATTTTTACATTAAAGTATTTAGATTTCAAATGTTTGTAAAAATTGAAATAATTTTTGAATTTTATTTTTTGCTCCATTGGGTTACAAGCAAATGTATATCAGTGCCATCTTGGACATGGCATGAACACTTTTATGAGCTTGAATTTCTCATAACATGAGCCCATCTCAGAGACTTTGCCTTATAAACTTCTGGACTTTTATTCTTTTATTTAATCTGCATAATCACCATTGGGTCTTTTAGTTTACAAATTTTACTTGATAAAGATTATGCTATTAGGTACTCTTAGTTATAAATGAGATACTGTGATACTTTCCCAGATAACTTTACTCTTCTCATTTGTCTCACATCTTTCTCTGCTCATTCAGGTTTGTCCAAGCTTCTATTTGATATTTTACATTGTGGAATACACTACCATTTTTTATTTCTGAGCACTAAGAGATCTTCAAATTCTTTGTCAGACCTTAATTCTCTGATGTCTACTCAATCCCTTCCAGAGCAAAACAAATGTCCTTAGATTTTCCGAAGAACGTCATCCAAATGATTTAAATACTCAAACTGTCTTTACAATAGTTACCATATTATTATGATTTATATATATATATATATACATATATATTCAAGTACACTGAGGATATTCAAAAAGGAAGTTTTCCTTATGTTTTCACTCTTTTAGAAATCAATGCTTAGTCTTACGACTGGTGGAAGGTTGTGATTTCATAAAAATTTATTGAACTGAGCCAGAACAAATTTCTATTAATATTTATAGATATCTATGAACAAACTCAATTTTAAAATATAGTACTAGACTTTGGGTTTTTTTTTTTTTTAAGAAAATTCTGTATGGCCATATGTAAGCAATTAGTTCTGAGAGAACAGAAGCTTTTGATAGTAGCATAGCATTTAGTTAATGTATCCCATATGGGTGGGAAATTAGACACAATGCATATAAAAATGAAAAGAATCTATTTGAGGAACTTCCTATATTTGCTTCCTTGTGAAACATTTTTTATTCTTTTACCACTATGAACGAAGCTTCTCATAGACATTAATTTTTAGTCTTATTTTTAATTAAGCAGGAAATGTTATAGGGTGGTACCATTTCCAAACAATGAACACATTGTCATTATGATCATCCATAGATACTTTGGAATACACTATTAATGTATCTTCTGTGATTTTTGCTAGAAGTGGTATAAGTCATCTCTGCCATTTAAATATTATATTAAATAAATACACAGGTCCTCTTCACAAAATTCTGTGCAATGTGTCTGTGATGAATGGCCTGCCCATCCTTCTCTCTTAATTATCTTATCTCTCTTAATAATCATATTATTATCTACAGAGAATAATATTTCTCTATATCAGATTTTAATAATTTTGATCCTGGATAATAAATACCTTGATATAATTAATAAACAAACATTTTACAAAATGTCATGGAAAAGCTAAAATTATACAAAATGTGACATTTCTAGATTAGCTTTTCCCATTGAGTCATACACAGATAAGTTCCTAACATTTTTTAAGTAGCTTGATAGCTCATGTATTTTTATTGCTGAGTAATATTCCATTTTTTGTACGTTCTACAGTTAATCTCTTTACCTGATAAAACACATCTTAACTGCTTTCCAGTTTGAAAATTACAAATAATATTTTCATCAGGCTGAAGAGCTACAAGGTTTAGGAGCATATCTTGCATGTGACCCATCCCTCTTTCCATTTCCAGGATTACAAATGGTTTTCTGAATACTATCAGGAGTAAGCTATGATCACCCAAGCAAGTGGTAGCCCATGAGATTTACTGGCAGTAACCCACCCCCCAACCCTTACCCAACAATATGTTAATATCCTTTTCAGATATCATTGTGAATGTCGAAAAAATTTTGAACTCATTTATATTACTTATGTATAATATAACATTTTATTTTCTCACCATTGAAGCCTGATGTTTTAGAACTCAGCTTGACCAGCTTAATTTTATAATAAATAACCATACTAGAGATAACATCAGATCACTCAAATTACTTGACACATTTCTTTTTTATAAATTATCTTTATTTAAACACAATGATATATACTTGTAGTTGTATGATTACAGTCATATAAAGAACACCCCCCTTCACCAGTGCAGGATTCCCACCACCAATTTTCTGGATCTACCTACTCCCCACCCCACCCACACCTGTACTCGAGACAGGCTTTCTTTTTCCCTCATTCATTCACATTGTTATGATAGTTTTCAGTGTAGTTATTTCTCTAACTGCACTTATCACTCTATGTGGTGAGCTTCATGTCATGAGCCGCACCTACATGGGAAGATGGGGGGAAATAAGGGTTGAGACTGAGGCAGTAAAATATTAGAAATGAGATTTGTAGGGCAGTATCAAGGTCACAATACAAGATGGATGTTATGGATATATTAAATATATACATACAATATTATCAATAGGAAAACAAGGAGAAAAAAATTCCAGTGACTGTCCCAACATAAACCAGTGCTAGAATGGCCTGCCCTCCTCCCAAAGCGCATTCCCATTAGTGTAGGGAGAGGTAGGGGGGAAGCCTAAGGACCACTAAGAGTCCACATGAACCCACTTCTGGCCATCTGAACTGGCACCCAGGGAAGGCCTGGAGTCAGGGGAAAAAGACAAGGACAGCTGGGGGCCTGCCAAGCCTCCCGGCACTCCCCAGGCCAGGGTGAAGGGCTCCAGTATGGGGCCTCCCCAAACCCCATACCTGGCAAGAGCTTGTCTCTCTCCAGAATCAAGGAGGAAACCAGAAGCCAGATGTCTGCCCGCCCTGCACTCCCCAGGCCAGGGTGAAGGGCTCCAGTATGGGGCCTCCCCAAACCCCATACCTGGCAAGAGCTTGTCTCTCTCCAGAATCAAGGAGGAAACCAGAAGCCAGATGTCTGCCCGCCCTGCACTCCCCAGGCCAGGGAGAAGGGCTCCAGTATGGGGCCTCCCAAACCCCATACTTGGCAAGAATGTTGAATCATTTGGCATTGACTATAACATTTACTAATGTGTAGAATAAGGAAGGTATGTCTACTCCTAATCTTGCTAAATATTTTATATATGTTCAATATTGAGCTAAAGTTTCACTTATATTGAATGTGCTGTTTTATTTGTATTATCTATATTAGTGTTCTTAGGGATGAAACATTTTGTACCTTATAGACCTATTAGTATTTTCTCCCTTTAAATTCTGGACCACATGTGGCAGTACTCAGTCAGGGCTTGCTAACTCCTGGCTCTGCACTCAGGGATCACAACTGGATCAACTCATAGAGGATATTGGAGATTGAATTTGGATTTGCTGCATGCAAAGTAATTACCCTACCATCTAAACTATTTCTCAGAACTTTTTAAAATTTCTAAATTCTCTACTAAATTCTACAGTTTAGTGTATAATTAAAAATAATAGTTTTCTTAATGACTGAAGAAAGGATTCTTACCATGATGAAACCCAAGTACAAAATAACAGTTAATTCATTGTATTTTAGATGTTAGTGTTAAAAACATTTCTCTGTAAAAGAGAGTAAAAATTGTAATTATTAAGAATTTTTTTCTCTTACATAGGTTAATATGTATAGCAAACAATCATCACAAACTGACTTTTATTGATTTTTTTCTGACAACTACCTTGCCATTTTTGTGTCTTTGGAGCAAGAAATATGAAATGAATTCATTTTGTGCTGGTAAGGGAGAAGCTTGAGGTTGGGAAACTCAGGACATTGGTAGTAGTAGTAGAATTAGTTCACATTGATGGTGAGGATTGGTATTTTATATGCATAAAAAATCTATTGACTTAATAAATCATGAAGCTAAGTTTTAATTATGGGGCCAGAGCAATAGCACAGTGGTAGGGTGTTTGTCTTGGATTTTGACTACCTGGACAAAATCAGATTAGATCCCTGACATCCTATATGGTCCCCTGAGCCTGCCAGGAGCAATTTCTGAGTACAGAGCCAAGAGTAACCCCTGCTGGGCCAAAAATTAAAAAAAATTAATTAAAAATCTTAGTTCTTATTTTCTTTATTAGTAAAAAGCATTTTTGGTAAATTTGTGGTACAAATTTAGTGGACTTTGAAGATCCTAGAAAATTTTCCTTTGGGAATGTTATAAAGTTTATTAGAATATTTTCTTCTGACATCTTGTTAATTATGATCTACTTTTTTTTAAATACTCAATACATTAAATACCATTTTTTGTATTTATCAGTTCATTTTTGAAGGTATTTTAGATAAAAGCATTGTATATAAATCTACATCTGGAAATGATTTTAAATGATCTGTAACAAATGATGTAGTTCTTCAAAGAACTTTTGGTCCTTTAGTAGTAAAGAGAAAACAAGTATAGAGGTATAGCAAATAAGTTGTGTGTGGAAGTTACTTTTTGAATCACCATTTTGTAATGATTTTTGGATGTAGTTTTTTGAGCCACAATCAGTGATGACACATGGCTTTTTCCTGGCTGTGTGCTTAGAGATGGGACCAAACTGAGTCAGCTATGAGCAAAGTAAGTCCTACCTGATGTATTATTCTTCTGAAACACAAATTATTATTTATTTTTGACATGAAGTTTTTCTCTCTGCATATGTGGCCAACTTTATAAATGTTCAAGTAGTTACGTTCACAATTACCAAGGGAATTTCTCTGATCTAGACATCTTCTTTAAGATTTTCATGTAATGTGAAGCTTTGTTTCATAAATACTTATTTTTTTCCATTTTCCAGTATATGACTAAAGAAGAGACATCATTGACTTCCTTCAGGCTTCAAAAAGCCTATAGAAACTAAGTCTTTAATGAAGATCAGAAATTGAAAAAGATGTTGATTGCTAAGATTTTTAAGAAATTTATACACAATTTTATACAAAATTACCAATAATGTATTTATATTTAGAAGGTATTGGATACTGGTATTTTGCACTCATTTTTTTCTCTAATGTATATAAAATTAAGTTTCTGCACTAGAATTATTAATTCAATATGTCATAAAAGTATGGTAATCTCTAGACATTTGAAATTTGATTCATGCTCATCTAGGAAGAACATTGGATCTTATAAGCTATGTGTTACTATTCTCAGTAAATATTTTTTGTATATTTTTGGGCCACACTCTGTGACACAAAGGGGTTACTCTGGCTATGCACACAGAAATCACTCCTGGCTTTCAGGACCAGATGAGACGCTGGGGGAATCGAACCATGGTCTGCCCCAGGCTAGCAGAGGGAAGCCAGACACCTCACCGCTTGCGCCACTGCTCTGGCCCTTATTCTCAGCAAAATTAACAAAGATATTTAAACCATAAATTATTTTAGAATTTACATATATTACATGAGAATATATTAATCATTTTAACTAATACAACTTTACATTTTTTACCAAATAAAATATTTTATTTGAATAAAAATATTTTATCTGGATTGAATGATCCCATTAATATTTTTAAAATTTCCTGGTCTTTAAGTGACATGAACTTAAAATGTATATTCTCACCAGAACAGAAAACAAATAGTTATGTTAAATACTAAATGTTTGATTAGTGTAAGGCTGAATTCTTCAGAAATAAATTTTTAGGTTTTGAAGTATCAATTGCAAACACTTATCTTATTTGTCCTAAAATAACTTTCATGTCTTCCAATGTGGATGGTTCTTAAAGACTTATATCTGATAGCATATGAAGATGTCTTTGTACATGTTTCTTGTGAGGACCACAAACTTACAAAGGAAAATACTATTTTTAATCATAGGGGTCATTCTTAATTCTTGGAGGCTGAATGATTTTTGAGAATGTATTGATTATTGTATTATCTCAATTTGTGTTTCTTAGTTAATTTTCAAATCAATTCTATTTTATTGAGTATAAGATGGATATAGTATAAACACTTCATCTCACATTCTTTAAAATTTCCTTAGTTCTGTAATATTTGATAGTTCCTAGTTTATAATTCCTTTATAAAAACTTTCCTCAGTACCAAGTGGTTTCACAAAAGTTTTAAATTGTACTTTTTAACCAGGGTATGTGATCAGAAATATTAAAATGATTGGGTGTTTAAATAAATTTCTGTTCTTTACTACTTATAAATCCATATTATGGAAATAGACAGTAGTGAATGGTGACAGATACTTTTAATATTTAATTACAAAACAGGCTGCCTAGCATTGGGAAAATGGATGAGGGAATGAAAGAAGTGGATTGGCAATGACATAGAGACAGTGGCAGATGATATTGGATAAATTGGTGGTGGTGAGATGCAGTAATTTTGTATGTCAATTTAATAAAGTTAGCACTGTTAAACATTACTGAATTAATTTAAAATATTAAAAAAAATTCCCCTTGCTTTTGGTTGTTGAGCCAGGGGTCACACAATTTGTTGTAGTTATCATATACCTTTGATGTCTATTTTTTTATAGCTTGTGGCAGCCCAGAGTTCCCAATAAATTAGAGTACAAATGGTGAAGGGGGAGTATCCTGTTTATGACTGAAACCCAACTATGAACATGCTTGTAATCATGGTGCTTAAATAAAGATTTGTATTTTAAAAAAGAGAAACCCGAAGAAATTAGCACAAATTGGTTACAAGTTGATAAAACTGAAAATAGCAGATTGTTTATGCATAAAATAAATAGAATTATAAACAGCCTAAAAACAATCCAAAAAAACCAAAAGCTCTCACTTATGATAAAGAATATAAGAAAGTTCCAGGGGTCAAATTCATATCCATATATATATCTGGATATGGATATGTATATATATACCAGCTAGACTTTTTTAATCTCTGTTTTAGAGTCTTGGGATTATCTTTGCTTAAGGCTGATATTTGACTTACTCTCATTGTAAATAAGCTTCACATTTACCTCTTAGAATTTTTTCCAACAAATTTTAATTTTTTAATCATTTTATTGACATAGTTTACTACTTTAGTTTAATTTTTACTAAAATATTGATGACTATCAAAAGGATTCAATATCCTAACAATAATTTTGTGATCTTTCCATTTTATTAAATAAATCTTTTTTTAAGCACCATGATTGCAAACATGCTTGTAGTTGGGTTTCAGTCATAAAAGAATAGCCCCCATTCACCAGTGCAACATTCCCACCACCAATGCCCTCCATCTCCCTCCTTCCCCACTCCCACCTGTATTCGAGACAGGCAGTCTACTTATGTCACTTATTAACATTGTCATGATAGTTGTTAGTGTAGTTATGAATTTTTCTATTTAGGAAGAGAACATACTCAGGGATAGAACTAGCTCTATGGTTTTCCTGGCTCTATGCTCAGAATTATTTCTGGTGATCTTGGGAAACCATATGTGTTGCTGAGGATAGAATTAGTGTCTGCTATGTACAATGCAAGCAATTTACTTCTATACTCTTTGTCCCTTGTTTTAGCATTTTATTAACAAAAACCAATCTATTCTATATGCATTACTAAATTACAACTGAAAGATAATTATTATAAATTTGATATATTTAATTTTGGAATTTTCCTAGATACAAGCCATTTAAGATGTAACATTTATATGTAATTTATCTTTACATCTGGTCATATATGTTATGTGTTTTCTTGTATATAACTTTGCATATGTACAATGTACATAAGAAAATTATTGCTATATTTTATCTTTAAAAATCTTTTTTAAAAAAACTTGAGTACATGCTTAACATCTATATATTTGAAAACATATACATTTATTTGTAAATAATTTTGTGAATTCTATTGTATTTCTGTAGTGTCAATTCATAAGTCCACTGGCAATATTCTTACTTTGCCCCTGCCCAATTCAATCAGCTATTTGGTAAACATTTTATTGATCCATGTAAAAACAATGGCACAGGGAGGAGACTTTGAACAGAATTCTTTTATTTTTGGTATTTGGCCACCAACTGCAGCACTCAAGGGTTATTCCTGGGTGTACACTCAAAAATCACTATTGGCAGGCTCAGGGGATCTTATGGTTTGCCTGGATGGAACCAAAGTAGGTCGCGTGTAAGGCACAAGCCCTACCTACTGTGCTATGCTCTGAACCCTAAACAGAAGTCTTAATAGCTTTATCCTGGCCTATTCTGCTTAGCTCATAATTATTAATATTGACTCTGGTAGGAGCCGGAGGGATAGCTCAGTGGTAGGGCGTTAGCCTTACATGCACTAACCTAGGACAGGCCACAGTTTGATTCCCCAGTGTCCCATATGGTCCTCCAAGCCAGGAGGGATTTCTGAGTGCATAGCAAGGAGTAACCTCTGTTACCTAGTGTGGCCCAAAAACAAAACAAACAAAAAAACTGACTCTGGTAATAACTTCCTTTCTGGAACTTTCTAACTAAAATTTTTATTTAGGTAACTATGTAGAAGTAGGTTTAAAAGTTATTTTGAGTCTTTGGGGTCTTCAAGTCCTTCAGAGCAAAGCAATTCACATGCCAAAGTGGCATATTTTGCAATTATGTGTTCCCTGCCCTAAATATTTAAATGAAAGAGAAAACTAACAGAAAGACGCAATGTAAGCTAGATAAATGAGTTATATATATTTATTACTTGGTATGAAAGAAGTCATGATTTGTTTATGGTACAGATTTTCATAGCTCTTTAATGCCAGGTAAGTTTTGTTTATAATTTACCTGACGTTCTATGCTTCTTCATAAACCTATTATTGACATGAGGTCACTAAAGCATTTTGTTGAAAATATTTATCACTTTGCCTTATGTTCCACTTTAGTAAGATTTCTTTGTTCTTTCAGAATCTGCCCTTGAAGAAAATCCCATGCAAATCCAGTGCACCCTCAGGCTCCTTTTTTGCCCGAGACAATACAGCAAATTTCTTGTCCTGGTGCCGAGATTTAGGGGTAGATGAAACCTGTCTATTTGAATCAGAAGGCTTGGGTATGTATTTACTTTAAATTCTAGCTGATAAAATGTTGTCATTTGTCAGAATAACTATGAATACTTTTTTAAACATAATGTTAGTTCATAGATTGTCAAATTGAAAATAGATATAGATTGTTGTAAACTTGAAGGTTAGTTCTAAATAAGTGTTTTGGAAGGTAGTAAAATGTAGATCCTCTTTTTTTATTCTCCTTGTAATAAATAAATAGGAACATAGGTTATATAAATTCCTTCTAAGATAAAATCACAGATTTAACGAAAAACTGTGATATTTGAGAAATTGTAGGTTTTAATGTTACCACCATAATCTCAACTGAACTAGAGGTTAGCTGTATGCTCCTGATATTCATATTATTCTTTTTGGTCTACAAAAATAGGAAGACATCAGTTTCCACAAATTGGTTGAAACTATTATTTAATAATTTTTTCGGTACATATTTTTTTATTTTTTTTATTTTTTCATTTTGGCCTCACGTGGTGACTTTCAAGGGTTACTCCTGGCTATGTACTCAGAAATCATTTCTGGTTTGGGGGACCATATGGGATGCAAGGGATGAGATCCAGGTCCTTCCTGGATCAGTCACGTGAAAAGCAAGTCCTCTACCACTGCACTATAGCAGGCAAACAAAAAACAATGAAGTAGCTGAAGGGGCTAAATTTATTAGTACTTAAATTAACGTGTGTTTTTATGTGGTTGAATTTTGTGTTTTATCTTGCAACTGAATTTTTAAAAACTTACTTTCAGGCTATAGGCCATATTTTGTATTTTCTTGGAAGATGGTGTACTTCATGACAAAATTTTTATTTGATATCATTTAATATTTTAATGACTTAAACCAGGCCTCACCCCAGAAGAAATCTATGAGGAGAATGTTGAAATTAAAGTTTTATTCTAGTGAAATGAAACTGAATTAAGAAAAGGGGTACACAGGAGTAAAAAAAAAAGTATAAATTCTTTGCCTGCAGCATAAGAAAATAGTTACACAAGTTATATAATACCAAATAACATTTCAGTAAGCTAAGCATCCTTCAGAAAGAACAAGTATACAAATTGTCTTCCAAAGCAATCAGAATATCCTTTGCCTGAGGACTCACTAAACAATACTCCCCTGTGAATCTAGAAAATTGATGGTAAAGATGAAAATCCTGTTCTATTGGCTTAAGGAAATTTGTATTTGTAATAAGAGTTGATGTTATATGAGAAAGAATGCCCTCAAATTTCTGAGAATTCTCTCAGCAGAGGCAACAATAACATGAATTTAGACTAAAAGAACATTTTATAACAAGAAAAACAGTAATTGCAAAATTGCATACTCTATCAGATAGCTTGTGTATAAGAGCTTGAATGTTCTTAAACATGTAGTTGTTTTAAAATAATAAATTTGGTAGATGATATATGAATATGTTTATGCTCTTTTATAAACCCATTGGTAATTTTATAATCAGGCTTTCGATTTTATGTTTGTAGGGCACTATATGAATAAAAGATTATATAAAAGGAGAGTAGGGAATAATTTGTAAAGAAAAAAATTAAAGATCATGTAAATATCTATTTATACATGCTCATATAGTCAAAACTTGGCCACATGTACTCACTTCAGAGGTAGACAAAATCATGATTTAAAATTCTGTTTTAAAATTTTCAATATTTTTATAGAATTGATATATAGAGAAACTCCTCTTTTCTTTCTTAATTTATGTGTTTTTATTAAAATATTTTTTCATCAGTGGTATCCTTGATTTCTATAAGCCATGAATGTAAATATGATCTTGTCACAATATTATCATTGTCCTTGAGCTTTGTTATTTTACTATTAAAACATTTATTTGATATTTAATAAAGGGTCATTATAACTCTAAACTATCCTGGAGTAAATATTAGAACATTTTATATTTAATAATAGTATTTTAATTGTATGTTATAAAGATATGTTTTATTAATTTCTAATATTGATATTTAAATATTAGGAGATTTAATGGTCACTGAATACATTGTACCTATTTTTTATGAATTTTAAATCCCTATTTAGGTTATCAGTAAGATCCACACAACTTATACAATGGTTGATATATAAATATATATTCTGTAGCATATATATATATATATATATAAATTATGTCAAAAGGAATTTTGAGATAGCCTAGTTCATCACTATCTTTGAAAATAAAATGAAAAAAATCCATAAATTACATATAACTATCAAATATTTTGTTAGTATTTTATTTTTATTATATTCTGTAACAATGTAAGATTTGTAAAAAATATTATTTGTAACAAACAATGGTCAAAGGCAACAGATCTTAAGAAATAGTCTACATATCGGAGTTTAATAAGGATGAGGATTTTGGGAATGGCTGTGAAGAAACCCTAAAATAATAATGGGGAAGAAGAAATATTGTATGCTTGAAACCCTAATGTTAATAGTATTCTAAAATCATAGTGCTTCAGATAAAAATAAAATAATAAATCTTGGAGAACTAGTGCAACAGATAAGTAATTTACCCAGCATGTAGTTGGACTGAATTTGTTCCCAAGCACCACTTTATTATCCCCTATGCACTGCCAGGTGTGATCACTGAGCAAGGACAGAAGTAAGCTCTGAATATCTTTAGGTGTGGCTGCAAAGCAAAATAAGAGAAAATTAAAAATATTTTAAAAGTTATAATAAATAAAATGTACTTACTACTTTTGAAAGTTATTTTCCCTACTTATCCAAGTACCAAACAAATAAACTTCCTAATTTTATTCTCGATGAAAAATAATTTAAGTGCCTACTGCTTATTATAGGACATAGGAATAATGCTATGAAGGCCTCATGAAGATGAGAAAAAAAAATGAAGCGAATATGTCATTGACTTTAAGATTATTCAAAAATGAAATAGCTGGTCCTTAGATGTTAATGATTATAAGTAAAAAGGACAAAGAGAAATTCCATTTACTCAACTAAGAGTCTTTTTTTTTTGATTCTTATTTATTGTGGAGGAGAATGCAATGGAGTCATTGCTGATGACCTGCGTTCTGTACTTGCAGAGCTGACTTTCTTACAACAATACCTCTGTGTACTCTGTTTGATGTCTTTTAACACTTTACTATTGAAAGAGTATTTAGGGCAAGGTTTTTCCCTTTTACCTGCCTCAAGATTTCATTTCAGTTGCATACAGGATAAAGAGCAACCTTTGTGTCTTTGTGTTCTGACTAGAAAATACAATGAAAAGATGCTCTGATGAAGGGGAAAAATCTGTTTGAATGAATGATAAAGTAGATCACTGTACTGTCAGTGCATCAAGAGAGTCTTGTCTTTGGCTGTTCAAAGGTCTTTGCCTGCATAAAACATTCTTATCTTGGTGACAACCGATATGTTGCCATGCTTCTTTTTCATTTCTTTCTTTCTTCTTCTTCTTCTTTTTTTTTTTTTTTGGTACAATTCTTTGTGAGAGGATCTTGATTCACAATTCACTCAACATGTTCTTTTCCACAACATCTAATGACAAGAAATCTCAGTGGGAGGGAGTGGGAAGGTGTTCCAGGGTTGAAATAGAGTATGCATTACTTTTTTTCCATATGCTTCATTCAAACATTTTGAATTTTTTTGATTTTTGGCAGATAATATTCTATGCTACAGGATATTGTACATTTATGAAGACCCCCAATGGTATAAAAACAAGCATATAAAATATTAGGCAAAGATCATCAACAGTGTTTTCATCTAAGACATAAAAATCCAATAAAAATGTTAAAATTTTTAGTAATAATGTACAGACAAATTAAACCTAAATAAGTAAAGCAATAAAGTTATTCACCACTAAATATAAGAGCATTTTTTCCATTTTTTGGAGAAATTTAAAAATATGTTTACTTTTGAAGAGAAAAAATTGGTATATTATGTTAGCTCAGAAGTACTTGTTATTTTGTCAATTTATGTTTTCAAAATTTTTCGAAACAAAGCAAGTAAGTAGTGATAGAAACTGAATACAATGCTACAATATTATTTTTGCTTTGTTTTGTTTTGGAGTGATGTTAAATGCTGCTTAGGAGTTATTTCTTGCTCTATACCAGGAGTTATTCTTGGATTTCTACTTAGGAATAACCCTAGAGGTGCTCTGGGAACCCTATGAGATGCTAAAGATTAAACTCAGGTTGGCTGCATACAAAAGAAACACCCTACCTATTGTACTATTGCTGGAACCCTAAAAAATTATTTTTCTGGTGAATAATACATATGAAAAACAAAATAACTATGATATCTTTAGAAATGTATACAAATTACAGTTCTTTTTGGTTGTTATGAACAAAATAATAACCAAAAATAACATTAATAATATTCCAAAGTTTTAATTATATGGAAAAATTATAACACACTACAATTTGAGCATTTTTTATCTAGTATAAAGATAAAAATGTTTAAACTCAAGAGGATAAAGGCTACAATACTATGACTAATAATAATTTTCTACTTTAATCCTCTATTAATAATCTTTAGTAGTGATCCAGGTATGCATGTAACCCAAAACATCAATATTGTCTTCATAATTATATTTTATTGCAAAGACTTGTATATAGTATTGTGCTAAAAATTTATATACAGGTATATGTATTAAAGGGTATTTTGGTTTGTTGAGTTTAAGTTAACATTTATAGTGCTTATGGAATTTATACTTTTGTAGGAATAGATAATATACTATTCAGTGGCTACAAAAATATATTTAATTTAATTTTATTTAAAGGCCACATCTGGTAGTGCTCAGGGCTGACTCCTGGCTCTGTACTCAAGAATTAAATCATAGGCTTGCCTGGGGATTATGTAGAGATGCTAGAAATTAATCCCAAATTGGCCTAGTGCAAGGCATGTTCTTTACCCTATATACTATCACTCTGACCACTAAAACAAAGTATATTTAAACTTTAAAGTTATACCTGCAATTATCACTCACAATGCTCTCTATTTAGGCTATATTAGTAAATCAGTGACCAGAATAGAATTTGTGTATTATGTTTTTATATATTAGTTACAGTAATTTCTTTAAAAAATATTGATGATTGTTCTTTAGGTTGAAAAGATGAACACATCACAACATTTTCCCTAGATTTAGAAGCATGTAATCAACTAATTGAAAACAATATTCCCTCAATAACTATATTAAGATAAATACATTTTCAAAAAATATGATTTATCTTCTATATATTTTTTATTTTGACTTCTAAAACTTATGTGTTTATATTTGTTTGTTTCTAAAATTTTAAAGAAGGTGTTTCCTTAAATAATTGATATTCTGGTATGGTGAACTATTATTTATAATTTTCTATAGCATTTTGACTTAGAAATTGTCAAGTTTTTCTTGACAATTTTCTCAGTCTTATTATTTTGCTTTAAACATTTTGGTGATCCTAAGATATTTTTTTTAAAGATGGTTGAAATACTATTAAAATGCACACATTTTTGCTTGCTATAATTGTGTCAATATCACTGTGTTATTGGATGATTATAGGATTTGGAATCCAGTGACTATTCTTCATCTATTTGTCTGAGAAAGAATCTACTCAGCAAGAAAAGGGTTTGCTATCTGCTGTGCTAGCATGCAATTGTGTGTGTTTTATTTTTTATTTTCTGTGTTTGTTTTTACTGTGTGGCACTGTCTTATTTTTATGCATGTCTCTGATAAATCGTTTTACAAAATTATTTAGTATTTGAACATTGGTCAGACAATATCTACCTGCAATAATTTTGCTATTGCTGCACTAAAAGTAAAAAGATCTTTGTGTGCCATTGTGTTGTTTCAGTTTGATACTAAAGTCATCTAATGCATTAGAAAAATCATATGCCTGAATTCCATTATATGATAAATCATCATCTTTAATTTTGTCTATTATGAAGGTTTTTATGAAGTGTATTTATATTAAATAAATTGTATAATTAAAGGTATTTATATGGTAGAAATATTGTTACTTTTTAATGTTAATGTAGTATCACAAATTCAATATCCTATTTTATATCGGGGTTATTAGTGTTCCCTTAGTTTCTTTTTCTAGATATCCCTGATATTTTTTACTTTGAATTTTGAAATGTCTAGATTTTTTAATCACTTATTTTTTTATCAACATCTTAATTGTTTCACTTTCAGCTCAGTCATAATCCAAATTTAGCCATTTTCCCAAAGCTAAAGAATATGTCAGCAAGTGCACTATAAAATCTGACAGAATTAATCATTTCTACAGAATTACACATATATCAAAGACTTGACAAAGTCAGGGTCAAATTAGAATAGTTGAAAAAAAAAGGAAGTTGAAGCTTTCCTTGAATCAAATTTTGCTTGCCATTTACAATAAATAATGACTGTGCACTTATTAATGGTGGTTTGGCAGTACACATATGCACTATATCTACTGTTCCAACAATCAGTTTTTATATATACAAATTAGGACCTAGAGAATTAATTAACTTGCCCAATGTTAAACTGTTCTCCATGGCTCTGCTAGGATATTAAGTGTCAGCTTCAAAGATAGATTCTATAGAATGTTATTTGTTGTTTGAGATCACTTTGGAAGTTCATATGGTTCTTTAAAGTACATGGAACATGAAAATAAGAAAAAAATTAAAGCAAAGTAAGTCCCTAGCCTCCTAATGCTATTCTGACTGATAGTCATTTAAACCATTAGTTTGACATAAAGTCAGGTGACAGAGAAAGAACATTTGCTCCAGGTCATTTCTTGACTTAGTGGCCAAAGCAAAAAATTGCTTAATGATTTATATGTTCTCATTACTGTTAAGATTATGAATGGATTCTCTTTATTTATACGTTTTTTATGTCATGTTTTGTTTTAAATGTAATTATACAAAAATTTCGGGCATATAAGGAAGTTGTGAAATTCTTTCTTAGCTGCCTAAATAAATTCTTGATATCCCAGTCAAGACTTAGGGAACCTATATTTCTATGTTATTATTAATTGTAAGTGAACTTTTAACTCAGTTTTTTTTTGTTTGTTTTTGGGTCACACTCAGCAGTGCTCAGGGGTTCCTCCTGACTCTACGCTCAGAAATCGCTCCTGGCAGACTCGGGGGACCATATGGAATGCTGGGATTTGAACCACTATCCTTCTGCATACAAGGCAAAAGCCTTACCTCCATGCTTTCTCTCCGACCTTTTTTTTTTTTTTTTTTGAGTCACACTTGGCAGCGTTCAGGGGTTACTCCTGGCTCTATGCTCAGAAATCGCTCCTGGCAGGCTCAGGGGACCATATGGAATGCTGGGATTCGAACCACCAACCCTCTGCATGAAAGGCAAACGCCTTACCTCCATGCTATCTCTCCACCCCCTCTCCGGGACTTTTAACTCAGATTTTTATGCATGCAACTTACTGGAAGTGACATGATATAATAAGATTATAGTGACTATAACTTCAGTTTTGGGGAACTATTTTCTTGTGCTTTGCAGATTCTAGCAGGAGAAAAATGTGCATTTCTGTTTTCTTATTTATTCTGTTATCCTTATTTCTATTAAGGATCAACAAATGCAGAAATCATTTCTCTTTCATCAATTGCATGATCATCAAACAGTTATCCCAAATGTCTGCCAAACTTCATGTGCCAATGCACATTTAATATTTTAAAAAATAGGCATAGGACTTATAACTGGCATTTATGTGATAATCACTAACTAATATGATTCTTTTCAAACTTTATTGCATAGTCATCACCTGGATAATTTGCTAGACAAAGTTTGTGATCAAGAAATATGGAATAGGATCAAATTATCTACATTTCTCTCAAATTTCCAGGTGCTGACAGTACTACATATTTGTGGTCTACACTTAAGCAAGTTGCACTTAGATTGTTTACCTCATATCAAGTACTCTAAAATTATAAAATTATCTTTACGGTAAGGAAGAACAAACCATGAAGGCAAGACAGCTGTTTAAATAATAAAATTATGGAGCTTAGCCTGAAGATGCAGTAAAATAGAATCCAGATCTGACTTCTACTTTACTATATTTTACTTCTAATGTATTCTGCCCATCAGAATTTGCCACTTTCTGAAGTAGGCACTCACTCATTTATAACATTTTGCAATTAAACAATATTCCATAATTAAAGCCTTTCCACAATGTCTTTCTAAATCAATGTCTTTCTAAATCTAAATCCAAAAGCTTTTTTTCTTCAAAACTAACCCAAATAGTATAGTCTCTAATGTAAAAAATTAAATGAACAACATAATTTCATTTTGCCCAACTGTTATAGCTTAATATACTTAGCTAAAATATACGTTTATGGTTTAATGTGTTTTATCCTTGCAGATTCTGTGACATTGAAACGCCATCATTTTCTTTCTTACTAGAAGACCTCATTTTCTATTCCTGGCACTAGCAGCATTCCATTTGACATTTGATACACAGGAGATTTTAATAGAATCTAGGTTATAAGATTGGGTCTCTTGCCACATATTTTTGAATAAGGATCTGTGTTCATTTTCCCAGAGGTTTTCTGCATTAGACATTATTCTTTGGCTGATTTTGATTATTTAAAAAGAAGGTTACAATGATAAAACCATTTGCATAATAATAACCATTGACTAGAAGGTTTTTCTTTGTTTTAAATGGCATTACTTCTGAGGAAGAAAAGAAGTTTCCTCTTCTACTACCCTAGGACCATATTGATGCTACAATGCAAGAATGAAAAGACTGTTACCTATGACAAAATTTCATTATAGTAGAAGATTCCTTATACTTTAAAATAAATAAGTCAGTAGTGATTTTGATATGAATATAACATTCATTTAATTTAAGCATGCATTTACTCTTCTAATATATGAAAATTTATACTGACAGATATAATATATTATAAATATTCATGATGCATGTGTAACAATAGGATAATTCTAAATTATACATATATAATAATAAAATTATATTTGATTTGAGTTATTTTACTACTTAATATAGTGAATACCATATGATATAAAAATGTATCAAAATTAAATTATGTGTAGAAAAGGTAAGTGAATTAATATTGAGTAGTGAAAATGAAATAATCTTTATAAAAATAACTTGTTTTTTATTGGTAGAGGGCACAGGCAGTGGTTCTCCTGACAGGCTAGCTAGAGGGACCATATACAGTGCCTGGTATCTAACTAGGTCAATGACAAGCAAGGAAATTATCCTTTCTACATGAAGTACTATTGCTTAGCCCCCTTAGAAATGATTTATAGGGGCCAGGAGAGATAGCACAGCGGCATTTGCCTTGCAAGCAGCCGATCCAGGACCAAAGGTGGTTGGTTCGAATCCCGGTGTCCCATATGGTCCCCAGTGCCTGCAAGGAGCTATTTCTGAGCAGACAGCCAGGAGTAACCCCTGAGCACCGCCGGGTGTGGCCCAAAAACCAAAAAAAAAAAAAAAAAAAAAAAGAAATGATTCATAACAGCAACAACAACAAAAAGAAATAATTCATAACAGCAACAACAAAGTGTGTCCTGTTGTTGTTGCTGTTACGAATCTTTTTTTTTTTTTTTTTTTTTTTTTTGGTTTTTGGGTTACACCCGGCGGTGCTCAGGGGTTACTCCTGGCTGTCTGCTCAGAAATAGATCCTGGCAGGCACGGGGGACCATATGGGACACTGGGATCCTACTACTACTACTACTGTGCCTAAAGAAATAATATCATTTAGTATTCACAAATTTATATTATGAATTCTGCACTTTTGCTTTCTCTCAGAAAAAAATTAAATTTTATATTTTATTGACTTTCTAACAATAGCAATAATTATTAGGAGGAGTATTCCATACCAAGATACCATGGCACTAGATTATTTGTATCATTTAACTTCAGTTTATAATTTATCATAGAGTAAAATCCAAAAAGCTTGTAGGTATACTGTAGACATTATTTTAAGACTTGGGAATTTAATTTTATAGCTATAAATATTTTCTTTTATAATAAGTAAACACTTTACTTATTTAAATTATTTTATTTTCTAAATATATTAGGTAAAATTTTAGTCTTAGGTTTGTTCTCACCCACTTATCACCAAACAATTATTTCACAATATTTGCTTTGTGATATCAAGCATTGTGTTATATTAGCTACCTTTAAATTTTCTCTCATTTATTGGTTAACAGATTGATTTATTTTCTGCCTATTATAGAAATATGCATATTTTTATGCCTGATATGCTTAATATTTTTTACTTTATAAAATTTGAATCACTATGAGATACAGTTACAAAGGTGTTCATGATTGAATTTCAGTTATACAATGTCCAACACTCAATCCTTCCCTGGTGCATATTTCCCTCCAGGAATCTTCCAAGTTTGCCCTCCCCTGGCCTCCTCCCTACCTGCCTTTATGGCCTTTATGGCGGATATTTTTTGTTTATCTCTTACTTTCTCATTTTCTCTTTTTTTTAAATATATATATAAACAAACAAAATATATATATTTTTTTTGTTTGTTTGTTTTTCGGGCCACACCCATTTGATGCTCAGGGGTTACTCCTGGCTAAGCGCTTAGAAATTGCCCCTGGTTTGGGGGAACCATATGGAATGCCAGAGGATCAAACCGCAGTCCTTCCTTTGCTAGCGCTTGCAAGGCAGACACTTTACCTCAAGCGCCACCTCTCCAGCCCCACTTCCTCACTTTCTTACTTTCTCTCTTCCTTCGTTTATCTTTTAGACACTTTTCTTTTGCAATATTGTTACTGAAGGCAAATCACAGATATCACTTTACTTCTTTTGAGCATCCAGTTCCTTTCCAGAGTGATGATTCCCAAATATTATTGTCATAGGGGTCACTTCTCTGCCCTTACTGCACTCCCCTGGTCTTTGTGGCATGCTTTCTATCATGGACAGGTCCTCCTAGTCCTCATCTCTGTTGTCTTTTGGTATTATTACCAAAAGTAATAATGTGATTATATGTCTATGCCTCTCCCTCTGATTCATTTCATTCAGCATAATATGCTCCATATCCATCCATGTGTAAGCAAATTTCATTACTCTAATTTTCCTAACAACTAATCTCATTTCATTGTGTAGATGTATCACCACTTCCTTATCCACTAACCTGTTCTCAGCTACTTAAATTGTTTCAGATTCTGGCAATTGTGAATATTATATTGTAATGAACATTATTTTAAAAGATTAAAGATTATATATAAACAGACAGTAAATTTGTGTTTGTTTAAAGATAAGTAAAATCATTTATATTTTTTAAAACAGCATTTTACTGTTAGCAACACATTGCTAATAAATTCAATTCAGCTGTCAGAAAATCGAGTACTGGCACTCTTGTAATCTATAGATTTCTTAAAATTTTTTATATTAAGAAAATAAAATAATTCTGAGAAGTTAAAATATAAAATTCTATACTTAAGAATTAGACGTTTTGTTGTACAAGGACTTTTTATTTTTAATGTCTTTACTTATCTTAAAATAATCATTATTACTTATACTTATAAACCTTTGTAAAAACAAATTTGACTTTACCATTTAGGATTTCACTTGATATCTTTGTGGATAACAAAGGAATGTGCTGGATGATTTATATTATATCCACTGTAATAAAATCAAAAGTCACTGATAAAAGTAAAGTCAAATTCTTATTTTATTTATTTTTAAAATTATTTATTTTTAAATTGTAATATTAGCTGCATTGTTTTAAGTTTACCTTTTCAATATTTTTATTCATATAATAATAAAATTTGTATTTCTTATTGTCTTACTAACTTGGAGCTAATTGCAGAAAATAATTATAGCTAGAGATTTAAGCAGTGCAAGATTTCCTGAGCCGTGTCCTTGGAGAAAAAGATTAAACAAAGCTTTTGAAAACTGTTTTACAACATCAATAGAGAGAAGCAGAATTGTTTCTGGTAATAACAGAAACAAGACTAGTGCATTTAACTGGGAACCTAATTGTGAGGGATCATTTTCATTTTATTATTTAAATGGTTTACCATTCTTTAAATATAAAGGTGCCTACTTTTGCGTTGTTTTTCAGTTCTCCACAAGCAACCAAGAGAAGTGTGTCTCTGTTTGCTAGAGCTTGGCCGAATTGCAGCCAGGTAGGTCTGTCAGGCACTATAACTGTCAAAATATAAAACATCTTAATTCCATGCAACTAAGAAGCTTGTTGATGTTTTACAGAAGACATAATCATGGCATTTAGAGCTTCTCATAGTCTTATGAATCTCAGTCAAAGAATACTGAAGGAAAGATATAAATGTTGAGAAAGTTTTGATATGTTTCCCTCAGGGTCTAAATATACTTTTTCAAGTTGATATCATATTAACCAGTAACAATGTGAAATCTAACTCTACATAAATTGGTGAAGAGGATCTAAAGATAGAAGATTAGAAGATATGTGCTTGTCTTACATGAGACTTAACCTTGTTCAACATCTAGCACCACATATGGTTCTCGAATAACAGCCAAGAGTGTCTTAGCACAGAGTCAGGAGTAAGCCCTGAGAACAACCAAGTATGATCCCCTTCTAAAATATTATTCAAGTAAAAGTTATTTGAAAAATACAAGAAAAGTAAATGTAAAAAGAAAATATTTATATAAACTAATTAAAGGAAGTGGTTGAAAATGTGCTGGTAATGAGAAAAGCTTATATATTGTTTAATCAGTAGTAACTCTAGGTCTTTAAACTACCACAGTCACAGTCAACATAGTCCTTCAGCCATGAATTCTACTTTACACAGTAATTACATACAAGAAAATTGGCATAATTAAAAGATATAAAATTACATAAGACTATTTAAAAAGAAGTGGAAAAATAAATTTTAAACCATTAGAGATTTCTTTTTCCCCACACCTTTCTCAGATATTGTATGAAGGCCACACAATATTATTATTAAATCAAAACAAGTTAAATAGATCAAACATTTAAATATAAAGGTCTACTTTTTAACTTAATCAAAGTGCAATTATGCTAACAGCAACCCAATAAACCTAATATTAACCACTCTAGCCCTGTAGGAAAGAATGTTTTAAAAAAAAAAGAGAGAGAGAGAAAATTATTCCCCCCATTTAATTATGCTCTTACATTTTCTTTAGATATGCTAAACTCACATATACTTACTTTTATGCTTGCTCCTTTCCTATTCCTTTTTAGGGGACTTCATAGATTAATAAGTTAACACAGCTTTAATCAAAATTGAGAGCTATTTGGGGGAAGCACTTAGCAAGCACCGTACTTATTTGCACACATGGAGATAAGTTTTGAAGGTTACAAAGTTTTCAATGCAATTATATGATTTTGTGGATATTTCTTAAGTCGCTGATATATAGCTAATCATAAACATTTCTCAGAATCACATAAATATCATCTTATAACTGTCAGCTTCACTTTGGAAATGATCCACAAAATGTTTCTGATTCTCTGCCATGTTCCTTGCCTGGGACCACCCAGCAAAGCTCCTTTGAGAACTGCGGACTCCTCTGAGTTCTGAGATGGGAGAGTGAAACCACTTATTTTTGTTCACATGGGTATAATTTCTTTCAATTTTCAGCTAATAGAGCTATCATCACTGGAGAGTGAAATCTCTATTTAAATATTTCAAAGACTTTGTCAGTTTTTCAACCTAAAATATGCATATTTTCATTCTCTAAAATAAAGAACACAGAAAAATAAATCATAAAATTCTTAAAGATCGTTTTTAATGGCATTTATTTGCGATTTACTGCTAAAATAATAACATGAACTCACCTACATATAAATTGTAACTTATTAAAGATTATGTTAAAGTAACATTAAGTGACTATCTTAAAAATAACAGTTAGGAATTATATATATTTTTATATTTTTAGTTTTGAGTAGCTCTATGATTTTGAATTACATTTATAAACAATTAAGAAATATATTTGATTATTTGTGTCTATTACTGGAATCTACACCTTAATAAAGTATCACTTAAACTAAAAATATTCTTTTTTATGGATTATTAGTTAATGCATATAACTTGAAATATTTGAAACTAATAGTTCAGAGTATTACATGTTTGCAAATTTTCTTTCCAACCCAAATTATAAAAGGGGCTTGTTAGATAGTCTAGAAAATAAAGCATTTGTTTTGTAAGCAGCCACACCATGTGTTTGAGATCCCCTGCTCCACATCACGTTTCCTGACATCATCAGAACTTAGTCTTCAGACAAAAGAAACAAATAAACAAAGCACAAAATAATCTTTCTTATTTATTTATTTATTTATTTATTTTGACTTCTTTTTTGGTGTAGATATTGAAGTTGATGTCTCCAATTTTATTTATTTTTTATTTTATTTTATATCTTTTTTTAATTTTTGCGCTCCGGCATGGTTTATGTGGTGCTTGTCTTTATTACTGTAGTGCTCACTGGATATTTTATTTTATATTTCTTTTTGTATTATTGTGGTGTTTCAATTCCTTTTTTTTCTGTCCTCTCTCAAACTGAGGTTGAGAGCCTCTAGAAGGACTCCGCCCATTTCTGGCTTATTTGATTTTTACCCCACTTTATTGCTTTTTTTTTCTTCAAACAGCACCACATAACTTGAACTATCTAGTGCCGCCTCTCAAATAGAGGGGGAAATAAGGAAGGGTACCAGGACCAAACATATATATGATCACTAAGTAGTAAGCTAGACACAGATGGACCACTTATTCTAGCAGCCCCGGGGGGTGAGGGTGGGGATATGGGATGCAAGATGGGAACATGGGTAGGGGGAGGACAAATTTGGTGATGGAAATTCCCGATTCAATGTTAATGTGTACCTAAAATATTACTGTGAAAGATATGTAAGTCAATATATATGTATATATACATATACATGTGTATATATATATATATATATGTAAGAATTTAGTCCTGAGTTCTACAAGCAGAAATGATTCTGATCAATCATCAGGCATGCTGCCCTAAAACAGAATAGCAAACAAATATAAATATATTTTCAAATTTTCAGGAAGCATCACCCCTAAGCAGTGTTCAAAGCATATGGGTCACAGCATTCCTGTTTGACCATGATGTGCTTGCCAGTTCAGTCACTGCAGCCATGTTTGACTTTGATATGCTTGCCAGTTCAGTGCTCCAGCCTAGATATGGTGTTAGTTGGGCACAAAAGTATCAGAAGAACCATCACCACCTCAGTGACATTTGGAATTCATCAGGTGCATAACAAGCAGTGATAAGAGGCCTATGTGATGTCAGGGATCAATGTTGGACCCTAAAACAATAGCAGGCATGCAATCTATCTTGCTTTGAGTTAGTTCTAAAGCCCTTTAAAATTATTCAAAACAGAAGATAAAAGAGTCAAAAATCATATAGTGGGCCCGGAGATAGCACAGCGGTGTTTGCCTTGCAAACAGCTGATCCAGGACCTAAGGTGGTTGGTTTGAATCCCGGTGTCCCATATGGTCCCTCGTGCCTGCCAGGAGCTATTTCTGAGCAGACATCCAGGAATAACCCCTGAGCACCGCTGGGTGTGGCCCAAAAACCAAAAAAAAATCATATAGTAAAAATTTATAACTATTACATACATGCCTTAAAAAGGGAAAATATTCAAAATGTGTTCCTCTAACTGTAGTAAAATAGGTCCAGATGTCATTGATTTGAAAATTGTAGTCTACTAAGTAGTTTGTATGAATAATTCAGAGCTTAGTTGGCGATCAGTTACATAGTCTAAACCAATCTGAAAAATTTTGTCAAGTACCAGAAAATGATAAATTCATTTCTAAAATATCATCATAAAATCATTAACTATAAAACCCTTTTTCTAGAACTTTTCATGTAATGAAATCAAAAGCAAATGCCACCTGTTTAGTGTCCGCCTTAACTTCAAATTATTGGCATGTACAGATGGGAGGATTTGGTTTTAATTTATTCAGCCTCTTACTATTTTAACTTGACCCTTATTCAGTTTGAATATAACAGGTGTTTTATCTCAAAACTTCATAATCTTCTTAGAAAGAGTAGATAACAGTATAAATTTGTGAAAACCTTACTATGGACAACACAGAAATGTCCATTAGTATAATCATGTAAATCAGAATAAAGCAGTCTTTGAGGAGCATAAAAAAAACCTAGATGGTGATTAAATTGGTTTGCACATGTAGGCTTCCAATCCAAGTGAATTTTGTAATTTACAGCTCGTTGACATCTCCAGACAGACAGGAAGCCAATGAATTGTATTTAAGTGTGCATTTCATGACTGGCTGACTGTACTTTAGGCAGTTAGGAGAATTCAAAAGCCAACATAAGCAGAGATTTGGAACTTAAAGCCAATTTTCTCTGCTTAGTAGAATGGCCAATTTTCAGCATTTCCAGATAAAGAAAATACTCCAGGGCAAGGTGTTATATATGAGACTTCGTTATCAATGTCACTCAAAGTATGTCCACTGAGTTTATCACATCAAGAAGTGCTTGTGTTATTCTTTTTTTTTTATTTTGCTATTGTTTCATTTTGTGCAAGAAAACCAAAACAAATTATGCCTTTGTTCCTGAAATATGATGGCCTTCTCTACTTATTATCACAAACACTAATTTGCATTTGGCCTGATTGAAAATTTCAAATATGGTGTTTTCACTTACCTATTTTTAATTAACTGTAATTGGTTAAAGTCCTCTAGCTTCACGCTACCAGTTGTTGTTTTTTTTTTTTCTCATAATAACTATAAACATGAATCTAAAATGTTATATATGTTTCTGGAACTAAGAATTTAAAGAAATCTGGTGTGATTGAAAAGGTTGCCTACTGCATTTTATTTTATTATTTTATTTATTTATTTATTTTTATCAATGAAACTCAGAATGTGCTTCTAGCAATGTGGGTCTGATGACTCAGCTTTAGGGTCATATCATGCAGTACCACTGGCCTCAGTGGTACTCAAGGCTACCAGTGCCAGCAGTTCTTCCTCAATAATTTTTTAAAGTTGGTAGATCTCTCCTGAAACTAGGATTTTCTCTGTGTACATATGTTTTAGCTCAATACCAATGCAGTGAGTTGCACCTACTGCATTTTATAAGGTGAGTTGGTAGCAAAAGGAAATTTAAAATATCACTGCTTCTCCAAACCCAAAACTAAAGTTTTATGTGTGCTAATATAATTGAACTATTTTTGTTTATACTTATCATGTTAGTATGTGTTCATATGTGTGTGTGTGTCTTTAGCTTTTAGTAGATACATGGGTTTTTGTTTTTATTTTTGTTTTTGTTTTTTTTTGGCTTAAAAGGATGAGAATATTAGGGAGTTTAATGTCTCTAATAAAAGGCGATAATTTGTACCTCTGATGTTTATGGAACTGAGGTGAGTGGTTTTTTGTGTTATAATGTATTGATCTATGTCTTTTTAACAGGTATGGTGTGGAACCTCCTGGTTTAATAAAGTTAGAAAAAGAGATTGAACAAGAAGAAACACTTTCTGCCCCTTCTCCTTCACCTTCTCCTTCATCAAAATCTTCTGGAAAAAAGAGTACAGGGAACTTACTGGATGATGCTGTGAGTGAAATTGGTCACTTGTTTTTTTTTAATCAGCATTTAGTCTGCTTTGAACTTCAAAACTCATCTTGTCAACATCCTTAGCTGTCTGATCTTAAACTCTTTCAATTTTAATAGATTTCATTTCAAAATTCTATGAAAAATATTCATTGCCTTATAACTCATTCTTAGATTCTTTTTCATAATAATAATTTTTTTGTTTGTTTTTGGTTTTGGTTCAAACCTGGCGGCGCTCAGGGGTTACTCCTGGCTATCTGCTCAGAAATCGCTGCTGGTAGGCACGGGGGACCATATGGGATGCCGGGATTCGAACCATATTAGGTCCTGGATCGGCTGCTTGCAAGGCAAACACCGCTGTGCTATCTCTCTGACCC
The DNA here is from genome assembly GCF_024139225.1 of Suncus etruscus. Classification (NCBI taxonomy): domain Eukaryota; kingdom Metazoa; phylum Chordata; class Mammalia; order Eulipotyphla; family Soricidae; genus Suncus; species Suncus etruscus. The sequence goes on from NC_064856.1 coordinate 73,360,334, forward strand.
CTTTATAATAATTTTTATTTTGACCAAGGTGGATTACAAATCTTTCACAGTAATATTTTAGGTACATAGTGGCATTGAATCAGAGGCATTTCCACCACCAATGTCCTCCCTCCACCCCTGTTCCCTTCATGCACCCCCCCCCCACAGCTGGTAGTATAAGTGGTCCCTTCTGTGTCTAACTTGTTGTAGATTGGGTATAAATTCTGGTGTCATTAGCTTTGGATTTGGTGTTTACGCCTGATCATTTTTTGTTTCTACTTAATATTTATACGGCTGTTTTGTCTTGGTACCATCCATTATTTCCCTCTCAATTTGTGAGGCTGAACAAGATGGCTCAAGTTATGTGGTTCTGTTTGAAGAAAAGAAAAAAATAAAATGGGGAAAAAATAAAACAAGCAAAAAATGGGAGGAGTCCTTCTAAGAGAAGAAAGGGGAAAAGGAAGAAAAACAACAATACAAAATAATTAAACAAACAAAAAAAGCAAATAGAAGCACAGCAATAAAGATAACAGCCACACAATAACCACAGTCTGGAAATAAAAACAAAACAAAGCACAAAAATATGAAGAAAAAAAAAGAAAAAAAAGAATAAAACAGAAAAAAGAACAACAATATCAAAACCAAAAAATTAATCTGTGCTTTTTTTTTTGCATAGGCACAATAAATATTGGGGAGATTAAAAAGGGAATTCCCTTAACCTAAGAGATACAGGGTTTCTCCTCCCTTGAAATACTGTCATTCTTAGATTCTTAACTATGCACTTATTTAAGATAAACTTATCATATGGAGCCTGAGCAATGGTGCAGCGGTTTGCCTTGCATGCAGCTGACCCAGGGTGGACAGAGGTTTGATTCCCTGGTTCTCATATGGTTTCCCAAGCCAGGAGTGATTTCTGAGTGCCTAGCCAGGAGTAATCCCTGAGTGCCACTGGGTGTGTCCCCTCAAAAGATAAAGTATCCTTTAACTCTACTGAATAGATTTTAAACATTTGTGATAAAATGTTAATTTCCTGAAAATGGACTTGTAAAACACATAAGCTTATTGCTAGTGGACAGTGATTCCTCATTTCACACAAAGACTCCTGAGTCAGGAAATTTTGAGGTTTCTAAGAGAAGGGAAAATAAAGCAAATATACCACCAGACAATTGTCCTTTTCTGACTGCCTATTAGTAGCAGATCTATCATTGTTTATTTCGGTACTGTTATCTTTAAGGTAGGTTTTATATTGTTGAGACAGAAATTTAGACACAGGATTACCTACCCTAAAAAAGAAGGAAAGGTGCTTTAATTTTAACCTAGTTTGACCTTAACTATCCTGAGGTCCCAATTCCATTTGATAAGGACTTTTATGTTATGTTCTTGAATATAATAGAAAAAAGCTGAAAGTTGCTTAATCTCATAAAGTATCTTTATGTGACAGCACGTAAGATGAATTAAACTTTCAAATTTCTGTTGCCAAATCTTCCTTGTTTATATGTAGTGTGCTTAATTATAATAATGTACTCATCTCTTACCACATAAAATTTGCTTAAATATAAAAAAACAAAAGTTTTGATTAATAGTAAGAGCTTCAAAGACTGGAGGCTATTACAACTATATGAAAAAGAGTACTTAGAAACTAATATCAACCCATAATGACAGTTATAGGCTATAGACAATATAGAAAATGTCCATATTTTAAATATTCCATCATAGACTCTGGGCTGAACAAAATAGAGTAATAGTTGATTGGAAGCCTAAAATGAAAAAAAAAGTATTGTTGATCTGTAACTGTCTTTTATGTGATAATTAACAATCAAGGAAAATTTAGATTGACAGAGTATAATCATTTGAAATATTAAATATTTCTATTTTTTCAAAGGGCATAAAATTTAAATTTGGTCCCTGAAGGTGTTTAAGCTAGTAATAATTTAATATTTTATTTAATTAATTCATATATCCATTAAAAAGTAGTCTAGATGTTTTAATATAATACTACCAAATGGCATGTTTAACTCAAGAGATTAAAAATTAATCAAATGCCATTCTTCCATAGTATTTCAGAGAAGTCACAATAATATTTATCCTTCAATGTTTACCAAAGTTTTGGAACATGATCATTTATTTAATGGTTTGTTTATTTAATGGGTTTTAGCTGGATATAGGAAAAGAAATAAAAGGTTATTCTTGTGATTATTCCCTGCTAGAATACTATATTCTGGTTTTATTTAAGTCAGTCTTTCTCAAAGAACCAAACAGTAACACTGGCAGAGGTCCCATGGAGAAAAGAATTTTATGGTTAGGTTAGTTTGAGAAATAGAATTTTCTACATAGTCCCTACCTACAATTTGGCAATGCACTTTGGCATATCAAAGGTAACAATGAGTTATGTAAGAGCATATTTAACTTGGAATTTTCCAAATTTATTTGACCACAGAAGTCTCTTCTCCACTCTAAGTTGAGGAAACTGCATCAAAATCTTTGCATTGTGGTTAAGTGTTTTGTTTTAGGGATGGAGAAGGAGAGGGAACAAGGTAATTTGAGCCTCACTAATAGTTTAAATCAGAACTTCCTATGTCAAATATGAAAAGGAAATAGTCTTTATAGCATTTGCTTCACCGAATATGAGACATACATTATCGCTGAGAATGTGAAACTTTAAATAGGGACCGAGATTATTTGTAAACCAGATGTGTGTCGTTAAACACTTTGTCTTATTTTTATTCTGAAAAAGTTATATTCTTTACCTGTTAAGAAAAAGTAAAAAGATAGAGTAAAATAAGACAATGATTAAGAAATGGGGGAAAAGACCTGTATTAAAATATCATATTCCAAAGAATAATTTTTAACAATAACTGCTAGATATTAAGCTTTCAGAATTCTCATATTTTCTGGCTTGATCCTTTGAGGAATGATGAAAATTGAAAAAAGTAGGTGTATAATACATCCAACCTTCTTTAATCAAGATATCCTAAAAGTCACACGGTGCAGTCTATTCAGATTCAATTTATTCTCCAGATGTCCCAATGGAGTGATTCCGCTGTGATAAAATAGGCTCAGGTTCAGTTCTTTTCTTTGCATTCCCTAGTGCTGAACTGTTCCCAAACAATGAGTTGAATACAGTTCTAAGAAACCAGTCTTACTTTCTTCCTTTTCTCCATCAACTTCCTCAGTCTGAGGATGAGAGATAGTGTAATTCTGAGTAATCAGGTTCCTCTAGAAATCCCATTTCAGCAAAAAAGCATCTGGGTTCTTAGCCAAAAGACAGAACACCTGGCAGACAGACTTACCCCCAAAGTAATGTAAGAAGCAGAGATGTCATCGGTCTCTGTGTTTACTTAACAATTTATTCCCACTATCCGCAGTCTGGCCTTGTCTCTTCTATGTCTGCTCCACCTATTGCACAACTACAAAACAGCCCTTGATTTTTAAAATCAGTCCATTTTGGAGCCAAAAAGGTATTAGAGAAGGCAAGCCATTTGAGAAAATGATTTTGTGTTTTATTTCACTTGATATCAACAGTTTCTGTTCTGTCTTAAAAACACTTTAAAATAGAAGTCCTCCCCAAACATGCATGGGATTCTCATTTCATAGCAGAAAACCATTTGAATACTAGCTTACTCTTTGTTCAATTTTACTTGGCAAAAAAGTCATGTCATGAATAGCTTAAAAACATACTTTAGAGTCATTTGATGAGACTATCTGATTTTCTTTGGATATTCAAAACACTTTTGTTTACTCCTGACCCTTCCTTTATATCTTCTTTTCTCAAGAAAATCTTTGATCAATTTATAAAGAGATCATTACTTCTAACACTGACACAAAGTAAACATAATATTTTGTTATGCTTTAAGTAGCTTTAAAATCATATTCAGAAGAAGAATTCTGTAAAAATATATAAAGGAACACTGCAAACAGAACATGTATACTTTAATTGGCTCTATAACACCAACTTACCAGAGAAAGTGGTTCTTTATGATGAAAAAAAATGACAGCACCATTATCTATCTTTTATAATTCTTATTATCATTAATATATTCTAAATCCTAATTAAAGAATACTATTAACAATGGATAAACATGTTGATATACCTATGGATCAAGGATAATGTGTTGGGATTAGTTGTAGTCAGAAAAAGGTGGTTCTAATTACTAACTTAATTATATTGGGCTTTTCCTCATTTTTCAGTAAAAATACTGTTATGATTTTTGAAACCAGTTATTTTCTCTTGCATTATTATTTCCCTCCATGACTATCATGTTCTTATTTATCTATTAATTTATTATTCAGTAAACATTTAATGAACACATAGCCACTTAAGGCATTTTGCTTCATAATTAGGGATTTATAATTTTGATGAGAGACCAGAGAGATAAGACAGGAATGTGTTATTTCTGTGCTCACGTCATGGATTAGCCTAATACAGAATACATTTAAAGACATTAATGTCATGAGTACCTTCAAATGTATAGCCAAAATTAATGGAAATAAGTCCCCATAAAGTAGCGTGAATTTGTCTGCTCTTCCTTTTTAGGTGAAACGGATTTCTGAAGATCCTCCTTGCAAATGCCCGAGCAAGTTCTGTGTGGAAAGACTTTCTCAAGGACGGTACCGGGTGGGAGAAAAAATCCTCTTCATTAGGGTAAAGTTTTACATTCCACTTTATTTCTTAGTCTTTATGAGAATATACATAATATGAGTTGGGTACTATAGGTTAAATATAAATACATAACTAGTAATTATGGATTGTTTCTTGGTGTATATACAGTTGGATTTGAAGATATGAGGTAAGAACTTTTTCTAAGCTATCAATATAATTACTTTAAAAAGACAATTAAACGGAATTGTCACTTTTTACCTACAACATACACATATACTAAATTAAAATATTTCTGTTATTTTTACATTTAATTAAATTATTATATCCATTTTTGTTTTAAATTAATTAAACCTTTCTTTTATTTCCACTCTCCAAACCCCCAGTGGATAAAATAATTGTACTCCATCTTCCTTCTTTGCTCCATAGCTGAATTTTTAGAAATGATCAGTTCATTGGTCTGTGATAACTTTTAGAAAATTAAATATAATTTTAATTGTGAATTAAAACCAGAGTGAGAGCTCATTACAGTAATGCTGTTATAAAGTGGCTATTATTTCTTGTTTAGTTTTCTGGGTTAGAATAAATGAATTTGGATCTATGATAATGAATGTTTGGTAGTTTCTCTAAACTAGGCACATTTACTTGTCTGTTTTACAATCATTATCATTAAAGTTCTAATATTAATAATAATTGCATCTGGTAATTTGTGACTAAACATTTCAGATATTTTTCCTGAGAATATCAAAAACCTTGATCTTAAAATACATTAAGAACTTTTGTTTATATCATTTTTTTCAAAAATAAGACAATAAAATACAGCACAGATATAGAACTAGAATTCAGAAATGAAGTATACATATTTCTTCTTAATTTTTAGTTCTTTGTTAGATAAAAGAGGTTATCATTTAAAGGACACTTATTTATGTTTAATAAATTTTGTCTTCATTTGTTATTTGTTGAATGGCATGAGCTAAGTGTACAATATGTGCAATTCATTATAAACAAACACTTTCTGAAAATGTAAATCAAGGATAATGTAGTAAAAATGATTTAGTATACATTTTTCTTTATTTCAACTTTTTTGTTGAAATTCATTAGTATGACTGTTGACTTTTTTAATGCTCAGCAACAAGTAATTTAAATAAAATAATTATACCAAATATTTAAATTGTTTTGTATTTAACCTATATTTCGGTCTGTATTTACTAATTTTATAAAAATCTAGGTATTAATTGCTATTTTGTTTTGGATTGGCAATGCAAAGGACACCTGATACATTATTATTAAAGACTTGAAAACAAATCTGAGAAAATAATCTCAATAACATAGTTTCCCAGATGACTACTAACTGTTCTTTTATTCATTTATTACAAGGATAATATATGTGTTGATTTGACTCAAGTAGTATGCTTTCACTATAGTTCATTAAAACTCAAATGATTTAATATCTCCACAGATGTACTTAAATGTTATCAAGTTAATCTTTCTCAACTGAGACCCTTTATTATATTTTATATTGGGGTCTGGAGACAAACCAATATCTGAGGTTTTATATATAATAAAATAAATCATTTTTAAATATTGCTTTATTATAATAGAAGAGCCGTTATAACATAACAAAATAAAATAAATGAATATATTAAATATTCTTGACTCTAACATAACCTAATATTTTAGGTAAAATGTACATCACATATACTTAATTCTTTCATCTACCAAGTTAGTCACTTGCAAAAGAAGTTGACTTCTATATTTATGAATAAAACATTGGCTTATTGACGTAATGATGTAACAGATAAGTTAATGTTTACATTTTTGGTATTCCTTTTTACTTTAGGTTAAATATCATTGTATATATTTTTAGAAAAAGTAAGATCTGTTTTACTGAAAAACGCAACAAATTCTTTAATGATTGTGTTTAACGTAATATTTAAAACCACAAAAGCTGTTAATAGTTCATTTTAGATTTCTAATGTTTATTATTAATCTGTACTAAAAAATAACTGTGATGTGGATTTTCACTGAGTTTCCCAGGAAATTATTGTACTGGTATAAAAAAACGTGTTGGAACAATATTTTAACAATCTCTTTATATTTTACCAATTTAAAACACTTTTTAAATTAAAAATTTAATGCTGTCTGAATTAGGAACAAAAATTATATGCCAAAACGAGAAAAATTTTATTAATAAGTGTTCATTGAAATTCTTGTCTTTTAACTTGCTAAAAGTCTAGTACCATAATGAAGGGAAATTTTTTTTTTGTTTTTTTTGGGCCACACCCAGTGACACTCAGAGGTTCCAGCCCCTACGGAAAAATAACTTTTAAAATGTTCATTTTTTTTGTCTGTTTCTGATAATCCAGAGATGCCTTTTACCTATTCCATGAGTGTAGAGATTTTAATCAAGCTATGTGGGCCATGTGCTCCTTTCACAATATAATTTTTCCCTCTTTCCTCCTCTGCACTGAATGGATGAACAAAACTGTCTTGATGTCAACACATTTTGGCAGGTACTTTTTTTATTTGTTACAGAAAGGAACTTTTGTCATTCATCTTTAAATCACTGTAAGGAGTTGGTTTCATTTTAAACATCAGTTCAATTCAAAGATCTATGTGAATGTTGATGGTTATCAATCCATGCAATCAAACTTCCATAATTCACTACAGAAATGTCTATCATATAGTTTCTATATTAAATCTACATTTCTTTGCATATTTAGCATTGACATGCCTTAATCTTTATCATATCTTTCAAGGCAGTCAATTATACCCATATTTACTATGCAATAAATATATAATAAGTAGCAGCATTAGTTCAATTATCTAGTTATATATACATACAAAATAAAATATGCATGTCTTTGAGTCTTAGTATTTATTTGTCCCCTAGTTTTCTGATAATTCTGATAGCATTTGTGTTTTATATGTTTGTAATATACCTGTTTAGATAGAAATTTTTGATAAGCCAGTTCAAGTAGGTCATGTGTAAGATAAAATTTTTACCAAAACATTAAGAACTCTTTCTTACAAAACCATATGCATAAGATTCTTTTAGTAAACCACACAGACTACAATTATTCTTTTCGATGTATGTTCATTATTTTTTTCTTTTCTAAAAAATATGGAACGCTTCACGAAGTTGTGTGTCATCCTTGTCCAGGAGCCATGCTAATCTTCTCTGTATTGTTCCGTTTTTAGTATATGTGTTTCCGAAGAGAGCACTATGTTAATTATTTTATTGTTAACAAAATATCAAAATTTGTTGAATCACTTATTTTTCTGATTATTATTTATTATCATGTATATTAACATATTTTCTTTATACATTCAAGAGACAATAATATTTGAAAGTAAAAGCATTTGTGCAGATTGTAGATAAAGAAAGCTTGAGACAAGAGTTTCTAGAAATCAATGTATAAATAGGTACTTTGCATATATTACTAGTTAATGAATGCTTCTGTCAGTTTCTCTCTATGATAATATAGAGATTTTTGTTAATATATGGTTATCTTTATTTATTGGTAATGGATATGTCTCTTATCAGACATGAATAATTCAAAGAAACCTTTATACGGTTTTTGTTTTGTTGTTTTGTTTTGTTTTGTTTTGTTTGGGGCCACACCCGGTGACATTCTGGGATTACTCTGGGCTATGCACTCAAAAATCGCTCCTGGCTTGGGGACCATATGGGACGCAGGGGATGGAACCGAGGTCAGTCCTAGGTTAGCTCCTGCAAGGCAAATGCCCTGCTGCTTGTGTCACCACTCCTATTCCATCCTATAGGTTTTTCACTATGGCTTTTAGAGAAACATTTTAGTATTTTACACCAAAGTAGAATTTCTTTTCCCTAGTTTATCAAAAGTAATTTCTCAAAGATAAAATATTTCTTTGTACTTTCTAATTAGTAGCATTGTTATAAAGTAACTCTGTATCAGCAAGTGAAATGCAATCACTTTTGTATCTGTAATACAGATATATATTTATTTCCATTAAGGCTATAAATATTTAACTCAGTTTTCATTGACTTGACTTTAGAACATAACGATTATTTTTTTTGCTAAGAACAGAAAAATGACAGAAATTTGAATCGTGCTAGTTAGCTATGCTGACTATCTTTGAGATAAAAGTAAATCTTTTTAAATTTAATTTTAAGTATTTATTACTTATTTTGAAGTATTTATTGTTGTTTTATACTAAGGAGTCTAGTATACCCATATAAACACATATATGTATATAATTTGGACATGTTGTATAAGCAAACAGGAAAGAATTTTAGAAATCTATCCTAGATACTGTAGAAAGGTTTGTGTTATTTTGTTAGTCAATTTGGCAGTGATAGTATTCTATGTAAAAAATATTTTATTTGGGCCCGGAGATAGCACAGTGGCGCTTGCCTCACAAGCAGCCGATCCAGGACCTAAGGTGGTTGGTTCGAATCCCGGTGTCCCATATGGTCCCCCGTGCCTGCCAGGAGCTATTTCTGAGCAGACAGCCAGGAGTAACCCCTGAGCACCGCCGGGTGCGATCCAAAAAAAGAAAAACAAAAAACAAAAAAAAAATTATTTTTAGCAATACTCACAGGGTTTGGGGATATTCCTGGAAATAGCCTGCCAATTAGGAAATCCAGTTCAATGCTCAGCCCCAGAAATGTAGGATTATTCAGCCTAGCGGTGCTGAAGAACATAGATTTATTCCTGGCAATACTAGGGAAACTTGTATTTCCAAGGATCAAACTCATAACTTCAAGCATGCTCAATTTGTGCTTTAGACCCTTGAATTACTTCACTCCAATTTGACTTTATTTTATTTTTGCTTAGCTAAAGTTTTATTGACTTGAGATTACTATAGAATGCTATATATAATCTTGGATGTACAGTAATTTTAAAAATAATCCCCACATAAATACAGCAAATGCATCATCGCAGAACTTTTGAGTATTGTAAATTCTTTTTCAACCTAGTTAGTATCTATTTATAAGCCTTAAAATTGAGGCTCAGTCAATTTAATTTTATTAAGATTATTCTGATGTAGTATGAGTTTGAAAAGCACAAAATGACTATATGAAGCACAGGCAATTATAAAACACATATATAGCACAATTAGAACTCATTTGCTTATTTAATCATATAAAACATCATCCAGGAACTGAAAATTTTCATTTTGAAGGTTTCTATTTATCTTTGTGATGAAATGCTGAAGATCAAATGCTAAGAGAAAAATCTAGAAATTGCATTACATAAAAATGCTTCTTTGTAAGTATGAAAATTAACTGTAATATATGAAAAGAACAGAAATAATTTAAAATAGTTTTTTATTTTTAAGGATTATGAATGAGTAACTGCTTCTGTTATTATTTTTCTGATAGTACTAACATGTAAAGTTTTTAAGAATAATCAGCAACTTAAAGTAGTTGTAAATTTGAGAACAATTAAAAGGCCTTTAAAAAGGTGTCTGCTAACTTTTTGTTGTTGTTTGGTAATCTTTGGAAGAGAGTTTAGCAGTTTCTGAAGTCATAGCAATCTTTAGAACAGGAGGAACTTTGCATTTTGTTGTTAACTTTAGAATATTTTCCCTTGGATGAAAAACACTTCTACTTAACTTTGGTTATTATTTTATCTCTCAATATTTACACTTATTGTTTAGAGTTAACATTAGGAAACATTCATACATTTGAGTAATGTCTGTTTTTCTTAAATAGGATTATCAGTGAGCCATAACTTAATTTTCTCTGTTGTGGTGATTAAAGTTTTCATCATTAATATCCTGTTCACTTAGGGTTCAGTTTTTAGAGCCATGAAACTGAACTAATTTATTTGTAAAAGTGAAAAATATAAGTCTGAAATATTCTAATGTAGATAATTTTCACAGGGCAAGATTTTCTATTTAATTATTTTATTATTGCTTTAAAATCCTAGTAGTGGGACTTTGAAAAGAGAAGTCAACCAAGGAAATCAGAAGTTGTTAAGGTTTAGTTCAGTTGCTGACATTTTATCACTAGTTGCTTTAGGTTCTAATGCTAAGAATACTTCTTTTCAATTAATTAAAATTCATCTCTATTTTATCATTATATGTTCGTTTTTTCAAAATGTTGTCCATAATATGACGCCAGACATTAAAAGCTACTCTTTGTAAAAAAAAAAAAAAGCATAAACATAGATATTTATTTGTTTTGTTTTTTGGTTGTTATTTTTTTTTGGGGGGGGTCACACCCGGCAGCACTTAGGTGGAGTACTACACTCAGAAATCACTTCTGGCAGGCTCAGGGAACCATATGAGACTCCAATTCAAACTACCAACCTCTGCATGTGAGGCAAATGCCTTACCTCCAGGCTATCTCTTTGGCCCCTAGACAAGATATTTAAAAGGCTTCTTTCACTAGTTCCTAATCATTGAACTTTAGTTGTCTCTGTTGAGAACAAGGTATATCTCTTTTGCTCTCACTCTGAGTGTAAATAATTGTTGCCTTTCTCATTTTGCAGATAAGGAAGCTGTTATTTGAAATTGAATGTTTTCAAAATGTACAATCAAAAGAGTATTGAAAGTAGGATTGAGTGACCTAAATTTTTTAAATTTATACTCTTTACCAATAAGCAATAAGTCTCACAATTTGATTTTCTGGGATTCCTTAAAATGTATTAAATTGGCTCAAATGGTTTACTAATCATTACAATGAGATGTATAGGATTTTCAAACTACTTTACCATAGAAACAATTCCTCTACAGCCTTTTCTATTGTATTTTCCAGTGGTAGTACTATACTTTTCCAGTGGTAGTCTATACTTTGGTAGAGGTATTATAAATAAAAAAATAATGTGTATTATAGACTTATAATAATAAAACAATTTTTGTATCTTTCTATGAGCTAAAATCCACATACTTTAACATACTACTAAAATATAGTAGTTATATACATTTTTTATTTTGAAGTTTTATTTAGAAATCATTTTTCAGGAAAGAAATGGAGCCTATTTTAAAGGAAAAGTAGAAAATAGTTTATTACAATTATTTTATCAGTAATATTACTATATACTTGATAAAATGTACAATTATCTCCCTGTGTCATCTCACACACACTATATTCTAGTATATCTCTTTGTGAAATATTCACTAAATACAAATACGTTTTATACTCTTAGGATATTAATAATAAATACAGTTAAGTTTCATCTACTAAATATCATTTTTTAAAAAATATTCAAAAAGCAAAGAGTGATACAGTTACTTAGTAAATAGTTCAGACTTAAATAAAGGTATATTTTTCCCAACTGCTAAAAATATTTTATAATATTTATTAGTGTTTAGTGATGTTAGATACTGTTTATAATAATTTATATGATTCATCTTATTTAATATGCAAAACTGAACTACATATGGCATGTGTTATGTTTTTTAAAGGTTTTGTATTTTTGGAGAGAGGGCCACATCCAGCAGTGCTCAGGGGTTACTTCTTGATCTGTACTCAGGAATTAAACCTAGCAGTGCTTAGGAGAGCCATATGGAACCCATTTTGAGCTGGAGATCAAACCTGTAGGGAAAATATCCTACCTGCTATAATATTTCTCTGTCATAGCATGTTTTAATATGTCCTTATATCTATTTAAATGGGAGTCAGAGATGTAATATATAAATAATATATTGAATCAATATATTTATATAGTTAATCTTCATGACTGGGCAAGGCCAGATAGAGTTCCATGCCAGAATTCTAATTGCTAAGTGTATTATTATTATTATTATTATTTATTTTTTAACATAGAAAGAAATAAGCTTCTTATAGAACCTAAAGAAAAAACAATAAATATTTAATTGGAATACCGCAAAGGGATTTGAAATGTTATGGAGTCATACATCGTTATACTACTTTTGAATTAAATCATCTCAGATCAATGTAAAGGTCAGACACATTGTTATTGAGTCTTTGCAATTTCTTTTTTACCATAAAAATACTTCAGGGTAATACCTGTGTGGTGAAAAGCAACTCTGTATTAACAAACCAAGCAAGAGAGGCACTAGAGCTCTGTTGCTATAGCAACAGAACCTAGGAGTGCCTTCTGGGACTTGCTCTAGGGAAGGTCCAATGATAGGAAGTGATATTACTTTGTTTTCTGCTCTTATGACACATATTGATTTATTGTGAGTAAAAAGAACTGTGGTTCAAATTGCATACCTTTCCTGATAATGAAAAATGAGCTGCTGTGTAAAAATGCAAAGGGGTTTTAAACAAAGAACATGGAGATTAAAAGTTTCATTTATCTTAGTGAATATTAAAAAAGCAGCTATTGCTCAGCAGCTACATGCTAAAAATTCATTAAAAATACATAAATATCTAATCATCTAATCTAGAAAATACATGGGGGCAGTGATCATGATTTTAAAGTTATCTAAATTTTCTATTCATGTGTAGAAGAATTGTGATCTTATTTATTATAATATATGCAAAAATCTCATGAAACATTTATAATGCTTCAACACTATGGTAAGAAAAGCATGCTTGTTATTAGGACATAACAATCAATAGACTGGATTACTTTCTTTTTTAGTTGCCACAAAACAATGCTAATTCAGTAAAAGTAAGAAATAGCATATAAAATCTCTCCAAGTTCTTTTATTTCAGATTAAAAGAATTTTAATAATATTTTGTCTTCTTTAAATTAACTCCAATTTATTTATAATTTATTCAGTTTCAATGAGGAGGACTAACAAATGCATATAATTTACACTTGGTAACATATTTCTCAAAGGACTTTACAAATGTTAATAAATCCTCCTAACTTCTTTTCTCTAAGGAAGGTCTATAATAAGCAAATAATGATTAACAGTAACTGACATAAATTGAGATGTTGGGGTATTTTCTTTCTGAGATGTACCCTTTAAGTTAAAATTCTTTAAAGAAAAATTTAATTTGAGGTACAATGGTACAGTGGGTAGGGTGTTTGCCTGGCATGCGGCCAACCAGCATTCGTAACTTTGCATCCCATAGAGTCTCCCAAGCTGGCCAGGAATGATTCTTGAGAGAAGAGCAAGGAGTGACCCCTGAGCACTGCCAGGAAAAAGAAGAAAAAAAGGAGAGAAAAAGAAAGAAAGAAAGAAAGAAAGAAAGAAAGAAAGAAAGAAAGAAAGAAAGAAAGAAAGAAAGAAAGAAAGAAAGAAAGAAAGAAAGAAAGAAAGAAAGAAAGAAAGAAAGAAAGAAAGAAAGAAAGAAAGAAAGAAAGAAAGAAAGAAAGAAAGAAAGAAAGAAAGAAAGAAAGAAAGAAAGAAAGAAAGAAAGAAAGAAAAAGAGAGAGAGAAAGAAAGAAAGAAAGAAAGAAAGAAAGAAAGAAAAAGAGAGAGAGAGAAAAAGAGAGAGAAAGAAAGAAAGAAAGAAAGAAAGAAAGAAAGAAAGAAAGAAAGAAAGAAAGAAAGAAAGAAAGAAAGAAAGAAAGGAAGGAAGGAAGGAAGGAAGGAAGGAAGGAAGGAAGGAAGGAAGGGAAGGAAGGAAAGGAAGGAAGGAAGGAAGGAAGGAAGGAAGAAAGGAAGGAAGGAAGGAAGGAAGAAAGAAAGAAAGAAAGAAAGAAAGAAAGAAAGAAAGAAAGAAAGAAAGAAAGAAAGAAAGAAAGAAAGAAAGAAAGAAAGAAAGAAAGAAAGAAAGAAAGAAAGAAAGAAAGAAAGAAAGAAAGAATGAAAGAAAGAAAGAAAGAAAGAAAGAAAAAGAAAGAAAGAAAGAGAGAGAAAGAAAGAAAGAACGAAAGAAAGAAAGAAAGAAAGAAAGAAAGAAAGAAAGAAAGAAAGAAAGAAAGAAAGAAAGAAAGAAAGAAAGAAAGAAAGAAAGAAAGAAAGAAAGAGAAAGAGAGAAGGAAGGAAGGTACGAAAGAAAGAAGGTAATAAAATTTTAAATGAAAAATTGTCGAAGATTTTACTTATCTCTATTGAACAAAAGGAAGCAAAAGAAAGCTTACAATTTGATCTCTCTTACAAGAATTCAAAGGTTAATTAAAATATCTGGCAGTGTTCTGTGTTCTTAAGTTAGACCATTAAAAATTTTCCTATAAATTGTTAAGGCATATAAAATGTTGAAGAACCAACGAATAAAACCTAAAAGTTAAATATCTCTTTCCTCAGATGATTTGCCATTATTGTCTACCTAGAAATTAATAAATTTTTAAAATTGACTTTTATTTGAGTCAATACGTACCTATACTTATTTTCAATATTATCAGAAAATGTTGCAATACTTGTAAATTGTGTGTTGAATATACTATTCTTTGCCTCTCATAATTTTCTCTTGCTATTTTATTGTCTCTAGAATATACACAGGTTTAAACTAGTGGCAAATCAAATTTATTTATATGTAAAAAAACATTAGAAAATTACTTCAGTGTGGAAATATACAACTATTATTATCAGCATTTCTAGTAGTCTGCATTGCTGTAAACTTCTTGACATAATAAATCAGTCACATACAGGGGCAGAACAATAGCACAGCTGTAGGGTGTTTGCCTTGTACACTGCCAACCCCAGACAGACCTGAATTTGATTCCTCTCATCCCATATGGTCCCCCAAGCCTGCTAGGAGTAATTTCTGAGTGCAGAGCCAGGAGTAATTACCTCAGAGTGCCACCAGATGTGGCCAAAAAATAAATAAATAAATAAAAATAAATAAATAAATAAATAAATTAGTTACACACATACAAATATCTTAAAGTTATATATACATATATGCTGATATACACATGCAACTATGTATTGAGAAAATATATTGGAATAAATATTAGAGATATCAAGATAAAAGATTCAATTTGAAAAGCAAAATATAGTTCAAATTTGACATTCTGATTTAAAAAGTTTTTCTCTACCTTAATTTCCTTAGTTAAAAAAATTAAGAAAAATAAGTCTGTAGCTTTCCCCATATTATACACAATTTATTAAATAGTTTTATAAAATCACTTTTTATAAATATAGTACTTAATAAACTATTTAATAAATGGTTTTGTGTTAGTGCTTTACATAGTGATCTATGTTCCATGACTTCTTATATTTAGTCAACTCGATTTTTTGAGATAGGTATTAATAGTACTCTTAACAATTATCTTGATTTATCTAAAATAATGGTCTTGAATTAAGCAATAAGGGAATAACTTTAAACATAAGGAGTTAATTATCTTCCAAAGATGGTAGAACTGCAAAAATCAAAGCATTGTTTGGGACAAGAATGATAATACTGTAGTGCTCTTGCCTTGCACACAACTGATCTGTATTCATCCCTGGCACTGCATATGGTCTCCTGTGCCCCTCCTGGATAGATCTTTGAGTCCAGAACAACTAGCTATGGTCCATAAATAAAACAAAACCAAAAACAGAACAAACAAATATTTTATTTTATAAGATCTGATTTCAGAAATATGTGGTTCTGAAACTATATGAAATTTATTCTATTTAAAGTGAGTTTCTTGTCAAGTCATGTTATGAGTATTGATGCTCTATTTTGTAGCTCCTAATTAATTTATTCCTTTGTCAAAGTACTTTTAGAAAATATGAAAATGTCATAGCTGATTCTTATTGA
Organism: Suncus etruscus; assembly: GCF_024139225.1. NCBI lineage: Eukaryota > Metazoa > Chordata > Mammalia > Eulipotyphla > Soricidae > Suncus > Suncus etruscus. Next base: position 73,376,452 of record NC_064856.1, read on the forward strand.
AGAGTTTGAAAAAGGGATCAATGTAATTATTTTACTAAACAATCTACAAAACACATTGACAGTAAAGTTAAACTAAAATGGTCCTCACATTTATCAATATATATCTTGATTTTTTTTTTCAACATTTATTTTTGCTTTTACTCTACATCCAGTGGTTCTCAAGAACTATTACTGGATTAATGTGTGGAGGTCACTCTCAGAATTGTTCAGAAAGAGTGTGATGCCAAGGATCTAAATCAGGACTGAACTCATAATATTTCTTGCATTAGCACTTTCAATGGTTTTTAAAGTACATGCAATTACATATGATTTCATCTATTTTTATTTTACTTGATAAACTTCAATATTCTAATTTATAGCATCTTACTTATGAGAAAGCTGAAGGTAACATAGATTTGGAAAGCTTTCCAAGGTAATTTATTTAGCCAGGATTAAAGTAATAGTTTTATTTATTAAGTTAAATACATTTAAATTGTAAACAGTTATTAAACATCCTTAATACAATTATTCACTATTTTTAATTTAAGATTTATTTCCTGGATTACAAATTAGATGCTACATAGTAATGAAAAATTCTAATGTTTCTAAGATTCTCTCTTTTCTTGATAATATTCCCACTTGGCTTACTTGTTCCATTATGATATAAATGTGAATAATTTTTAATGATGAAAAGTGGATGAACTTTTGCAAAGGGAAAATAATGAAGTAATTACACATAATGTGTCCTTGAATTATTGATGATTCTCCTGGAAGGCAAAAAGTAACCTGTGAAATATTTGTCATTATAAATTGTACATATAATTCTCCTGTGTATTCAAGTTATATAAACAAAATACAGCCAGATTCATTAAGAAAGATATTTTACAAATGTGACTGTCCTAAATTTATATTTAATGGAGTCAACATGGTAGAAATTTTACCATTGTAAACTTGACTGTAATAAATGAGGATTCATTTATTTAGTATGTTTTCCATTAAATCAGTGAGTTAAGTTTATACATTCATGGTCATTTTAACCCATGCATTGCATATGCAGAACCAACAGTAAATTTCTGTTTTCAAATTAAAATATAGAATCTTGGTCCTCAGTCTAGATATTTTTTCCACACATTTATTTATTGATTGATCGATTTTAATATAATTTTTCTTTTGATCATAGTGGCTTACATATTGTTGACAATAATATTTTAGGTACATAATTACATAAAATCAGGGGGATTCCCATCACCAATTTGTCCTCCCTACACCTCCGATTTTGTCCTACCTCCCATGTCGTCTTCCCTCACCCGAAGGGCTGCTAGAATATGTGGTCCCCTCTGTACCTAGCCTACTACTTAGTAGTCTTGCACCTGTTTGGTCTTGGTGCCTCCCTTATTTCCCCCTCTAACTGGGAGGCAGGACTAGCTACTTAAAGTTACGTGGTTTTGTTTGAAGAAGAGAAAAGTAATAAACTGGGGTAAAAGTCTAATACTCCGAAAATGGGCAGAATCCTTCTAGAGACTCTCATCATCCGTTTGAGAGACTAAGGAGAAAAAGAAGGTGAAACACTCCACCAATACAAAAAGATGTGTCAAATATCCAGTGAGGACTCCAACAATAACAATAAGCCTTTCATTGCACGAACTTACTTACATAGTTCACAATTTTAATTAACTGTGATGATATGTTCCCGTTCTATAGTACAGATTTGTTTTATTTTTATTTTTATTTTGATTGTAGTGGCTTACATATCTTTCACATTAGTATTTTAGGTACATAGTAACATTGAATCAGGGGAATACTCACCACCAAATTTGTCCTCCTCCCTTCCCCGTTCCCTTTCTGCAATCCATATCCCCCACCATCACCCCCCGGGCTGCTAGAGTAGGTGGTCCCCTCTTTGTCTAGCTTACTATCAGTGATCCATACATCTGTTTGGTCCTGGTGCCCTCCCTTGTTTCTCCTTATATTTGAGTGGCTAAGCTAGATAAATCGAGTTATGTGGTTTTGTTTGAGGGAAAGAAAAGCAATAGAATGGGGAAAAGAATAAGAAAAAAATTTAAATTAAAGTAAAATATGCTGAAAATGGGCGGAGTCCTTCTAGTGGCTATCAACCTCAGTTTGAGAGAGGACATGAAAAGGTAATTGAAATACCATAAAAATATAAAAATAAATGTCAAATTAAATATCCAGTGAGCCCTACAGCAGTAAAGAGAAGCACCACACAATAGTCTCGGTTCTGAAATCAAATCATGCCAGAGTGCAAAAGAAAGAGAAAGATAAGATAAAATAATATAAAATAAAAGGGAGACATCAACTTCAATATCTACACCAAAATAAGGACGTCAAAAACAATCAATATATATGTAGAAAAATAATTATTTTGTGCTTTTTTTTCCCTCCTCCCCCCCCCCCCCCGCTTAGGCACAGTAACTATTGGGGATATTATAGAGGGAATTCTCTTGGCCTAGGAGATACAGGGTTTCTCCATCCCTGAAGTATACTGTCATGGGATTAACTATAGACTCCCTGCATGATCATTTACTCTCCCCTCGGTGCTTTTGTGGTGTATGGAAGACTTCTGCTTTGTAATGGATGGTAAAATCAGACCTCTGTATCTAGAGATCTTGGTGACTGTGCAGCTCAAGGAATGGAGCTTATGATGAAGGCTTTCTTTGTGGTTCTAGCAGTTCTGCTTCTTCAGTGTCATTTTTTTTTCTTTTGTGGTTTTTGGGTCACACCTGGCAGTGCTCAGGGGTTATTTCTGGCTCCAGGCTCAGAAATTGCTCCTGGCAGGCACAGGGGACCATATGGGGAGCCGGGATTAGAACTGATGATCTCCTGCATGAAAGGCAAACACCTTACCTCCATGCTATCTCTCCGGCCCCCTTCAGTGTCATTTTAATTCATCTTCTGTAGTTGGTGTTCTTGGTCATTATATTGCTCCTAGGATGGAGCCTGGGATAGAGTCTTTCCTTATGTTTCTGGAAGACCCGTTCACTTGTGGTTGTCTCAGTCAGACCTCTGGATTTGGAGATCTTGTTTGTTGAACAGATTGTAGACTAAAAGCTAGGTTAGAGATTTTGTTGTTGTTGTTGTTGTTGTTGTTGGTCCCGGGATGCGTACTGTCTAGTCCTGGTTGTAACAACCAGTCACAGATCAAAGGGTGACATGTCTTCTGATTTTGTCGTATCATTGGCTGGTGAGGAAGGATAACTTGCTCTTAGATCTAGTTGTTCCTAATTCCTCGTTGTCAGGTTATCAATTTAGAACTGGCATATGTTGGCATCATAGCAGCATTATGAATGCCCTGGAGGGGATTTTGTTCCTGGAGCTGTTGTGGAGAACTCTGTCATTTCTATGGCTGGGATCCAGAAGTCAAGGCTGAATGGTCGGTGCCTATTTCCCTGGAGTCTAGGTTGGTTCCACATGACATACATTCAGGGTGGGAGATGTCCCTGTGTTGTAAAAAAGTATAAGTTCTTATCCCTAGTAGATAAGAACTTGTTTTTACAGGTAAAATTTCCCCTATTTTTAATATGCCTTTGCAGGAAGAAGTGGCACTACATTATATTGCTGGTGGATTTGGGGGTGGAGAGAGAAGAAAACAGACCCATGACAAAAACTAAAAATATATATGCTCAGACATATCTAAAGAAAAAAAAGTTTCTTAAAAGAAAAAAAATAAATAAAAGACATAATTAAAGGAATAAAGTGAGGCTGGGAGGGATATCATGGAGGCAAGGTGTCTGTCCTTCCTGCAGAAGGACGGTGGCTCACATCCCAGCATCCCACATGGTCCCCCATGCCCACCAGGGGCAACCTCCGAGCAGAGCCAGGAGCACCCTCTGAGCGCAGCAAGCTGTGACCCAAAAGAAGCAAAAAACAAATCAAATCAAAAAACAAAAACTAGAACAAAATAAATAAATTAAAAAAAAAAAACGAACAAGGGCGGAAGAAAAAAAAAAGAAAAAGGGAGAAAGTGATACAGGAGATTACTTTACATTTGGGGAGAAACAGTATAAGAGGTAGTGCTATATAGGTCTATACTTATGATGATAGTATAGGCTTCCCCATTGTCTTTTGAGATTTCCTCGTGAGGTGTGGGCTCCAGGCAGGGAGGTCTTGGGTAGAGTTCTTGAATGGGAGTCCTTTGGAGCTAATCCGATATAAAGCCACAGTCCATAACAGGGAGAGATGATTAGGAGGGCCACACTGCATGAGTCAGTTGGGGTGTTGGTTGTATTTTCTTGCCGAAAACGAGGTGTGAGTTTGAGTGGGTGTCTCTTTACTTGGGTACCGGGTACTGGTTCGTTGGTGTAGGAGGTTGGTCTTGATGCCTAGTGGGTTAAGAACTGAGGGTGAAGAGTTATAACATGGTGGAGATATCGGGAATTGGATTAAGGGGTGAAGGGATAGTCAGGTTTCTGAGGGGGGGAAGGGGATAGTACATGGGAGGGGTTATATAGGGTATAGGTATGGGTTGTTTGTGGTTTAGGTTTGTCTCTTAAGGAGGATTCCTATCTCTGTGTTCCTGCCCCCATATAAACATATAGAAGTTAGCTTAGGTATATATTAATGTAGACAGGTGGGGAGGGCAAGAGATATGCTGAGTACAGAAAGATAGGTAGGTATAGTACTTGTAAGGAAAGGAAACTAATAGATTAACTTTTGGATATGTATAGGTTTCATGTCTTGAGTACTAACCATTGTGTTAGTAAGGTCTATCTATATAGGTGTTTACCCTTTGCAGTATTGTCCACAGCACCCTATACGTCAGCTTTCTTTCCTTTCCTATAGAGGGGGTAACCGTGTCGTTTTTATTTGACATGGATTGAATTGATGGTAATGAGGAGAAGAAGGTGAAAGAAACGGGAGACAAGAAGAGAGAAAAGGGAAAACAAAACAGAACAAAACAAGCCAACAATTAAACAACAAAAACAACAACAAAAATATGAAGTAATGAAAAGAGAGGGCGTGTTAGTTTGCTTGAACGTATTTGATGCTTAGGCCCTGTAGTAAAAATCTGTAGGTCATGGTTGTTGCTTCAGTGATCTGGCTGGACATGCACTTCAGGTCCTAAAAGAAGGCATAATCTAGAGATAAAGGGTATGTAAAAGACTTTTATCCGGACATTTTGATGAAACAAGCTGAGTATGGTGCCTCGTGTGACTCAGCACCGAGGTCCCACCATAGGATGTTCACACTTTGTATCCAGAAACCCTTATGGGCAGAAAAACTGAGAGGTTATTTTAAATGTGGTAAGGTTAAGGCATTCAAAGATAATGTTTTGAAATGTTTCCTCTGGAGGCAATAATTTCCCATCATAGTCTTTGCCTGTAATCCTGTATAAGATCCCTAGTAAATTATTATGGGCCTTTGTAGTAAAATGATAATTACATACCTGTTCTCTCTACGCTACTGTTTATGCTGTTGCTGGTTTCTTTATGATATAATGTGTAGTCGGGCTTTGTGTTGTTTCTCTTCCCATTCTTTTGGGATCTGCTTGCCAGAATATGGTGATTATTACAGTGTTTGAAGTTTCTATCCTGTTACACCCTGTTATTTAATTGTGGGGTTTTGGTTATATATCTGGTGCCTATTATAGGTACTTCAGAATAGTGCTATCATTCTGTGCTTATCTTTTGTCTTCTGGCTTGCTTCATTTAACATAATATGTTCTAGGTCCATCCACATTGTTGCAAGGTCAGTGATTGTATCATTTCTAACTGCCATGTAGTATTCCATTGTGTATAGATACCACATCTTAATGATCCACTCATCTGTTGTTGGACATACAGGTTGGTTCCAATACTTGGCTATTATACTGAGTGCTGCAATAAATAGTGGGGTGCACACATACTTTGGAATGAATGTCCTTCTGACTGAGGGGTAGATACCTAGGAGAGCAATTGCTGGATCAAATGGCAGCTCAATTCTGAGTTCCTTGAGCACTCTCCAGAATGTTCTCCATAGATAATGGACTAGGGGGCATTCCCACCAGCAGTGGATGAGAGTGCCTTTCATACCACAACCCTGTCAACAGAGATTGTTCCCATTATTTTTGATGTGAGCCATCCTCACTGGTATAAGGTGGTACCTCATTGTTGTCTTGATTTGGATTTCACTAATGATGAGTGAAGGTGAGCATGTTTTCATGTGTTTGTTGGCCATTCTTCAGTCTTGCTCAGAGAAGTTTCTATTCATTTCATATCCCCATTTGTTATGGCTTTATTTGGTTCTGGGTGGCTCAGCTTTCTGAGTGCTTTGTATATTCTAGATATCAGAACTTTATCTGACATGTTGAGTGCAAAGATTTTTTCCCATTCAGTTAACTGTCTTCTTGTGTTAGGTAGGGTTTCTTTTGCTATGCAGAAGCTTTTTAGTTTGATGTAGTCCCATTTGTTTATGTTTGATGCTAAAGTTCTTGCCATTGGTGCTCCATCCTCGAAGACCTTTTTGATATATAGGTCTTCGAGTGTTCTGCCTATTTTATTCTCAATAAACTTTATAGATTCGGGTCTGATTTCAAGGTCTTTGATACATTTTGAGTTGACTTTTGTATAAGGATTGAGGTATGGGTCAGTTTTCAATTTCTTACATGTGGTTTTCCAGTTGTACCAACACCATTTGTTGAAGAGACTTTTTTTTGTTCCATTTCAAGTTCTTGGCTCTCTTGCCAAATATTAGTTGGCTGTATATCTGGGGGTTTATGTCTAGGAATTCTGTTCTGACCCATTGGTCTGAGGTCCTGTCTTTGTTCCAGTACCATGCTGTTTTGATCACTATGGCTTTATAATTTAGTGTCAGGTTAGGTAAAGAGATGCCACCCAGCTTCTTGTTTCTCAATATATGTTTGGCTATGCTGGGTAATTTGTGGTTCCAGATAAATTTTGTGATTGATTGCTCTAATTCCTTAAAGAATGATGTCTGAATTTAGATAAGGATTGCATTAAATCCATATAGTAGTTTGGGTAGGATAGTCATTTTTGACTATGTTGATTTTACTTACCCATGAGCATAGGATGTTCTTCTATTTTCTTAGATCCTCTTCAATTTCTTTTTGAAGTGTTTTGAAGTTTTGCTGGTATAGGACCTTCACTTCCCTTGTAAGGTTGATTCCTAGATACCTAATATTTTTGATACTATTTTAAATGAAATTATATTTTTAATCTCTCTCTCCAACTTTGTTATCTGTATAGAGAAACACTACTGTCTTTTGTGTATTGACTTTGTAGCCAGCCACTTTGCTGTGTAGGTTAATTGTTTCTAGGAATTTTACTGTGGACTCTTTAGTGTTTTCGATGTATATCATCATATAGTTTGCAAAAAGAGATAGTTTGAGTTCCTCTTTCCCAATTTGGATTCTTTTGATTCCCTTCTCTTACCGGATTGCTATTGCTTGGACTTCTAAGATTATATTGAATAAGAGTGGAGAGAGTAGACAGCCTCACCTAGTTCCTGACCTTAATGGAAATGCTTCTAGTTTTTCACCATTAAGGATAATGTTGGCTGTGAGCTTTTCATAGATAGCTGTAACTATCTTGAGGAAGGTTCCTTCTCACCCTATTTTACTGAGTGTCTTCAACATGAAAGGATGTTTGATTTTGTCAAATGCCTTCCTCACAATTGATTTGATCATGTGATTTTTGTCTTTCTTGTTGTTGATGTGATGTATGATGTTGAATGATTTGCATATGTTGAAACAACCTTGCATTCCTGGGATAAAACCCACTTGGTCCTGGTGTATGATCTTTTTGATGAAGTGCTGGATTCGGTTTGCTAAGATTTTGTTGAGTATCTTTGCATCTATATTTATTAGTGAGATTGGTCTGTAGTTTTCTTTCTTGGTGGTTTCTTTGCCATCCTTGAAAATGAATGTAATATTAGCCTCATAAAAGGAGTTGGGGAGGAATCCTGTTTTTTAGATTATTTGGAAGAGCCTGTGGAAAAGTGGTAGTAAGTCTTCTTGGAATGTTTGATAGAATTCACCTGTAAATCCATCTGGGCCTCACTTTTATTCTTAGGAAGTTTCTTAATTATATCTTCAATTTCCTCTGCAGTGATTGGTCTGTTTAGTCTTTCTAGGTCTTCCTTTTCCAGTCTCAGATGACGGTACATTTCCAGGAATCTGTCAATTCCTACTGGGTTCTCTAGTCTGAGTATAGCTGTTCATAATATGATCTCATGAAATGTTGTATTTCTGGGAGTTCTGTTGTAATCGCTCCCATTTCATTTGTGATCCTACTGACTTGAGTGTTTTCCCTCTTTTTTTTTTTTTTTTTGTTGAGCTTTGCCAGTGGTTTGTCTATCTTGCTTATTTTTTCAAGAAACCAACTTCTGGTCTCATTGATTTTTTTGTATTGTTTTCTTAGTTTCTATGTTGTTTCTTTCTGCTCTGGTTTTTATTATTTTTTTGCCTTCTGGTTGGATTTCTTTGCTGCTGTTGTTCCAATTGCTTGAGATCATCCTTTAAACAGTTGATTTTGTCATTTTCCTCTTTCTTGATATAGGCCTGTATTGCTATGAGTTTCCCCTAATTACTGCTTTTGCTGTGTCCCACAAATTTTGACAAGTTGTCTGTTCATTATCGTTTGTCTCAAGGAATCTTTTTATTTCTTCCTTGAGTTGCTCTTTGATCCAGCTGTTATTGAGCAGCATGTTGTTTAATATCCAGGTACTAGTTTTTCTCCATTGCTTTATCTTGAAATCAATTTTGACCTCTGTTGCATAGTGATCTGATAAGATGCTTTTAATTATCCTTACACTTGTGGTCTTATATAGGTTAGATTTTTATCCTAATACATAGTCTATTCTGGAGAAAGTTTCATGAGGGCTTGAGAAGAATGTGTATTTTTTCTGGGGGTGGAGGGCCCTATATAAATATATTATTAAAACTAGATCTTCTAACTTTTTATTTAGGGCTCTTATTTTTTTGCTATTTTTCTGTTTGGTGGATCTGTCCAGTGGTGACAGTAGATTGTTGAGATCTCCTACTATTATCACATTTCCCTTCATCTGTTTCTTCAGGTTAGTGAGGAACTGCCTCTCATATTTTGCTGACTCTACATTAGATGCAGAAATATTTATTAGGATTAGTACCTCTTGATCTAGTGCTCCCCTAATTAGTATGTAATGACCCTCTTTGTCTCTGATCACTTTCTTGAGGTTGAATAAAATTTGGTCTGATATAAGAATGGCTGCCCCTGCTCTTTTTTGATTGTCATTGGCCAGAAAGATTGATTTCCATCCTTTTATTCTAAGCCTATGCCTGTCCTGTACTTGTACTTGTAGGTGTGTTTCTTTTATATTTTAGTATTTTTTATTTATTTAAACATCTTGATTACAAATATGATTGTGATTAGGTTTCAGTCATGAAAAGAACACTCCCCTTCACCAGTGCAACATTCCCACCACCAATGTCCCAAATCTCCCTCCATCCCACCCCACCTTCACCTGTACTCTAGATAGGCATTCCAGTTCCCTCATTCATTCACATGGTTATGGTAGTTCTCAGTGTAGTTATTTCTATAACTGCACCCACCACTCTTTGTGGTGAGCTTCATGAAGTGAGATGGAAGTTCCAGCCCTCCTCTCAATCTGAGGATTGTTGCAAAGATGACTGTTATTTTTCTTAAAACCCATAGATGAGTGAGACTATTCTGTGTGTCTCTCTCTCCCTCTGACTTATTTCACGCAGCATAATAGACTCCATGTACATCCATGTATAGGAAAATTTCATGACTTCATCTCTCCTGATGGCTGCATAATATTCCATTGTGAATGTGTACTACAGTTTCTTTAGCCATTCGTCTGGTGAAGGGCATCTTGGTTGTTTCCATAGCCTGGCTGTTGTGAATAGTGCTGCAATAAGCATAGATGTGATGAAGGGATTTTTGTATTGTATTCTTGTGTCCCCAGGGTATATTCCTAGGATTGGTATAGCTGAATCGTATGGGAGCTCAATTTCTAGTTTTTGGAGGAATCTCCATATCGTTTTCTATAGAGGTTGGAGTAGACGGCATTCCCACCAGCAGTGGATAAGAGTTCCTTTCTCTCCACATTCCCACCAGCACCAATTGTTTTCATTCTTTGTGATGTGTGCCAATCTCTGTGGTGTGAGATGGTATCTCATCATTGTTTTGATTTGCATCTCCCTGATAATCAGTGATGAGGAGCATTTTTTCATGTGCCTTTTGGCCATTTGTATTTCTTTTTTATCAATGTGTTTGTTCATTTCTTCTCCCTATTTTTTGATGGGATTAGATGTTTTTTTCTTGTAAGTTCTGTCAGTGCCCTGTATAATTTGTATATTAGCCCCTTATCTGATGGATATTGGGTGAATAGTTTCTCCCACACGGTGGGTGGCTCCTGTATCCTGGGCACTATTTCTTTTTAGGTGCAAAAGCTTCTCAGCTTAACGCATTCCCATCTGTTGATCTCTGCTTCCACTTGTTTGGAAAGTGCAGTTTCCTCCTTGAAGATGCCTTTAATCTCAATGTCATGGAGTGTTTTACCTATGTGTTGTTCTGTATACCTTATGGTATCAAGTCTGATATCAAGGTCTTTAATCCATTTGGATTTTACCTTCATACATGATGTTAACTGGGGGTCTATGTTCGCTTTTCTGCAAGTGGCTAACCAGTTCTGCCAGCACCACTTGTTGAAGAGGTTTTCCCTGCTCCACTTAGGATTTCTTGCTCCCTTGTTAAAAATTAGGTGATTGGATATCTGGGAACATTGAGAATTCAAGCCTATTCCACTGATCTGAGGCTCTGTCTTTATTCCAATACCATGCTGTTTTGATAACTATTGCTTTGTGATACAGTTTAAAGTTGGGAAAGTAATGCCTCCCATTTTCCTTTTCCATTAGAGTGCTTTAGCTATTCTAAGATGTTTATTGTTCCAGATGAACTTCATAAGTGTTTGATCCACTTTTTTTGAAGAATGTCATGGGTATCTTTAGAGGGATCGCATTAAATCTGTACAATACTTTGGGGAGTATTGCCATTTTAATAATTTATTCCTGCCAATCCATGAGCACGGTATGTGTTTCCATTTCCGTGTGTCCTCTCTCATTTCTTGGAGCAGGGCTTTATCGTTTTTTTTTTTGTATAGGTTCTTCATGTCTTTGGTCAAGTTGACTCCAAGATATTTGAGTTTGTGTGGCACTAATGTGAATGGGATTGCCTTCTTGACTTCCTTCTCTTCCCTATTATTATTGGTGTATAAAAAGGTCATTGATTTCTGTAGGTTAATTGTGTAGCCTGCCACCTTGCTATATGAGTCCATTGTTTCTAGAGGCTTTTTGGTAGAGTCTTTAGGGTTTTCTAAGTAGAGTATCATGTCATCTGCAAACAATGAAAGCTTGACTTCTTCCTTTTCTATCTGGATTTCCTTGATATCTTTATTTTGCCTGATCGCTGTAGCAAGCACTTCCAGTACTATGTTGAAGAGGAGTGGTGAGAGCAGACAGCCTTGTCTTGTACCAGAATTTAGATAAAAGTATTTTAGTTTTTCTCCATTGAGGATAATATTTGCCATTGGCTTGTGGTAGATGGCTTCAACTAGATTGAGAAAGGTTTCTTTCATTCCCATCTTGCTGAGAGTTTTGATCAAGAATGGGTGTTGGACCTTATCAAATGCTTTCTCTGCATCTTTTGATATGATCATGTGATTTTTATTTTTCTTGTTGTTGATGTTGTGTATGATGTTAATAGATTTAAGGATGTTAAACCACCCTTGCATTCCTGGGATGAAACCTACTTGGTCGTAGTGTATGATCTTCTTGATGATGCATTGGATCCTATTTGCCAGGATTTTGTTGAAGATCTTTGCATCTGCATTCATCAGGGATATTGATCTGTAATTTTCTCTTTTGGCAGCATCTCTATCTGGTTTTGGTATCAAGGTGATGTTGGCTTTATAAAAGCTGTTTGGGAGTGTTCCCATTTTTTTCAATTTCATGGACGAACCTGGCTAAGATTGGTAGTAGCTCCTCTTGAAAGGTTTGAAAGAATTCATTAGTAAATTTATCTGGGCCCGAGGTTTTCTTTTTAGGCAGATGTTTGATTACAGTTTCAATTTCCTTAGTAGTGATGGGGGTGTTTATATATGCTATATCCTCCTTACTTAATTGTGGGAGGTTATAAGTGTCCAAGAATTTATCCATTTCTTCTAGGTTCTCATGTTTAGTAGCATAAAGTTTCTCAAAGTAGTCTCTGATTACCCCTTGAGTCTCTGCAGTATCTGTCATGATCTTCCCCTTCTCATGTCTAATACGGATTATCAGGATTCTGTCTCTCTTTCTTTGTGAGTTTTGCCAATGGTGTATCAATCTTGTTTATTTTTTCAAAGAACCAATTTCTGCTTTTGTTGATCTTTCAGATTTTTTTTTGGTTTTCCACTTCATTGACTTCTGCTTTCAGTTTTGTGATTTCCTCTGTCTCTCTATTTTTGTTTCCTTTTGTTGGTCATTTTCTAATTTTATGAGCTGCATCAATTCTAACTGAACATTTATAAACATATCACCTTTTAAGTCAGTGTGATGCTTCCATGAGATAAAAGCTGAGGAATATGCATAAATACATTTTCCATCACAATAGTAGGAAGTTAGGAACATTACTTTATTGTATATCCAGAGTCCTTTTTTCTCCAGATAAGGTGACACTCAGGGGTTACTCCTGGCTATGCTCTAAGAAATTGCTCTTGGCTTGGGGGACCATATGAAATGCCGGGGATCAAACCAAGGTCAGTCCTGGGTCAGCCACGTGCAAGGAAAATGCCCTACCACTGTGCTATCACTCCAACCCTTGTCCATAGTTTTTTGACAGGTAACTATAATGGTAGAGCCTTGAATTACAGCAATGAAACAACATGAGCTAGAAATAAGAACAAGATGGCAGGGCATTTTCACAGAATGGAAAGTTTTACACAGAAAATAAAAATTTCATTACTTAAAATTGTCTCATGAATTTCATTAAATATTCTTTACAGTCTAATTTATTTTGGGGGTCTTACAGAATCAAGCCATAACATTTTAAATTTTTGGTCGCAGTATTTTTTTTCCTTAAGTAGCTTTTATTTTTACAATCATAATACTAAGCAAGGAACAAGCAACCAAAGGACCAAGAAAATAGGTAATTCCATTTGTGTTGTAAGATGGAGAAATAGACAAATAATATAACTGAAAAGGCAACTGCCTACAAGCAGCTAACCAGGGCTTGATCCCTGGTACCACATATGGTCTACCTGTGGACTTCCAGGAAAGTTCCCTGAACACAGAGTCATGTGTAATACTGAGCATCACTAGGGATGGCCCTAAAACCAATAAATGTATAAATAAATAAAGTAATATATTAGTATAACACAGGCTATAATTCTCATAATGTATGATTTAATTATCACTTAGATTGTTTTTTAAACAACAGTATTTTCTTCGTTAAACTTTATGGAGAATTAATAATTAAAATATTCTTATTTTAACTTGATAGAAAACATTTGGTTTTATTTTATTGCAAAATACCTAAATTTGCATTTTCAGGTTTTGTTCTTGTGCCATTCTTCAATGGAGATGAAAAACATTTTACAAACTTCATATTTCTTGTTTCAGTAGGGTCTTCATGGTTGTGACTATGTCTCCACAGCCAAAGCAATACAGAAATTTAAGGTAATTACTTAGATAAATAAGGGGACAGCCCTCCACTTTGCTTTTACTGTATGGCTTAGTCTCCATAAAATAAGAGTATTTGGGTAGCCTAATTTAAAAGTTAATCATTTACCTGTTTTGTATTAGTGAGGTATTAAAATATCATTTCCACTTAAGTGACCCTATAACTCTATAAAATAGCAATCTTGAACTTATCATGGGTGGTTGGCAGGTACTATGTACAAACTTTGTATTTTCTTATTCAAGTTCCATGTTTTAGTTGGGCTTATTATCAAACGTATTTAAATATATAAGCCTGTATTTAGTTTTCATGTGTTATAGCTTCCATTTTCACCTAAAATACTTACATTAAATAAATGACATTTATTTAAATATTTACTAAATATTTAAAATTTAAATATTTACTAAATATTTAAAATTTAAATATTTACTAAATATTTAAAATTTAAATATTTATAAAAATAAATAAATAAATAATATTTCAATAAATTCAGAATATTTATATTTTATCCCATTGTACCAATTTTCCATTATGGTTTAATGACATAGGGACTGTCATGGACAGTTAAATTTCCATGTATGATACCATACCTTACCTGTCAGATGCATAGTGATATTTTTTTGACTTGTGTGATTTGTTTGATATTTAACTAAAAGTTAAATGATATAAAAATAATTATATATTTTAATTTGAGTGCATCTATAGTATTGATAAAATTGTGGCTTTTTGATGGGATTTTTAATGTTAATAATTATAATTCATGATGAACAGCTTTCTTGAATATTTTTGTCTTTAGGATCTCCAAACAAAACATTTACGATAAAGGATTAATTTGCAATCTCTTCTTAAGATATAAATTACATTGAAAAAATACTATTTATATTATACTTAGTATATACTTAGTATAGTCATTCTAATAATTGACAAACATAGAACATCAATAAACTTGAAAATGATCTAGAACATCAAATCACAAGAGTGAATTGGGGAGTTGAAAGATCAAACAATGTTCCCTGGATCTTCTAAAAAGACATTGCTTAAAGATACATATAGCAAGTTAATATTAAATGAAGGTAAAATCTAAAATCTACTCTCACAGGTTCACTCACTTAGCATCAAAATTGATTTTGCTTGCTAGTTGTGGCTTCCTTATCAAGCTCTTGGGTAAAGAGGACAGTATTACCTAGTTGTTTTCTTTGTTTCAAGAATCAATGTTCTTATTGCATCTCAAATTGTTATACTTCTCTCTTAAAAGTGACTTTAAAACTTTCCATAAGCTTCTTTCTAAAGGGCATGTATAGTGAACTAGAAAGTCAGGAATGCTGTCCTCTGATAAGACGAGTCATGACTTTTCATATATTCTTTTTGTTTGTTTTTGGGGTGCCACATCCGGTGATGCTCAGGGGTTACTCCTGGCTATGAGCTTATAAATTTCTCCTGGCTTGGGAGGCAAGTGTTTGAGTTTAAAGCCTGAAGGAATGTGGCATGCACAAAGGCTCTTAAACACCAGTGAAAATATTGAAAGGTGAATAGATATATATGGATATCCAGGTTATATAAACAATACAAGAGGTAAGGAACCTTCTTTGCATATAGTAAAAAATACAACAACATCTTTGGTCCCCTCAGTCCAAACAGGGACACTACTAAACATAGAGGCAGGAGTAGACCTAAACACAGACAACTTAAGTTTCCAAAAAGATCCAGTAAAAATTTTAGTCATCAAGAAAACAAAAATGAGAGGGTGAGTTGAGAGGCTTGTGAAAAGGAGCATGCTATTCTCTAAGTACAGAAACCAGGAAAAGATGCTTGTATTCTGAGAAATATGGCTGCCCCTGAAGGCAACTAGATGATTCTGAAGATTTGCTCAATGAGGAGGGAAGGTGTAAATTGGACATTAAATTGCTGGTCTCAGAATAAAGCATGAATCAAAAAGTTGTGAATTTGGAAATATTGTATCCAGCTTGTGGAGCTGTCTTGAAAGTGGAAACACAGAATGTAGACTTATTTAACAAAAATTGTAAGCTAGAATACATACATTATCTACTAAATAGGCCCTTTCTCAAAGTATATGGTTCATTTAAGCTTAAAACACATGGGTGTTTACTTTTTTCTTTATAAACAGAATAACTGAAAATCAACGTGCTGATTTTGGCTTGTTCTGACACATCTTCCTGGCAGAAAGGAATTGGCTGAATTTCAATCGGTTAAAATTTCCACTTATTAACTAGTTTCTTTAGTGTACATTATACATAGAACAAAATGAGAAGTTACTTATTGAAATGAGAAAGAATAATGAGAATAGTGGGGTTTCTTTGTAGTGTTAAACAGAACCTCTGGATAATATCAATTGACATGAGTCAAACAGTTTAATAAAAGGTACAAGCTGGTGTTTCTATCAACAAATTTTTAGAAATTCGTTACACAAAGCTCCTATTCTCCAGATGTTTCCCAGATTCTACATTCCCAGTCTGCATGGTGATTTAGTATGTGTTTCGTTTAGCATACCAGGGCTATAAAAAATAGTCTTTTGCCTCCAATAAGTCCGTCAGTGAGACCAAGGCATTTTCTATGAAAACTGATCCTTGGGCCAATAATCCTCTCTAGAGTATTTTTTGGCCATTTACAATTTTATTTGTATGATTATTGTACATATATATCCAGAAAGCAATGATTCCAGATGTGTGTCTGTGTTTTGAGTGCTGATGTGCAGATCCATCCAGATAAACAACATATTTAGCTCCTACTATATGTGAATGGTATTAATATATGGTTATATCAGTGAACAAAGTAGTCTCTTTATATTCTGAGATAGAAGAAAGATAAAATAAGCATGTAGAACCAAGAAACTTATAGGGCAAAGGTCCCATAGTAAAAGGTCAAATAAATAGATTTTAAGCCTTTAAACCATGCAGTTTCACAATATACTCAGTCTTATTATTTGTGCTCGAAGGTATCCTTAAAAAAACTATAACAAACAGATGTGGTTGTGTTTCAATACATAGGATAAGAATCAGATATGTCTTATGGGCCTTACTTGGTTGATATCCAACATATATCCATAAACAAGTTCTTGTACAAGTAAGATATAGTTCAAGACAAAAAAAAAAAAAAACATGAGGAGATACCACATGTACCTCATTTGTTTAGCGATAGAGGAACATTTATTTGTGCTCATGTTAAATCAGTTTCTAAATTAAAATCGCCTGAGGAGATGTGTAGTTCAGTTTCCATATCTAAAATACCTGATCACTGAGAAGTATCAGTTAGTACAACATATTTTACCCTGAATACTGTATGTGTCAATGTCACTCAGTTCTACAGATCAATTTTTTAAACCAAACCATTCTCTTCCCTCAATTGGCTTGAAATAGTTCATATTTAGATATATATCTATCTACATGTAGATAGATATATATCAATAGATAATATATCAAGACATATATATATATATATATATATATATATCTGTCTCTCTGTGTCTCTCTCCTTGTTCTTGGACCAAGGCACAATTTATTATTTGATTGTTTATTTTGGGGGCACACCTCAAGGTGTGGTAGGGCTCAGAAAAAATATAGAGTTCTGTAACCTGAGTCAAACACATACAAGACAAATGCTCTACCTGTTGTATTAATGCTCTGGCATCTCTCTATTTTTTTTGGGGGGGGGAGGAGTTTGAGACAAACCTGGTTGTGTTCAGGGCTTATGTCTGGCTCTATACTCAGAGAACACTACTAACAGGCTCAGGGAACCAAATGGACTACTAGGAATTGACCCCAGGTCAGCCGTGTGTGCACCCTACCTGATGTATTATTGCTCTTCTCCCCCTTTCTTTTAATAAACTTATTTGCTCTTCTCTAGACCAAATTTACTGCTTTGGTAATTTTTGTTTGTTTGTTTTTATTTTTGGTCACACCCAACAGCGCTCAAGGGTTACTCCTGGCTATTAGCTCCTAAAATCATACCTGGCAGGCTCAGGGGACCATATGGGATGCCAGAGTTCGAACCCCAGACTTTCTGTATGCATGGCAAACGCCCTACCTCCAGGCTATCTCTCCGACTTCCAAAACTTAAATTTTTTGTTTTGTTTTTGGGCCACACCCAGCAGCGCCCAGGGGTTACTCCTGGCTCTACACTCAGAAATCGCTCCTGGCAGTCTGGGGGAACCATATGGGATGCCGAGATCTGAACCACCATTCTTCTGCATGCAAGGCAAACACCATAACTCCATGCTATCTCTCCTGCTCCTTTATTTGGTAATTTTTTTTTTATCATTCTACTTCTCAGACCCAACAAGTCTTGGGTTCAAGTTTTACTCCCTTCACAAATTTTAGATGGCAAGTTTTTAATATTATATTTTGTTCTTTTTCTAAAAATATTTGTGAAATCAATAATGTTAACTTAGAGATGACAAGTTTATAGAAAATGCCTATCTGTAAAAAATACTGACATGAATAGACTCAAGAATTTTTGCACTATTGGTCCCCTGTGCCTGCCAGGGGCGATTTCTGAGCATTGAGCCAGGAGTAACCCCTGAGTTCTGCTGGGTGTGACCCAAAAAAACAAAAAAATAGAATTGTTGCACTATTATTCACATTTTGTTTTTTGGTTAATCAAGATAGTTTTATTAAAATTTATTTAGACACATGCGAAAGAAGAGAAAAGAAGAAATGTATGTGTCTAAAAGAGAATACAGGCTTCAGAATGGATATTAGAATGCAAAGAAATTTTGATAACCAAGCAAAATAAGTGTTTACAGAAAGGGCAAAGGCTTGAAAAGCAACCCTGCACGATTTTTGAAAGAACTTCGGTTATCATTTCTCTTTAATGACCTTGACACTGCTGACCCATCCTTCCATGATACTTAGTAAATGAAAATATTAATTTAACATTGCTAAAAGTAAATAAGCTTAGAGTATATTTAGTATATTCATCCCAAAGATATGGAGAGTATTTCATAGTTGATTGTTTTTATTCTGAATACTAAATCAATGTCATTATAGACCAGAAGTTATATATCTTATATGCCATGGTATTTGCTATATAATATGGTATGTATATTCCATGGCATATATAAGGTATATAACAACTTATGTAAGCTATATAAATTTTATGGGGTAGATAGGAGGAATAATTGGGACAATGGTGATGGGAATGTTGCACTGGTGAAGGGAGTGTTCTTTACATGACTGAAACCCAACTACAATCATATTTGTAAAAAAGACATTTAAATAAAGATATAATAAAAAGTTAAATAAATTCTGGTATATAAGGTATATAATTGTGTATACCTATGTGGTATATGCCAAATATCACATATATGTCATACTATATATACCATTTATATCCATTATCCTATATATGTTATGCTTTAAATGTATAATATATATCATTATATGTATATACAGTTGTATATACTATATAAATGGATAAAAAAGGTTAAAATTATACAGTTAGTATTCCAAACAAAGTGGTTAAGGCAGTTAATTTGCTTTCATAATTAACAATGATAACAGCAACTGAAGAATAAGGGGGGCATACTTTTCAATCTTATAAGTCTCTATAAAGGGATTTGTAGAGTTAAGGTAAATTTAAAGTTGAAATGTGGGCCATTCAGCAAATAAGAGAACAAGATTAGCAAGATACTGTGTAATACTTTTCTCACTAGATTAAAGCACAAGGAGTAACTTGCCAGACAGTAGGCATTAAGTTTTGTGTGTAAGAAACTAAATTAAGAGTCATAACCTCAATCTTCAGAGACCAAAAAGTTAATAGCATATATGAAATAAAATGAGACAAAATAAAAGTTGCTGTGAGACAGAACATGATTTTGACTTCTTGATTCAATTATCTGGAAAAATTTTGTTGAGCACCTACAGTGAACTGTATTGTATTCTATATACTAATAAATTTGAAGAGAAACTTGAATTTATCTAGAAAGATGTCAAAAAGAAGTTGGAAACCCTCTGAATCTTTGTAACAATAAAATGTAAGGTGAGAGAATATATAAGGTGGAAAATAGAGTAAATAGAGTTGAAAAATAAGAACACAAGGTCATTTTACCTTTACCTATTGAGATAGAAGAGGAAAATTTTTGAGAAAGGTAAATTGAGAACAATTATGGAAAATATTGAATACTTAGCCAATATATATATACTAAACCTTGAAGACATTAGAAAAATTAAAATATACAGCAATATTATGATAAAATTGGTTTTAAGTAATTCTATAGAGAATTCATATAAAATTATAAGTATGTACAGGAAGGAACTCAAGGCAATAAAAAAGTTGTTTTATTTTTTTTTTAGAATATGAATGTTACTTAACAGCTTCATTAAACCATAATAGAAGAAATGTAAGAAGCAGATGAAGGAGCTAGAAGTTTCAAAATGAACATGTCATAAGATAAATTCCTCCCCTCATCCCCATTTTGAAATTTTAGGTGAAAGAATAAATATTAAAAAGAGTCTCAAGATTATGTGTCCCTACCACAGTATTTGCTGTGTAACTTGAGAAATTTCTGTAATCTCTGAATTGTCATATGAACTATAATTCCAAATGATTTCTAGTTCTTGAAGATAGAATGCTGGATGAGAGAAAGTTAGTGTCTTTAAGTTTACTTAATTGGGATATGCTTTCTTTGAGAGGTGGTAGGATAGTTAAAACAATACCGAGTGGTACTAAGGGCAATTTCTGGCTCTGTTCAGAAATGATCTAATATTATGCAGTCAGTGCTCAGGATACTATCTTTAGTGCTAGAAATTAAAAGTGCCTTATCTTCTGTAGTATCTCTCCTTCCTCATAGATAGTAATTGAAAGTATGCAAGTATATAAGGTAATACTGGCTCTGGTAAATGTTGGAAAATGTGAAATGCAAAGTAAAGCAATGGGTATTTTAGGCTAAGCTCTATGGGACAGCCTCTCCAAGGTGTTGCTATGGACAATGAAGCCTGCCATAGAAATGTGGATGAACCATACTGATGAACTGAAAAAATATTGAGAGATGACAAGAAGCACAAGGGAAAAGCAGAACTTATTTGAGGAGCATCTTTGTTTTAATTTAAATATTTCTGGGTAAGGGAACCATTCAGACACTCATACTTATCTTGGTGGTTCTAGGTTGTCAGAATGGACTCAGAAGTGACAGCAAATTGAAAAGTGACATCTGCCCTCTAGTGTCCTCAATAGGATATTTCTCCTTATATGAAGCTTTTCCCGGAAGGTGTTAAAAAGTGTCATGTGTCCAGTACAATGTCTTTATATTCCCTTGGGGGTGGTGGGGACTTGTGAGAATTCAACTTCTGTTAAAGGAAAGGATTCTCTTCATTTATTTTTTGTAAATGAGAAGAATTGGAGACAGAGGCAGACAATAAGTGTACTGTTGAGAGGAATGACTTGCATATTTTAGTTTGGTCTGTTCATTCTTATATAAACTAGGGTAAAACAATGATTCTATTAAGTGTTATCTTTTCACTTCAGTGTTTTTCCTTTGTCTGGAAAAAAGTAAGGGTCAGGAATACTTTTGGTTTTGTGATGTGGGCTCATATTCTTTCTCTTCACCCACAAGAATATTCAGAAGAAGGCAATGAGTTATAGAATTTTCTTTCTCATGAACTCAGTCAACTCTCATTTTTCTTCTATGGCCCAGTTAAGAAGGTGATGGGAGACAATATAAATAGAATTAGTCTCTTAGCTTTTCTTTTATGTCTTCGGTTTCTTTTCTTTTCCTCTAGCCATATTGAACTTCTCTTTATTCAGAATTCTGCTGCTTCTTTTTTTGGAAATAAGGTTCCTCTTTCTGAAATGTTACCTGCTTCTCTCTACCCACTGCTTAGCATCTCATTCTTTTAGTTGTTATTCCTAGTTCTCTACCCTCAGCCCATTGTCTTCCCTTCCCTAGTGAGCCCCTGTAATATTAGATTCCCCTGGTGAAGGATCCTCAGCATTTCTACAGCCCATAATTCTTTTTTCTTACTTAGGATCTGGTGGGTAGAATCCACATTTGCTCACTGATTTCTCTCCTCACAAAATATTCTTGCATATGTCAATTTATCAATATTGGCATCCATATGGTCATTGCTTAACACATATTCACCAAATATTTACTCAAATAAGTATTGTTGAAACATATTACAACATTTTTTATTCACAGGTAATGAAAGCAAGACAGGGACATTAATTTTGTTCTTTAGCTGTAATAGAAACAAAATAACTATGACTTTAAATCATAGCTTTCTTTAAGAAAGTGCAAGTCTCTTTCTTCTTCATGAAACCCCAGGGATATTTTGATGACGCAGTTCCTATTCTCAAAATGTCTGTTTTTTCCTAGTGCAACACTCAGTTATGGCTAGTATTGGATCTCAGGCACTGAGTTCAAGGTGGCAGTATGCTCCAGAAAAAAAATGGAGCAGCTAATAGAGAAGGAACAAATGGTCTGTTCCACTGCATATAGGCACTAAAATTTTCTCTTTCTATTTCACAGACTATAACAGTCATATGGCCACTTCTAGCATCTACTCTGGGAGCTAGTAATTTAGTCCAACAAAATATAGCTTCTCTGGAGGAAAAAATGTATCAAATTCAAAAGATATATATCAAATTTAATATATCAAATCTTTCCCAGGTATTCAAGGACATATCACAGACATCAGGCATCAGCACAGCACCCACTGGCAGGGCCTTGAGATTTAATTGTCTACTTTGATTTAAGGCTCTGACTCTACAGTTATGATAAAAATAAAGTATGAGAAATCTGTGATACAAAAATGCTGCATGCAATTTTCCTGATAATAATATTGAGACATAGTTTTGGTTTGGATTTGCTTTGAGGTCATATCCATATTGGACAATTAGAGGTCAAGACAATTTTTAGTAAGGGCTAGCCAAGTGAGCATGGTTTAGAAACATATAAAGATAGAACCATAGAGCCTCATTTTATTTAGCGATTAGTTATTTACAGAAAACTTAACAAATGTTAAGGACATTTGGCCTCACATCAGATCCTACATATATTTAGAGATGAGAACATGAGAAATTAACTAATGTGTTAGAGGCAGCCAGGAGTCAAGATTGAGCCATGTTCATGTCAAATTATGTTCAATTTATTCCTTCTGTACCTGAAGGTATATAATTCTGATGAGAGAACATTTAAAAGTGTGGATGAGAAAATAAGCATATCCTAAAGGCATATTGGTATAGGGGGTTATTTGTTTTGTTTTGTCTTTTGTGTATATGTTCAATTTTGTTTTCATTCACATACACCCTACATTGTTACCAGGAACCATTCGTGGCTCTGTGCTCAGAAGTGCTTCTCCCTGGCAGTGCTTGGGAATTATAGGTGGTAATAGAGGATCAGTCACATGCAAAGCAAGCTCCTTACTTTTTCTGTAGCCCTCCTAAATGCAATTCAAGCAAATTAGGCAGTACTTGAAGATCATATATTATATTTATGTGAAATGGTAGACTTCTTTAACTCTAGTTCTTAAAGGAAGGGCATGAAGAATATTCTATTTCAGGGCTTTTTATGGTGTAGCAATGAAAGCAAAACCAGTCCTATGGAGTTTTGACATACTAGCTTTGTTTTATTTTTTAAACAAGCTAGAATTTTTTTTTTTTTAGTTATAGTACAGCTATTTTATTTCTAAGAAAAAACTTTTTGGTTTTTGGCCACACCTGGTGATGTTCAGGGATGACTCCTGGTTATGCGCTCAGAAATCGTTCTGGTGGGGTCAGAGTGGTGTTTGCCTTGCAAGCGACTGACCCACTACAATTTGATCCTCGGCGTCCCATATGATGCCCCAAGCCAGTAGCAATTTCTGAGCACATAGCCAGGTGTAACTCCTGAGCATCACCAGGTATGGTCCAAAAACCAAAATAAAATTAAAAAAAAAAAATAAAAGAATTCACTCCTGGCAAGGGGACCATATGGGACGCCGGAGGATCAAACTTGGGTCATCCTCATGCTAGGCAAGGGCCCTATCGCTATGCTATCGCTCTGGCCACTAAAAACTTTTATTAAATCATTGTGATTAATTTATTCCTGATAGGTTTGTAGGAATACAATATTCTGAAACCAAGACCACCACCACCTGGAAGTGAACTTTCTTCAAGTTCCACCTCACCATCCTACCCTAACACCTCCACCCCTCCACCCCCATCCTGTTTCCTTGAAAGGCACAGTTTTAAGTTTTGGTTAGGGTTACCTGCCTTACAGTGTTGTTGGTGCAGGGTTCAGGTATATACACATAACTCATCTCTACAGCGGCTGTGTACACAAGGACCCTGTCCCCTACCCCTGTCATATTCTTTACAACCTTTTCTTACTTGACCACTTTATTTCATTCCATCCCTATACTTTTCATGTCTATATTTGAGAATCCAGGGAAATTTGCATATTCTCCCTTTGAAACCTCCCATTCCCTTGTTCTTTTATCCTATATACTGCTGATAAATGAGATCATCTACTGTTTGTCCTTCTAACTTGGCTATTTTTTGACAGACAAGGACAGAGCACAAATGCTAAAGTGAGGCTGTGTTCTAAAATCTGGAGTCACTAAGCAACCAAGAGCATTTGTATTTTGAATTATTCACTCAGCTGAGGAGAGAATTCTCAGAGAAGGCTCTTCAGAGATGGGCCTGGTGGAGAGCTAGATTAAATGAAATTCAGGATTTTATAGCTTTCCTCTTGGGAGATCTATGTGACATGCACACCCCGCCCCTATGGTTGCAGCAGGCCCTGGATGAGTGGATCTAGCCTCATTCAGATTTTTCACTCACAGGTTTAATTAGAATTTCTAGGAAGCACCATCAATCATTTTTCCTTTGTAATTTGTGTTTGTTTTTTTTTTTTCTCTCAGCAAGAGAAGCTCAATATTCATTACCTCTTGTGTGATTCGAGTGGCTTTGTTTTGACAGGAAAAAAATGAGTAAGCACTTTAAAAAACTCATAGAATATTGTTGAAAACTTAAAGGGAAGCAAATCAAAATTGTTGTTGAGTGTTTATAGCTGACATATACATGATAAATTCATTGAGATCTATTATTGAACTCAAACTCTACTGTCAGCAGGAATTACTTTTAAAATTATATAATAAAGTGGTTTTTTACCTTGAGATATCTAGGTCACCAGTATAAATGTACATTTAGGTATGCTTATCAGAGAATTTTAGAATTTCAGAAAGCAAAATGGAACTTATAACTTTAAGAAATGTCCACAGTTTATGGTTTTATCAATTCATGAGATTTTGATTAAGTTGACTATTTTTTATTGGGAATTTACTAAACATCTATTTTTGAATTAGTCTAAATACACTACCCTTCCCAGAACTCCTCTCACAAGCTCTGCCATGCACAGCAATGCTGTATGCTAAGTCACTGCATATCTATAGATCTAAGTTGCATGTCAACAAATTAGATACGGAAATAGCTGCATCTCAGCTTATTGTTCATTAACAGCCAGATACATTGCAGAAATTGCTGATGACCTGAGAGATTGCACAGGGGTCAGGAATGCATAATTTACATGTGAGGGCTTATCACACACCCCTCCCCTGCTTCTGCTGACATCAGAGTTGTATATGTAGTCCTAAAAGACCCCAAACATTATCTACCTAGGTATCCCAGATGGCCTTTGGCACAATAGAGCTTGAGGAATCCCACAACAGAAGGACTGAAACATTGAATTGTCTGGTCCTATGAACTGAGTAGCAATAGCAGTAACACTTGGATATCTAAACATTATTTGGCTAAAAAAAAATATTGGCACTCTAGTGGCAGTTGATCCCTATATTAAGTTCACTTTCTTCTCATTGTCAGATTCTCATTATCTTGTCTCATCATCTTGTCTACAGCTCAGGTTATATTGTTCCACGTCACATGTACCATTCCTCTAAAGTATAGTTTGGCATACTTAGTCATCTAAAGTGGCTGAATTTTCTGAATATTTTTTACCTCCATCCTCATATGAGGCAATCCAATCTGTTTTGAGCTACCCCTCTTAAAATTCTTTCATTCTGTTTTCGCCAGCTCCTTGTTACCTATAATTATCTGGTTTGTGTCATAGGTTCCATTCCTTTTCAGACTACCTGAATTTTCAGGTATGACCACAGAAGTTTCTATTAACCTAGATTTAGGAAACGACCGTTCTAGGGTTCAGAGACATCATGACTTTAAGAAAAAAGTGGGAAACAATAAAAAGTTCAAATTCTTTGGCCACACATAAATGCCCCAACACCAGGGATTCTGAATGTCAATGACAGCCTGTCTGTGCTGTAGAAATTCTAAATGGTTTGTTACCCAAGTGTAGCCTACTCACTGCATCACAAATTCATACAGCAGCATGATTGCTGATGAAGTAAAACAAAAAACAAACAACCCATAGTTCTCAAAAAGGACATTCTTGAGCCTTCAGTGGCACAAGTCCTTCTATTCCCTCCCTCTTTCTGTTCATCCTGGGGTGGATCTTTGTCCTATCTGGCTCTTTCAGCTAGTGAGAGACTGATTCAGCCTGATACATTTTCTGCTTTGCAAACTATTTTTCCTAACTATGACACATCCTTACTGTATCAAAGCATCACTTTCACAGGAAGTGCCAGATGGTGCTGAATCACCAGTTGCTTAATATTCAACAGCAGCATTACAGATGGAACAGAATAATGTGTGTGCTGCTTAAAGGATTTTGCTGGTGTCTTGGGAATCAGGGGATGCCCAGTCATTTCCAGAGTTGTGTTATCAGTTTCAAGGATCACAAGCTTCTTTCTTAAGTATGTTTTCATCATTACTTTTTTTAATTAATGATTTTTATTTTGACCAAAGTGGATTACAAAACATTCACAGTAGTATTTTAGGTATATAGTGACATTGTATCAGGGGCATTATTACTATAATCACTGGGTTTTTGATTCTGAGTTTTCTGTCTTTTAAAGCTGTTTTGACTGATAGAATTCTTGGATAAGTTCTTCATGACCACTCAACAGGATGATGGATCTGCATATATGCATTTAAATGCACAAATAATAACACATGCATGCACACGTAAGACAAACCTGTTAATAAAGAAAAGCATTGCAGTTGTGTGGGAATTGAAAATATAATTCTGGAATACATGAATATACTAGTAGGTCTAGGGGGTTCTTGATTGTTAATACTATGAGTTGTATGTAGTAATTTGAATTGATATTAAGCAGAATGTGTATGATTTATACAAGGCCAGATTTTTTGGCATTAATATAGACTAAATTCTATAATAAAACTTATTTTCCATGGTGAGTATAGATGAAAAAAATAAACTAAACCAAATTAAACAAAGAATAAACTGCAACAAATATAAATCTACTATTATTATAGTTTCCCAAAACAAGCTCTCCCTTTTTATCATCTCAGAAAAACAAAATATTCTTAGCTTTATATCATATTAATATCAATACAATTATAAGTCTTATTAATTATTTCATTTCTGAAAGTTGGCAGTTACTTTTTTTAAGTTTTAAAAAGTTGTGAAAATGAATTTTATAGGAGCCACAATCATCAGCATTAATTTTTTTATTCTATAAAAATCTTTACTTAAACACCATGATTACAAGCATGATTGGGTTTCAGTCATAAACATAAAAATACCCCCTTCACCAGTGCAATATTCCCACCACCAATGCTCCCTCCACCCCTGCTTGTATTTGAGACAGGAATTCAACCTCTCCCACTCATTAACATTGTCATGCTCATTGTTAGTGTAGTTATTTCCCTAACTGCACTCACCACTCTTTGTGATGAACTTCATATTGTGAGCCAGTCCTTTTGGCCCTCATTGATATTGTCTCTCAGCATTATTACTATAATGTGTTAATAGTTTGTCAGATATGAATACGGTAAATAAGTGACTGTGAGCATTTTGATGAGGTCCTACAGTCTAATCAGTACTGTAGGTTAGAAATGACTACAGATACCACTAACTACTCTGAATTCCAGCCTGGCACGGAAAGAAATAAAACTATGTTCCTGTAGATTGTAGATAATACAGTAGCTAGAACACAGGAGGTTCAATTCCTATCACATCACATCCCCTAGACAATGCCACTTGCACTCCTGGAGGCCCGAAGAACCATTAGAAACTGTCAGCCCTGGATTTCCCTCACCTTCAGATCTTCAGATCCTCAGATCCTTGTGCTGAACCTAACAGCAAAAATTTCCAGTAGGACCTGTGAGTCCTGAACACTGCTGAGGAAACTCTTCTTTCTTTCCATACCCTAGAAAGATTCATGCTTCTACATTGGAGAAATACCTATCACAAAAAAATAGAGAATGCAAATGGATGAGAAATCATCAAGACTGATGAGTTACCAACTTGCATCTCCTTCATTACTCAATCTTTATTTCAGAGTTGAAGTAGTTCAGAGCTCATTGGTAATTTCCATTTTATCTTTGAGAATTGAAAATTTTGAGAAAAGATTTTATTGTCAGCATAATTATTCTGGAGATTCTCAGTAATAACTTGAATAACTTGTAAAATAAAGATAAGGAAATGATGAAAATATAGGGGGGGATATTTACTTGTTTTGTTTACTTCTTTTGTTCCAACAGAATTTAAACAACATAACATTAAATTTTTATCCAGGGATAAACCCATGCATTTATATATTGCTGCCACCTAGTGCCTGGATTTAGTTTTGCTCCATCTTTTTCTTGACAGATACTATTGGGAAATAGTTTGTACCTTGTTAGTTGTTTTCAAACAGAGGTTGCTTGATGTTGAGATTTATCTGTAGGAAGCCTCTTAGCCCCCTCTATTCCCTATTTAACTGGCAGTAGTAACCAAAGGGGAACTGGCTTCTTGCTGATCTTGTCTAAAAACTCATCTTTCCTGCAATTCTAAAGAAGGTGCTAGTGCTTTATAAGGAATCAGAAGGTAACCACTCAGTTCTCAGTCTATCTTTTGTTTTTGTTACTGATTTTTCTGTCTTGCCACTTGATTAATTTCTTTTTTAATACAATTTTTATTTTGATCATAGTGGCTTACATATTGTTGGTTTAGCAAAAAGCAGGTTTTTCAAGAAACCAGGAGGAGAGAGACAGAGATATTTATGATGTTTATGTAGTGGGCAGAAAATAGATTTTAGGAGGAACGGAAATAATTGTTTACCATCATAGAGCTAGACTCAGAAAAACAAGCTGCTGGGGCCAGGTTATAAAAACTAAACAACAGGAAACTTTTGGCGGGTTTTTGGTACTGACATTACTTTATCTGTAGGAAAGCTGAGGCTGGATTTCTATAGTGCCCAAATAAAGAGAAAATGTAATGTTACAGCCATGTTGGAATTACCGCCAATGATCCATGCAAAAGATCAACTGATTGACTTTGCTAAGCGGGCCTTTTGGTAAATAATTCTTTGGGAGGAAGATACTGCCCCAGGAAGGCAAAAAGCCATGTCTGGTGCATGCCCCCCTAAGTGGGGGGTAAAAAGGGATATGTACAGCAGGAAGAAACATATATGCACTGAATGAGGGGCCAGCAAAATATTTAATACAATTGTTGACAAATCTGAAAAATAATATCAATAGCAACACAATAATTGTGGGGGACCTCAACACGGCTTTGTCAACACTGGATAGTTCAACCAGACCGAAACCCAACTGAGAAGAGAAATGGAAGAAAGAGGCCTAGTAGATATATATAGGACATTCCATCCCCAGAAACCTGAATACACATTTTTCTCCAATGTACATGGGACATTCTCCAGGATAGACTACATGCTGGCACATAAAACTTACCTCCATAATATCAAGAAGATAAATATTTTGCAGGCTACCTTTGCTGACCACAAGGCTCTGAAATTATATGTGAATTCCAAAGAAACACAGAAGAAAAACTTTAATACCTGGAAGTTAAATAGCCTCATACTGAATAACAAGTGGGTCCAAGAGGAAATGAAAACTTTCCTGAAAACAAATGATAATAAAGACACAAACTATCAGAACTTATGGGACACAGCAAAAGCAGTACTGAGAGGAAAACTTATAGCTTTACATGCACACATCACGAAGGAAGAAGTGGCCTACTTGAATAGCTAATGACGCAGCTCATAGAATTAGAAAGTGCTCAACAAAAGGACCCAAAAATAGGGAGACAGAAGGAAATAAAGCTGAAAGCAGAAATCAATGAAGTGGAACCCAAAAAACCAATCAGAAAAATCAATGAAATCAGTAGTTGGTTCTTTGAAAAAATAAACAATATTGATAGACCACTGGCAAAACTAACAAAGAAAGAGAGAGAGAAACATGATAACTCATATTAGGAATGAAAAAGGAGAGATCGGGGCCGGGCGGTGGCGCTAAAGTTAAGGTGCCTGCCTTGCCTACGCTAGCCTTGGACGGACCGCAGTTCGATCCCCCGGTGTCCCATATGGACCCCCAAGCCAGGAGCAACTTCTGAGCACATAGCCAGGAGTAACCCCTGAGCATTACCGGGTGTGGCCCAAAAACCAAAAAAAAAAAAAAAAAAAAAAAAAGAAAAAGGAGAGATCACTACTGATATGGCAGAGATTCAAAGGGTAATCAGAAACTACTTTGAGAATCTCAATGCCACTAAAAATGAGAACCTGGAAGAAATAGATAAGTTCTTGGACTCTTATAGTCTTTCACAGTTGAATGAAGAGTATGTAACATATCTAAAAAACCCCATCACTATTGATGAAATTAAAATGATAATCAAATATCTGCCCCAAAACAAGAGCCCAGGCCCAGATGGATTCACTAATGAATTCTTTCGAACTTTCCAAGAGGAAATACTACCAAATCCTGGCAAGACTCTTTCATAAAATAAAAAAAAAAAAAAAAACGGGAACACTTCCTAATAGCTTTTATGAAGCCAACATCACCTTGATACCTAAACCTGACAGACATGCTACGAAAAAAGAAAATTACAGACCAATATCGCTGATGAATGCAGATGCAAAGATCCTCAACAAAATCCTGGCAAATAGGATTCAATGCCTCATTAAGAAGATCATCCACTACGATCAAGTAGGTTTCATCCTAGGAATGCAAGGATGGCTTAACATCCATAAATCTATCAACATCATACACAACATCAACAACAAGAAAAATAAAAATCAATTGATCATATTATTAATAGATGCAGAGAAAGCATTTGATAAGGTCCAACTCCCATTCTTGATCAAAACTCTCAGCAAGATGTGAATGAAAGAAACCATTATCAATATAGTTAAGGCCATCTACCACAAGCCAGTGGCAAATATTATCCTCAGTGGAGAAAAACTAAGAGACTTTCCTCTAAATTCTGTCACAAGACAAGCCTGTCCTCCCTCACCACCCCTATTCAACATACCACTGGAAGTCCTTGCTATAGCGATTAGACAAGAAAAAGATATCAAGGGAATCTGGATAGGAAAGGAAGAAGCCAAAGGGGGAGATGTGGGAGACCGAGCACCCCACATATCAAAGGAACTCTGAATGAATTTTTCACCGCCTGCCTGATTCAAGCCACAAAAGTTTGCATAGCCCCGAACCAACAGAAAACTCTGCAAATAAATTTAGCTCAGCACAAAGAATCTGGCTTAACCAGATTCCTTAACCTTTCCATGGAACCTGTTTTTGTAACTGCTCTCAAGCATGTAGTTATAGATATGTTTTTGTAAAGTTTAAATTATGATCCTTATTGCTTGCACAAAAGATAAATCTAAATGGAAAATAGGCTAAACAAATAATTGTATTTGCGTAAATATCAACTAGTTATTTGTTTAAGAATTTGCTTCCCCTCCCCCATCCTGCCAGGTTCCTCTTTATCCTTCCCGCCATCAAAATGTGTTTATGCTCCCATTGGTTAAAATTGTTGTACTTGTATAAATAATGTTTTATTGAGACCGTGTGAATTAAAAGTCTTTCACAGTTAAAAAAAAAAACTAGAAAATGAGCTATTTAAGAAAAAAAATGAACAAAAGTCCCAATGAAATGAGACGTTATTTTACAGGCTCTAGTGAAAGTAGATATCTTCCCTAACAACATAGCCAAGGGAATGATCCAAAGAAGAAAATTTAGTCATTGCCAGGAAGAAAGATATACTATCCCATGGGATCCTGTTCTAGTCAATTCTAAGCCAAAAGGACACCTTGGCTTTTTAATGAAACTTGGCAAGTTCCAGAAATACCATTTTTAAACTTAGCTCCAAATTTAGATCACTGGGTTTGAGACACAAACCTCTCAGGTGATCTTTCCAGGGGGTTGTGAAAGAAAACACATCTAAAGAAGACAAGAAAAGAAAAGAGGAGGAAGAGGTGGAGGCTAGGGATGTGGTTCCACTGTAGAGTAGATGACCTATATATGTCAATGCCTAAATTTGATTTCAAATGATCTCATGTTCATGCTCTATTATTCTCACAACTTGAATGATTCATGTATATCTGTATGTATAAAAATATGTGATATACTTATGAATGCTCACATATAATAAAGCAACTGTAAAAAAAAAAGAAGTCAAGCTCTATCTGTTTGCAGATAACATAATACTGCACTTAGAAAAGCCTAAAGACCCTACCAAAAAGCTCCTAGAAACAATGGACTCATAGCAAGGTGGCAGGCTACAAAATTAACACCAAAAAATCAATGGCCTTTCTATACACCAATAGTAAAAAGAAAGAAATGGGCATTAAGAAAACAATCCCATTCACAATAGTGACACACAAACTCAAATATCTTGGAATCAACTTGACTAAAAATATGAAGGACCTATACAAAGAAAACTATAAAACTCTGCTCCAAGAAATAAGAGAGGACACGCGGAAATGGAAACACATACTCTGCTCATGGATTGGCAGGATTAAGATCATCAAAATGGCAATACTCCCCAAAACATTGTACAAATTTAATGTGATCCCTCTAAAGATACCTATGACATTTTTCAAAGAAGTGGATCAGGCACTTTTGAAATTCATTTTAAATAATAAACACCCTAGAATAGCTAAAGCAATCATTGGGAAAAATATAGGAGGAATTACTTTCCCCAACTTTAAACTTCACTACAAAGCAATAGTTATCAAAACAGCATCGTATTGGAATATGACAGGCCTCTAGATCAGTGGAATAGACCTCACACCACAGAGAATGTTACCCAGACATACAGTCACCTAATTTTTGATAAAGGAGCAAGAAATCCTAAATGGAGCAAAGAAAGCCTCTTCAACAAGTGGTGTTGGCACTACTGGCTAGCCACTTTTAAAAAATTGAACTTAGACCCCCAGTTAACATCATGTACAAAGGTAAAATCTAAATGGATTAAAGACCTCAATATCAGACCTGAAACCATAAGATATATAAAACAACACATAGGCAAAGCACTCCAGGACATTGAGACTCCATGCATCTTCAAGGAGGAAACTGCACTCTCCAAGCAAGTGAAAGCAGAAATTAACAGATGGCAATATTAAGCTGAGAAGCTTCTGCACCTCAAAGGAAATAGCACCCAGAATACAAGAGCCACCCACTGAGTGGGAGAAACTATTCACCCAATACCCATCAGGTAAGGGGCTAATCTCCAAAATATACAAGGCACTGACAGAACTTTACAAGAAAAAAAAAAACATCTAATCTCATCAAAAAATGGGGAGAAGAAATGGACAGAGACCTTGACAAAGAAGAAATACAAATGGTCAAAAGAAACATGAAAAAATGTTCCACATCACTAATCATCAGGGAGATGCAAATAAAAACAACTATGAGGTACCACCTCATACCACAGAGAATGGCACACATCACAAAGAATGAGAATAAATAGTGTTGGCGGGGATGTAGAGAGAAAGGAACCCTTATTCACTGCTGGTGGGAATGCCGTCTAGTTCAACCTTTATGGAAAGTGATATGGAGATTCCTCCAAAAACTGGAAATCGAGCTCCCATACGATCCAGCTATACCACTCCTAGGAATATACCCTAGGAACACAAAAATGCAATACAAAAACCCCTTCCTTACACCTATATTCATTGCAGCACTATTTACCATAGCAAGACTCTGGAAACAACCAAGATGCCCTTCAACAGACGAATGGCTAAAGAAACTGTGGTACATATACACAATGGAATATTATGCAGCTGTCAGGAGAGATGAAGTCATGAAATTTTCCTATACATGGATGTACATGGAATCTATTATGCTGAATGAAATAAGTCAGAGAGAGAGAGAGAGAGAGAGAGAGAGAGAGAGAGAGATGCAGAATGGTCTCACTCATGTATGGGTTTTAAGAAAAATAAAAGACATTCTTGCAATAATAATTTTCAGACACAAAAGATAGAAGGGCTGAAAGTTCCAGCTCACCTCATAAAGCTCACCACAAATAGGGATGAGTTTAGTTACATTTTGAACTATCCTAATAATGAGAATATATAAGGGAAATAGAAAGCCTGTTTAGAGTATAGGCGGGAGTTAGGTGGGGAGGAGGGCGATTTGGGATTGGTGATGGAAATGTTGCACTAGTGATGGATGGTGTTCTTTACATGACTGAAACCCAAACACAATGTAATCAAGGTGTTTAAATAAAATATAAAAAAATAAAAATTAATAATAACTCCTAAAAAATGTAAGGTTGTTCACACACACACACACACACACACACACACACACACACACACACACACACAAGCAAAAAGCACAAATATAGCCCAAAGAGTTTGTTAGTAGCATCAAAAAAAAATATGACCTAATCTTGAATAAACAGTCATAAGCCATTGAAAAGGACAATTGAGATTTGGTATCATTAACACTTTAAAGCAGATGGTTACTTCTTGTTGTTATTTTGGTTTGGAGACTACACCAGGCAGTTTTCAAGGTTTACTCCTGACTGCACTAAGCAATTACACCTAGATGTGCTCAGTGGGGCATATATGGTGCTGAGGATTGAACCCAAGGGAAGTTTCATTGCCTCCTGTAATATCTCTAACCTAAGATGATTTCTTACTTTTAGGGGTTGTCCTGTAATTATAGAATGCTTAGTAGCACCCATTGCCTCTACTCACTACATATTATTCCCATTCTATTTACCAGTTCTAAAAACCAAAAAATGCCTTCAGAGGCTGCCAGATGTCCTATGAATTGAGAACCACTAACGTAAAAGTATGCTGTTATAATTACATTATGAGCAAGCAATATTTATACTTTTTAACTAGCCTAGAGCTTGCATTCATTAAAGATTGTATGCTACCAAGTATATCATTAGTTAACATAAATTATTCATCATTTTTAGATCATTCATTTATGATTTGAGAGGGCATCTGAATTTGAATTAAATAATTCAAATTTATCTGAATTTCACTTTTCTTTATATCTAACCTGGAAATAGTAATTATGTACACTTCATTTACTCGTGTGAATATTGAATGAGATGTGACATTTTAAGTTTTTAGAACAGTGACTATTACTTAGTTACAGTACTTCATGATTATTGGTTGATATTTAGTAAAAAATCATAGTGGTTGCCTGTAGAATAAAAGCCCTTTGGATGGGGCTGGATGGTGGTGGATGGTGATGGAGGGGCCTTTCTCCTCCAGCCCCGGACCACGTGTCTTCAACCCCCTCTAGCCAGAAGGTCTGAGGTTTCAGGATAGTGGTGAGGAAATCATCCACAGATAAGTTTCAAGAGATATCAGCTTTATTCAAGGCCCTAGCCACCATGTGTGGCCTATAATCTTAAACCTATTTAAATATGCTCTCCTCAGCTTGACCTGCATCTTAGCTACTTTCAGCCATCTCTCCTCCTGCTTCCTCTATCCTCCAAAATATTCTAATCTATCAATCCTCTCTGGCCTTCCCGCCAAACCTTTTGAGACCTCTCCAGGACCCCTCTGAGAAATGAGCAGGTCTTACCCTAAGGTAAAGTTATGTAGAAGATGGGGGTGGGGTGACATCTGCATATACCGAAGAGTATGCCAGTTGCTAGGCAACATGCTAGTTAATCTGAAATTGATTCAAAGTGGTTTAGAGTGGTGGTAGAGAAAGAAATTCAGTGTGTACATAATTATTTTTATTCCTATTGTGATGATGGAAAGAGGTGTCAGCTGTTTTTAGAGACTCAACTACTGCTAGTAATCTGATGAAGTAGAAACAATTTGACTTTTGAGGTTATTAGAAGTTTCTTAGATTCAAAAATCTATGTCACTTTATACATCCTGAAATTAGTTTTGTCTTCAGGATATGTTTTTTCTTTAAAAATATTGCAATTATTTATGACAATCCTACACTGACTGAATTATAATTAGTATCATTTCAAAATGAAGATAAGTATAATAAAACAATCTGGTTTAATATGAAGGAATAATTTCTGACAGTATTTTGGAATTTAAAATGAGAACCTGTTTAGTATATATGTATGGTGGTTTGACTTCTGTGCTTCATCCTTATTTTCTGTCAAATGGGGACTATAGCATATCATTCCACTTTTCTTTCTTGGCGTTTTGTCAAAATTCTTCCCTGTGAATCACTGTGGTATTTTGGCAATGAATTCTTCCTGTGAATCACTGCTGAATAGCAGAAACAAATAACACTACTCCAGGAGGGAAAGGGGTGAAAACTGAATGAAGTAATTAAAGAACCCTGAGAAATATTCTTGCAGGCACACACCTCAGCTGCTCTAGTTACCATTTTGAGCCTGGACTTCTGGATTTCTACTCTTTCCCCTATCTGGTTGTCACATTGCACCTAGATTAATACTGTATACAATGCAAACATAATTTTTCTTCTTTAAGTCCTTACTGGGCTTTGCACTTGATTAAAGTGCAAAATTTGACCATTATCTTCAATGGCTCTATAGAAGTCTGTCCTACTATGTGACTGGTGTAGTGATTTAATGACACTATCCTCTTGTTTTATTTTGTGAGAGAAAAACATTTCAAGATGTACTTTGTCTTCCCTGGGGCCACTAATATCAATTCTGTGCCAACAGTTTCAATATTAGAGAACAAGGATGTAGAATTGGTTTGGAACTGCAATTCTGGTGACCACCAGGATCATATATAGCAATGATTAGGTATCCATGTGGTAAATTTAAATTATATCCTATCGGGATAAAGAGTGTCCAGTTCTAACTATTGAGATATCATCTTGCCCCTGTACCCCTTATGTAAAAACATCATCACCACATACTCTTCTGTGAGTGAACAGTATTACCACAGTGGGGATTAATTTGATTTCCATCATTGGAATGTCATTTAAGTGGTCTAACCCTTAACTTCCTTTGCAAGTCTAATGCACAATCATTCATCGCGGATCAGCACAGAAAATCTATCTTCTAGAAAGCATTCATGAATCAAGACTACATTGTCAATTTACCATTGTATTCTTTTGAATTGTGTTCAGTAGCCAGTACTGCTATTGATAATGGCTTCAGTTTCATATATTTTCAGAAATATGTTACTGTCCTTGCTGATAAGGTCTTCTTTTCCTTCTGTATTAAGGAAAACTGTGTTTTATATTTTGAGAAATATTTTATTATTCTCTTTTGGGGGCTGGTGGATGTTCTCCCAAGATGTGCTCAGGAGGCCTTGGGGTCATTATAGCAATATTTGACCAACAACGATGATGATTCAAAGCAAGGGCATGAGGACTGTTTTGGCTGAATGTGAGGTAACTATTAAGGGCATTAAGGGCTCTGCCCAGCCAAGGAACCATATGTTAATGATCATCAAACTGCAGTGAACCTAATACCAGGCAAGCAACTTAACCTCAGTACTCTCTATCTTGAACCAAGAAATATCTATGAAAGCTCTTGCCCTGCAGACTGTTTAAAGAGTCTTCAGAATGTTTCCATAGTATTCTTTAGAAACTTTTACTAAATATATTAGAGATTAATAAAATCATTTAAGAATAAAAAGAATGAGTTATAATAAAATATGATACATGCAGGAAAATCTGTTTCTGCTTCAGAGTTTTAAAGAAAATTAAAAGTAATATACCTCAGAAGACTATCAGGGGATGAGTAAAAATAACATGGGGAACATGAATGTAAACAAGTCTTCTACAAATGTAAATTAATTTTAATAGACTCAGTTGTTACCAAATATCTAATAAGTTCAACATTTTAAAAAGCCAGGTATTGGGGCCTGAGTAATAGCACAGGATGTACCTGGGTTTCATCCCTGGCATCCTATATGGTCCCCCAAGCCAGCCAGAAGTGATTTCTGAGTGCAGAGCCAGGAATAATCTCTGAAAGCTGCTGGGTGTGGCCCCAAAATCACACACACACACACGCACACACACACACACACACACACTAAGGTAAGACTGGATAACTTAGTACATCAGAGAGACTGAGGAGAATGGGTGGTTTTGATATTTAAGAACTAATAAAGGTGAGCTGGAAATTAAAGGTTTGGACACTTACCATGCATTCAACTATTAGGTTCAAATCTCAGCACTGCATACGACCCTCAATACTGAAATAGGTGTGACATCTGAGTATCTTCTGAAGAGGGAAGAGCTGCAATGGTCTAGGTCACACTTTAGGTGTTCTGAATGGAGAATATACCCCAGCTGATGGACTGCAGGGATAATTTCCTCAACAACCACCAACAATCATGCATTTATCAACATTTAAAGCAAATGTGGGTTATATGTGTGATGATTATTTACATTAAAAACAGTCATGAATCATTATATACAACAGAATCGAGGACAAGTTTAGCATTTGGTCAGAATTCAAAGTCTCTAATACAATTTTAGCATCAATTATAAAAATTCTGTTATGATCTTACCTGTCTAAGCTGGTTAGAATTCTAGGGTAAAAAAATAACAAAACAGGTGATCTCTATGTCATTAATTATGTATTATAATAAATAAACGGGGGATGTTTAGGACAAAATAATGAGAAATATAATAAGAGTGTAGGCACTTCTCACTTTGCCAATTCGGATGCTGCAGATAAGTGATGGCTTCATGCTGAAATAGTGCTGACATTTTTTAAGTGAGTTGGGGCATTATTCTGTATATGAGGTCCTAATTAAAAAACTGAAATTGCTGAAGACTTAATTGAATTTGAATTAGAGTAATAAAAAATAGAAACTAGACTTGTCAGTGAAGAGTGGGTCCTACTGTTTTTTAACATAATTATTAAACTTATTTAATGGTAAGTTATCAGACAAAAACAAACCATGGTTTCTAATTGCCACATTCATATAGCTGTAAAGCTCATTGCTCATACAGTTTATGAAATATTTCAAGATATATACAGGAAATTGTCATGTACAATGTCTTGTTCAGGAGAGAAAAGGAAGTTACTTAAGGAACCACAAGATTTATCTGTAGACATTTGTCCAGATATTGTCTGTGAACATTTTCTTGAAAAATGCAAATTATTGATGATAGGAGAGAATAAATAAATAAAGTCAATATTATTACAGTATTTAATAATAGGAGCTAGTGAAAAGCATAACTTCAACAATAGTTGAAGGAATACACAACAATGGGAGGAGAGCATATATGTTTATATCAGCTGGGATTGATTACTGTAATTTATCTGAATAAATTATACCTTTAGGCTAATGTAGTTAAAGTAATCTATATTAGTATAATATATCTTTAGTATAATATACCTTTATACCATGCTTATCCATATAATCTACCTTAGAACACCTGGACAAAATTATAAAGTTTATGTAAATATGAGAGTAGAATATAAGCTGGTACAAATTTTACTCCCAATTTTTACAGAAATGGAGACATCTTAAATCTTGGACATTAAAGAAAATTTAACAAAAAATGTTAACAAGGTTATTTCTTAGAGCTGCATAGTTCTGTGTTGTTTGTGTATATATGTATATATACATATATATGAGAATATATAAGATAACTGGGAGTATAAGACGACCCACTACTTTTCCTGTTAAAACATAGGGCTTGCACACTGGAAAGCCGCACACCAGCAATGACACCTAGAGGTTGAATGGGATGCAGTGCTCAGTAACTCAGCTCTTCTGTGTGCCCTGAAATATGAATCAGGACAAGCAGAGGACTAAGTTATGATGCCCAGCAGCTGGATGGGATGTGGCGGTAAGAGCGGGGTGGATCACTCATCACTAAAGCTTAAATAAATTTCAGCATGCCATATACTGGCATATAAGATGACCCCTGACATTTAAGAAGTTTTTCATGGATTAAAAAGGCATCTTATATGCCAGAAAATGTGTTACATATATCACAAGTTCTTGATCCATTCATCCTTAACTAAGGAGGTGGGTACACTTGTAATAGATTTGATGTGTGAATTATGTACACAAGAAACCATTAACGAAAATTCTGTAAACCACGGAATCTAATTCAATTTTTTTTTTCTCTTTGAGCCACTACCCAGAAATGCTCAAGTCTTATTCCTGGCTCTGTACTCAGGAACACTTCTGGCAGATTCAGGCAATTTATGAATTGAATCTGGGCATACCTGCTCCAAAGCAAACACCTTTTCTGCTGTGCTATCACTTTGGCAAACTACCAACTCAACTCAATATGTTTGTTTTGTTTTTCAAGAAAGTGAATGCAGGGATTTGGGTTTTTTTTTTTTATCTGAAAGCAAAGTGAATGAGAACATGCACTTTCAGTAGTAGTTTCCTAGTGTATTAGTTATATGTGGTTTTATGAAGAGTTTTTGTTGCTTTCCCTACAGGAATTAATGGATGTCCACGTGGAATAATTGGTTCATTAATATATTAAATTACCTGAAGCAAGATGGTTAGACACCACAGTGATAAATTATTTAATTCTTCTGGGATTCATCTGTAAGATAATGGAACAATTTAGAAGCAAGGAACAAATTTCCCTGGCTGGAAGTATACTAGAAAATAAAGGATTAGAAATAGCATATTCTTTCAAGGAAGAATTTCAAAGCAGGATTAGACCATCTAATAGTAATGAACATACTGCATGGATGATAAA
Organism: Suncus etruscus; assembly: GCF_024139225.1. Lineage (NCBI taxonomy): Eukaryota > Metazoa > Chordata > Mammalia > Eulipotyphla > Soricidae > Suncus > Suncus etruscus. The sequence goes on from NC_064856.1 coordinate 73,417,014, forward strand.
ATTTTCAGTCATATATAAGATAGATTCATGTAATTATTTATCAGTGATACTGTTTGTTAAAATGGTATAATATATTATCATAGATTCTAATGCTGTTTAAACAGCACGAGAAACTAAATAAGAGAAAGAATTCTGAGAATTGGGAAGTTTCTGAAGTTAGTGTCCAGGGAACACAGTGGTTAGTGGTGGAAATCGTATTATACTTGTGTATGGAGATGTGGAAAGAATAGGTATTATGTTTTTTTTTAAATAAAGTCATAGAGGAAAAACATTGAGTTATAATTACTGTTGACAATTGGGCCCATTATATGGAAGAGAAGATAAAACTATGAAGGAGAAAACACTACAGCTAAGCTTTGATTTAATGCATTAATGTCAATTTTTCTCTGAGGATATTTTGGTTTAAACCTTTGAAAAAATTCAAACACACATAATATGAAAATATTGTTAAAAGTAATAGGATAAAATAAAATATTTGTAAGATTTTATAAACTCAAATGTTATTGAAATGTAAGAAAATACATACAAATTAGGGAGTAGGTTTTACCTAAGATCTGAATTATTTTTCATTATTCACTGGTTTTGACGTGATTATGTTGAGGCATAAATATCATTACTGATTTTCAGATAAAATTTCACCTAATTATAAATCAGTTTGAGTTAACTAGTTCGCTTGCAAATGAAGACTAAGGTTTTCATAATTATAAAATTAGATTTCTGGGTGACGAAGTATATCTTTCTATTGATGTTTTAGAAATTTTTTTCTTTTTGTTTTTTTCCATAGATAGAAAAATGTGCTGTTTTAAATATTTTATTTTTAGAAAGAAATATTTATAATTATCCATATTAGACTTATAAGACATATGACTATGACATTGGAAAAATAATGTAGGACTTAGGGCTTGCCTTGCATACATACAACCAAGCCTGATTTTAAAATAAATCAAAGCTTAGATGTACTGTTTTCGCCTTCATAATTTTATCTTCTCCTTTTCTATATATAATGGGCCCAATTGTGAACAATAATTAAAGCTCAATGTTTCTCTTCTATGTCTTTATTTTAAAAATCAGGTTTAATCCTCAGTGGTATTAAAAATGGTACTGATGTGGTAAAAAGGGCTACTGATCTAATGGTATTAAAAGCACCAATATTGATCCCTGTGCACACAGCCAGGAATAAACTCAGGGCACAGCCAGGTATGACCCAAAACTCCCCACCATCCCCCAAAATAAACTGATCGAACAATAAATATGTCTAGCCTTTTTAAATTTTGTTTTGTTTTTTGTTTGTTTGTTTTGGGTCACACTCAGTGGCACTCAGGTGTTACTCCTGGCTGTGCACTCAGAAATCGCTCCTGGCAGGCTAGGTTATAGGATGTCCTACCCCTATGCTATCACTCCTGCCCTAGCCTTTTTTTAATTACCCATTTCTAGTCTTTCTCCTGAAAAAAGAACCAACCTCCTCTCCTAAAAGTAGCTAGTTTTCATTTCAGTTTAAGTATTGTACGCTTTTGTTTGTTTCTCACATTTAAAATTATATAATTATGTTGGTTTACCTTAGTTCTAATATGTTGACGTATTCATGGCATTAGGAATAAATTCCATGTTGCAAGAGTAATCAGAAAATAATTTTTAAGGCTGGAGCAATAGCACAGTGTTGCCTTGCACACTGTTGAACCAGGATGGACCTGGGTTCAATTCCTCACATTTGATTCCCAGCATCCTATCTCCCTGAGCCTGCCAGGAATGATTTCTGAGTGCAGAGCCAGGAGTATCGCCTGAGCATCACCAAGTGTGACCCCCCCCATTTTTTTAAATCTCTTACTTTATCCTTATCCTATTTTATGCTTGAATCTCTTTTCCTCTTATATGTCCAGTAAATGAGATAAGTGGTGATGTTAAAATGTTATTCAAATGAACATTTAATATTGACTGCACAATAACTGTTCAAATGTTTTGTATCCATGGCTATATTTTCTTGTAGTAATTTTTATCTTCTTTGGAGTCAATTATGTCTCTCTGTATTAACCTGAGTATCATCATAATGTTCTTAATAGCTACTCTTGGAGAATTGTGAATCTATGCCAAAAAAAATCATATCCAAAATCACTGTTATTTTACATCTAAGTCCTCCACTGGTCCTCACTCCCCAAATCTGTCACTCTTTGTCCATTGAGACTTATTTTTTTTTCCATTAAGTCTTCTTAAACTTGTTTTATGTTAGATCCTGACTATTTCCTGGCTGAAAAGAATTCATGAAGTATTCATTTATTTCCTTAGAACTCAATCTGAAAAAAAGAGTAATGAATCATAGATCAATATGTACATTTGATAATACATCATTAAGCAAGTAATGTTCATCATACCAAGAAAATACCAGAAAACAAACAGATTTTCCTGTCTCAGTTCTGGATCTATTCCCTCCCTCCCTCCCTCCCTCCCTCCCTCCCTCCCTCCCTCCCTCCTTCCCTCCCTCCCTCCTTCCCTCCCTCTCTCCTTCTCTCTTTCTCTCTCTCTCTCTCTCTCTCTCTCTCACACACACACACACACACACACACTTTCTCACACTCACTTTTTCTCTCTGGTTGTATTAAGTACTGGGCACTCATTGGCATTTGAATTTTATATGAACAAGACCTATTTTTAATATGAGTATATTTCAGATATGGTAGAAAACAGAATAAGTATTTTTTGTTTATAGGATATTAAAAAGTGGAAGCTTATTTTATTTATATTTACATAAATTGCCTTCCCTTCTCTTTTTTATAATATCTTTATTTAAAATTTATTTATTTTTAATATATTTATTTAAACACTGTGATTACAAACATGATTGTAGTTGGGTTTTAGTCATAAAAAAGAACACTCCCTTCACCCCCCCCAAAAAAAAAGAGTGGGAGCATAGCAAGAGTGTGACAGAGGTGAGGCAATGATGATGTCCAATGCAGTTTCTTGGATATCTGAGGAAAAATATATTCTAGATAAATAAATATACTCTAGAAGTATCCCTGTCATATTTAATAAATAACAAAAAGCTCAATGAGGATGCATTAATGCATCATGGGGGCTAAGTACTAGGATGAAATTGGGAGGGGAAACAGGATTCCAGATGGTCAGGATCTTACAGTTAGAGCCCACTGAGAGAGACCATAAAAAGTTTTGAGCAAAGTTGTGGCCGGACAGATTTCCTTTCCAAGAAGCACAATTCTGGACAGGAGCGATAGCACAAAAGTAGGGCATGTATTTGCCTTGTACGCGGACCCTGCCAGAAGCGATTTCTGAGCTTTGCTGGTTGTGACCAAAAAAAAAAAAAAAAAAAAAAAACAAGAAACAAAAGAGGAGGAGGAGGAGGAGGAGGAAGAAAAGGAGGAAGAGAAGGAGACAATTCTTCTGGTTACATATTGAAATTATAACTAGAGACAAGGGCAGAAATTTTGAATAACAGCTCAAAGTTCATTGCACTCTGTCAGCTAACAAGGAAATATGGACATTGGAGATAGCAGTGGAAATGGGAATGAGTGAGAGTTGGGCTAAATTTTTTCTTGAAAACTTTACTAGAAAAATTGCTAAGCACTCTTATTACACCTGTCCAATTGCTATTGGGTTCTATAAAGAACACTATGTGGTATTTTATTTATTTATACCTCTGTTATCCCCTAGTCTGAAATATCATTTTCCACAACAATAACAATGCAGAGATGTTGAACCTGGCAAGGAAGTCACAGGCATAGAACATCTAAGGTAGAATCAATCATTCTGGGAGTTTAACTGATTCTTTTGATTGCTTTCAAATACCCACCACCCCTGAAAGCCCCTATCAACTGTACTTCTTTCCTCACTTGATGGATATGAGATGGCTGGTAAATTTTAAAGCTGGATTATCCTACAGTTTCAAGATGTGACTTGACTGTATTCTTTTTAGGATCTTTCACATTTCAAGGGTTTTGTTTCAAGACTTTCTTCCTTAGCTGATTAGGACTCCTTCATCTCCTTTCTTTTCATCTTCTAAATGTATTGATCTTTTCTGTTTGTTGTTATATTCTCTCATTTTCTTTTTGTTCTTGCAGCCTTAGAACTTTTTTTTTATCTTGGGCCTTTCATTTGAATGGGATTTGAGAGACAGGAGAATCCAGTTTCAAGTATTTTGTGAAACGCTAATATCTGAATGAATGTAGTGATATATTGTTTTCTATTTTAATGGATTTACCAATGTAGTAAAAATGGCTTTGATAACAGTGGCAAAGTAATCATTTCTCAGTGTGACTTGCTAACAAGGGTGGAATCCATTGTTGTGCTTCTTTAACATGTTAAATTTTGACCTCAATTCTGACTCCAGTAATTGTTTGCTAATCTAATTGTTTTGGTATTAGAGTTTAGAAGTATGAATAAAGCTCATATTATGTCAGACAAATAAAACCCCTTTTGAGTAAGGGAAAGGGGTGATATTTAATTTTCCCTTGGAGTCCAAAGAATGAATGTTTTGAGGGGGCAGATTACTTCCAATTTCTATTCTGTATTTACCAGTGTGAATTTTTCTTTAAAACATCTTTTCTTTTATGATTTTTAGGTTACATTCTACAAATCTCAGGATTTAATCCTGGGTCTGAGTTTAGACTTTTTTCTGGCAGGGTATCATATAGGGTACCAGATCAAACCCAGAGAAGCCATGTGCAAGGCAAGTGCTTCACCTGCTGTACTTACTGTCCCCAAGAACTGTCCCAGAACTCATTTTTTCTATTGACTGCTATCATTATACTAAGAGATATATAACATACTTTCAGAATATTATCCACTTTGTTTAAAATGGTACCATAGATATGGAATTAGAGTATAGCAAAAGTTTCTAACTCTGAGCTAGGCAGATGAGCATCTTACATAATAAGCACATGAAAAGTGATGGACATTGGCACTAAATTTTCCTCTATAAATTTACAAGCATGTTCAAATGGAACTTTTTCCAATCAATATTGCATTCATATGTGAGATGATTATCTCTTAATTTTGCTTCCAGAAGGAAGTTATTAAGAGTTATTGCATTGTAATGAGCCCAAAAAGTACATTATTCCTCACAGAGAGATATAGGAGTAGACCAGAATATGTCTCTGAACTTTTTAATAGCCAGTAATTTTAGATCCTGGGCCCTGTTCATAATGATAAATTGGATTATCATTTAGGACTTTGCAATGACTAATTTTTAAATGAGAATTTCAGGATTCTATGTCCCTAATATAGGGTTTATTGTTGAAGACAGCAAATCACAAATCATGGTATCACAAGATTAGTGTCTTCTACCACCTACTTACTTAACTTGATTCCCCATTTCCCCCTTTGTAAATGGCAGTGGAAATAATAACACTGGTAATATTAGTTAGTAATGCTTAACTAATAAAGCTTAACCTTAGTAGAGATCTCTAGGCAGATTTAACTACTGTTTAGGTGGGACAACAAAATAAAATAATTTTAGACAATTTACAGACAGTCATGGATCTCTTCTATGCAGTTTCTGTGCAGAGTAAGGGATACAAGATAAAATACTCTGGATTTACCTAATTTTCAGCTTTTTTATGCAGGTGAGATAATCTATTTCAGATTAAAATATTTGAAATAATTCTGAACATGTATTTAAGCACCTTATTTGTTCTGGGTATAGGTAACAACCAGAGTATAGTAAAAAGGATTACACCAGAGTTGGTCAATATTACTAATGGGAATTAATAAAATAGTATTACTTTAAAAAACAGTTATTTTTCTTTTTTATGTAAAGGGCATGTATAAAGAGATCAGTATTAAATAGATATTATAAGAGGTAAGGCATTTGTCTCATACATGGTTGTAAGAAGGCAACAATCCTATCATGAATCCCTGGTATCACATAAATTCCAGTGAATGTGGCTAGGAGTTATTTCCTGAGCCAAAATCAGGATTAAACAGAGTATTATTGGATGTGGCCCAACAACGTTTTAGGGGGAAAAAAGGAAAATAGAAATTAGATAGACATAATCCCTAGTTTACCCTGTCTGGCTAATAATTACACATATTTGAGCATTTATTTTTATTTTATTTTATTTGGTTTTTGGACCACACCTGGCAGCGCTCAGGGGCTACTCCTGGCTCTATGCTCAGAAATTGCTCCTGGCAGGCTCAGGGGACCATATGGGATGCCGGGATTTGAACCACAGACTTTCTGCATGTGAGGCAAACACCTTACCTCCATGCTATCTCTCTGGCCCCTGAGCATTTATTTTTTAAGAAAAAATAAGAAAAAAAGAGCCTCGTGTTTACTTCTGAACTTTGTCACTTCTGCTAGGTACCCATGGGCAGTCTGTATAAATATGTTGAGCTACTGTTGTTTTATGTATAAATGTTGATGGTATTGTAAACCACTGACTCCAAGAATTAAATAAAAGAAAATCTATATTAAACTCATAGAAAAAGATCCAGAAGCCTGTCATCGTAACTATACCATTTTAGTAATAATAAAACTGTAGGCTCTTTTTTGAATAGCAAATGCCACATTCTTTATGACTAAATATTCATGCATATCAAGTCACAAGGTATTTTGAGAATAATGGATACCTTTGAATAAAGAGCATGGAGTGAAGCACTAACCATTGAAATAAATGTCTGAATGTTAGCAGAAATTTCAGTGGTCACTCTGTCAGGCCAGATTGCCAAAAAAAAAAAAAAAAAAGTGCCATCCTCTGTTCTGGTTAGTTCTGTCCATTCCTCTAAAGCTTTATCTAAGTACAGAGTATGGCAAACTGGAAAAACTATTTAGAATATAATCATTAAGGCAATCATTCAAGAAGCTTGTAAATTAGGAGATAGCATTTAACAGTTTATAAATTAAAAATTATGGAAAGCCATGATGAGTCACCACTCTGTGACAAAGAAATCTTTACATGTCTTTTGTGGATAAGGGTACCTACATTGACTTAGTATTAAGTGATATCACCATGTATCATAAAAATGTGGCTACCAGTCTTTCTTTATGACTTAGTAGTAATTGAACACCTGTCATCTTACTCCTCCACATGGCAAGAAATTCAGGCAGATAGTTGAATTCCCAGTTGCCCAATTTTTGAGCATATGCTATTTCAGTATATTAGCTGATGGCAGAGTCTGCTGTCTTATAAATTAACTTAACACTCTTTCTCAGGAGAACAGATGACTTCTATAAACATTATTTTTATTCCAGTTATGATGGCTTATAAAAACACAGTGAATGAGGTTGACAAGGAGATATTAGGAAACATATGGCTTCCCTGAAGATAGATTTTTATCTCAATAGGTGGTTTGTCTCCTTCTTGGGGTCTCAAACTCAATTTACCTGTGTGCCGCAGGAGGCAAAGTTGGGATGATCCTTGAGTACAAAGTCAGTAGTAAGCCTTGAACATTGGGGGGTGTGACCCAAACAACTAAAACAAAACAAAACAAAAAATGATTCATGTAGAGCAGGGCCACAAAATGTTGTACGAAGGGCTGTTTGCGGGCTGCGGGCTGCAAGTTTGAAATGGTCTTAGACCATCATCATAATAAATGGTTGTATTTTGAAAAGAGCAGTCCAGTGGAGACAGGGGGCAGAAATAGGAAATTTTTGATAAGTTAGTGGTGAAATAGTGCATGTGTTGAGTGACCTATACTCTTAAGCATAAGAGAGTAAAAAGGAAGAACAAAACTGTTAACAGTTTATTAATAAAGTGAACCATGTGCTCTGTTTTGTGTTGAGTTGTTTTGTTTAAAGGGCCTCTAGGAGTAATGGGTATACTGGAAAAATCAGGAAGAGACTACTTAATTCATTATAGATCTATTTCTGATATTTTCTTCTTTTCTCCTATCTCACCTCTTTATTTTCTTTGTTCTTAAAAAGTTACTCTTACAGTTTATTTTATTTATTATTTTTGTTAAATCAGCATGAGATAGATTTAAAAAAATTATTGATCATTGAGTTTCATTCATACAATGTTCTAAGACCCAGGCCTACATCCATGTTTATTTTCCACCATCAATTTCTCCAATTAACTTCCAGTCCCAATTCCACCCCCAATCCAAGCCTCCTTCTATGGGAGACACTTTCCATTCTCATCTCTGTCTCTGTCTAACTTTATCTGACTACAAGAAACACATCTGAATACTCAGAACAAACATAGACTCAAAATCAAAAACTGGAGGAAAATCATCCAAGCAAACAATACCCTCAAAAAAACTTGTGTGGCCATATTAATATCTGACGACACCAACTTTATACTCAGAAAAGTGGTAAGGGACAAAGATGGACACCATGTACTAATCAAGGGATATGTTCAACAGGAAGAAATCAGACTATTAAACATATATGCACCCAATGAGAGACCAGCAAATTATCTAATACAGTTACTGACAAATCTGAAAGAAGACATCAATAATAACACAATAATTGTGGGAGACCTCAACACAGCCCTATCAACACTATATAGGTCAACCAGACTGAAACCCAACAAAAACATACTAGCTCTGAAAAGAGTAATGGAAGAAAGAGGACTAGAAGATATATATAAGACACTTCCCAAAAAATCCTGGATACACATTCTTCTCCAATGTACATGGGCCATTCTCCAGGACAGACTACATGCTGACACATAAAACATACCTCCATAAAATCAAGAGAATAGAAATCTTGCAGGATACCTTTGCTGACCACAAGGCTCTGAAATTAGATGTGAACTACAAAGGCACACAGAAGAAAAACTTTAACAATTGGAAATTAAACACCCTGCTACTGAACAAGCAGTGGGTCCGAGATGAAATCAAGGAGGAAATCAAAACTTTCCTGGAAACAAATGATAATGAAGACACAAACTGAATCTATGGGACACAGCAAAAGCGGTACTGAGAGGAAAATTTGTAGCTCTACAAGCACAAGGAAGAAGGGGCATACCTGAGTAACTTAATGACACAGCTCAAAAAATTAGAAAATGACCAACAAAAGGAACCAAAATTAGGGAGACAGAAGAAAATAACAAATCTGAAAGCAGAACTCAATGAAGTGAAAAACCAAAAAACAATCTGAAAGATCAACGAAAGCAGAAGTTGGTTCTTTGAAAAAATAAACAAGATTGATAGACCATTGGCAAAACTCACAAAGAAAGAGAGAGAAATCTGATAACCCGTATTAGAAATGAAAGCGGGAGATCACGACAAATATTGCAGAGATCCAAAGGGTAATCAGAGAGTACTTTGATGCTACTAAACATGAGAACCTAGAAGAAATGGAAAAATTCTTGGACACTTATAACCTTCCACATTTAGGTAAGGAGGATGTAGCATATCTAACCACCCCAATCACTACTGAGGAAATTGAAACTGTAATCAAACATCTGCCCAAAAAGAAAAGCCGAAGCCCAGATGGATTTCCTAATGAATTTTTTCAAATATTTCAAGAGGAGCCATTATCAATGCTAGCCAGGCTTTTCCATGAAATTGAAAAAACGGGAACACTCCCAAACAGCTTTTATGAAGCCAACATCACCTTGATACCAAAACCAGACAAAGATGCTGCCAAAAAGGAAAATTACAGACGAATATCCCCAATAAATGCTGATGCAAAGATCTTCAACAAAATCCTGGCAAATAGGATCCAATGCATCATCAAGAAGATCATACACTACGACGAAGTAGTTTCATCCCAGGAATACAAGGATGGTTTAACATTCGTAAATCTATCAACATCATACACAACATCAACAACAACAAAAAAAATAAAAATCACATGATCATATCAATAGATGCAGAGAAATGATTTGATAGGTCCAACACCCATTCTTGATCAAAACTCTCAGCAAGATGGGAATGAAAGAAACCTTTCTCAATCTAGTTGAAGCCATCTACCACAAGCCAATGGCAAATATTATACTCAATGGAGAAAAAATAAAGCCTTCCCTCTAAATTCTGGTACAAGACAAGGCTGTCCACTTTCACCACTCCTCTTCAACATGGTACTGAAAGTGCTTGCTACAGCGATCAGGCAAGAAAAAGATATCAAGGGAATCCAGATAGGAAAGGAAGAAGTCAAGCTCTCATTGTTTGCCAGACGATTTGATACTCTACTTAGAAAACCCTAAAGACTCTACCAAAAAGCTTCTAGAAACAATGGGCTCATATAGCAAGGTGGCAGGCTACAAAATTAACCTACAGAAATCAATGGCCTTTTTATACACCAATAATGGTAGGGAAGAGAAGGAAGTCGAGAAGGCAATCCCATTCACAATAGTGCCACACAAACTCAAATATCTTGGAGTCAACTTGACCAAGGACGTGAAGGACCTGTACAAAGAATACTATAAAGCCCTGCTCCAAGAAAAAAGAGAGGACACATGGAAATGAAAACACATAACCTGCTTATGAATTAGCAGGATTAACATTATTAGAATGGTAATACTCCCCAAAGCATTATACAGATTTAATGTGATCCCCTTAAAAATATCCATGACATTCTTCTGAGAAGTGGATCAAACACTTATGAAGTTAATCTGGAACAATAAACACCCTTGAATAGCTAAAGCACTCCTAGGGAAAAGGAAAATGGAAGGCATTACTTTCCCCAACTTTAAACTGTACTAAAAAGCAATAGTTATCAAAACAGCATGGTATTGGAATAAAGACAGAGCCTCAGATCAGTGGAATAGGATTGAGTTCTCAGACAATGTTCCCCAGACATATAATTGCCTAATTTTTGACAAAAAAGCAAAAACTCTTAAGTGGATCAGGTAAAACCTCTTCAAAAAATGGTGCTGGCAGAACTGGTTAGCCACTTGCAAAAAAGCGAACATAGACACCCAGTTAACATCATGTAAGAAGGTAAAATCCAAATGGATTAAAGACCTTGATATCAGACCTGATACCATAAGGTATATAGAACAATACATCGGTAAGACACTCCGTGACATTGAGACTAAAGGCATCTTCAAGGAGGAAACTGCACTTTCCAAACAAGTGGAAGCAGAGATCAACAGATGGGAATACATTAAACTGAGAAGCTTCTGCACCTCAAAAGAAATAGTGCCCAGGATACAAGAGCCACCCACCGAGTGGGAGAAATTATTCACCCAACACCCATCAGATAAGGGGCTAATATCCACAATATACAGGGCACTGACAGAACTTTACAAGAAAAAAAACATCTAATCCCATCAAAAATGGGGAGAAGAAATGAACAGACGCTTTGATAAAAAAGAAATACAAATGTCCAAAAGGCTCATGAAAAAATGCTCCTCATCATTAAATATCAGGGAGATGCAAATCAAAACAACAATGAGATACCATCTCACACCACATAGATAGGCATATATCACAAAGTATGAGAACAATCAGTGCTGGCAGGGACATGGAGAGAAAGGAACTCTTATCCACTGCTGGTGGGAATGCCGTCTAGTCCAACCTCTATGGAAAGTGATATAGAAATTCCTCTAAAATCTGGAAATTGAGCTCCCTTTCAACCCAGATATTCCACTCCTAGGGATATGCCCTAAGAACACAAGAATACAATACAAAAACCCCTTCCTTACACCTATATTTATTGCAGCACTATTCACAATAGCCAGGCTCTGGAAACAACCAAGATGCCCTTCAACAGATGAATGGCTAAAGAAACTATGGTATATATACACAATGGAATATTATGCAGCTGTCAGGAGAGATGAAGTCATGAAATTTTCCTATACATGGATGTACATGGAACTTATCATGCTGAGTGAAATAAGTGAGAGAGAGAGAGAGAGAGAGAGACAGAGACAGAGACAGAGAGACAGAGATACACAGAATAGTCTCACTCATCTATGGGTTTTAAGAAAAATAAAAGTCATTTTTGCAACAATCCTCAGAGACAATGAGAGGATGGCTGGAACTTCCAGCTCACTTCATGAAGCTCACCACGAAGAGTGGTGAGAGCAGTTATAGAAATAACTACATGTGAATCATAGACATCAAAAAGAATGCATTCTTTAAAATGTTTTCAATGAGCCAAATCATCTGGTAATTTTTCATTAAGACCACTGAAGAAATGATGAAATACTATTTTTGTTATGTCATTATTATTTTAATTCCTTTAGTATTGAGAAAAGATTATCAGTACAAAATTTAGTTCTTTTGTTAAAATCAGTGTTAGAGTAAGGAATGTGTTGTCAGAAATAGTAATAGGATGAATATACTACTTCCTTGCAATAAATTTATTATTGAAGAATTTAGTAGACATTTCAAACAATTTTGCTGGGATAATAATTCTACAAAAGATTTGTGTGTCCACTTTAAAAAGTCATAAATGAAGGACCAGGGGAGGCAAAATGGGTGGCAAACTGAAACATGATTCCGTTGATCTGCTTTACATACCAAGACTTCTCATTAAGATTAGTTTAATGAATGAACTCTGGTTCTGAAATCAATTTACATACTGTGAATATAATTTTGAAGGGTACTTTACATGACCAAAATAATGTATTATTTTTTAATTTTTTCCGCTCTTTGGAAAATATGCCATGCTCAAGACTTAGTGCTGGTTAAATGTTGAACCATAAGAAGTGCTGGGGATTAAACCCAGGTCAGCTAATGGCAAGGCAATTGCCATAACCACCGTACTATTGCTCTGGCCCTATATAGCAAAAATTGTAAACATTAAGTGAGAATAACTAAGACTTTTAATCTCTCATGAAACTAATATTTATTTATTTCTATTCAACACAGTTTTATTACTTTGAGAGTCACAATGATTAATTGCAAAAATGTTTTAATTGCAGAAAAACTTAAAAAAATATTAGTAAGTATATAGAGGGATTTCTAAAGCTCTGAAAATCTTAAAAACAAGTAAAATTTCATGAATCTGGCCATTCAGAAAATGAGTAAAAAATTTAATCACTTAATAAAATAGTAAGTGGAAAAGTTGTTCTTCACTTGATGAGAACTTTGGGAGTCCAAATTTCTAGCAGATAATGGAATGAGATTGATTAAAATGAATTTTATAGATTCTACAATGCAAAGGAGTTCTGCAATTCCTTCACACCACCACAGCTCTTTCCTAACATGACATGGCCAAATGACCTTGGTGACTCAGGGAAAAGGGCCAGGCAAGTTTTGTGATAGTGCAAAAATTCTTCATCTTACATTTTCTGATATATGAAATATGCCTGTGTCAAGTTTAGTATACTTTCACTTTGTCCCTCTATGATCTTAATAAGTAAGTTTAAAGGTGGTTCATGGGCTTGCAGGTAAGTTATTTTCAAAAGATATGTTCTAATATAATTAGCAAAGGAAAGCAGAAATACTTTGCCATTGCAGTAACATCTAGCTTTAAAGAACTAGGGGAACATTAAGGGAAAAAAGTTCTGAAGGGATTTTCATTTCTATGTTGCATTGAATATTCAACATTATTAGCATAGTATTCAATAGAAGTTCTTCTCATGACCTGTTATGTCCTTGATCATATGCAAATGAATGTGAGAAGAATGAAGCATTGGTGTGAGGAAGCAGGAAATGAAGGCAGAATAAATGCTACGATGAACTTGAGAGAGAAGCCAGTATTGTACAGAATCCTTGATTTCTAATAGAGGGTAAAGTTGGATTTCAAGGACATTTACTCATGAGCCACTTGCAAGAGTTAAAAATCCTCTCAAATATAGTACATGTAAAAATCACTGAATACCAAGCAGAGAAACAATAGAGGCAAATTAGGCAAAATGCTAGTACAACACTAGAAATAGAAGTTGATTTGAGATACAGCAAGAATTCTGATTCTAATTCCTCTCTATTTTGTTTTTTTAATTTCAGATGCTGCACAACAAGCATGTCATGGTCCGTGTGGGAGGAGGATGGGAAACCTTTGCAGGATATTTGTTGAAACATGATCCCTGCCGGATGCTGCAGATCTCCAGAGTGGATGGCAAAACATCCCCTATCCAGAGCAAATCTCCAACCCTTAAGGACATGAATCCAGACAGTTACCTGGTTGTCTCTGCCAATTATAAGGCTAAGAAGGAGATTAAATGAAACTAGTTGGTCACTACAAGGGGACTGTTATAATGGCCTGTATCCACTTATCCTGTGTAGTCAGTTTAGTTCACATGTTCTGAAAATTACTGTGGAAAAAAAGACGCAGCAAGCCGAAACATCACTGCATATTGAATAATGCTCAGAGAGTAGCACTATTTATTTTTAATGCTTCTGTATTAGATGACCTATTCAAAGAAATTTTCAACTTAGACAATTTCAAATTAGACAAACTATAGGCAAATTATTGTTTCTTAGTTGTGAATACAGTATTTAGTTTAAAATGTTAGAAACAATATTATAAATTCTAGCTAAAAACTGATAAAAACTGGAATTAGAGTAGAATATTTTGAGATTTACAGATTAAGTCAACAGAAAGTGCCTGATTTATGTCTACAGAGTAAAAGCACCCCAGAAATTTTATAATTGTGAAATTTTAAATTAATTTATAAAAAAAGATAATCAATGTGATATTGTGCTACTAAAAAGATCCAGTAACACTACATATTCATTCATGAAAGCAATACTTTGCTGGAAAGGCCAGTTTTAGAAAAGTTTACATTTACTTGGAAGGTTGCCTTAAAGTGTATTCTTTATCTATGACCAAATATCTGGGGTACTTTTGGGAAGTTTTCAGCATACTTTTAGAAAGTCCCTTCTAAATGGTTTCCCTTATTCCTAAGCACATGGCTGTATTCAAGCTTAGTGTAATTCACACATCTGAGCTGATATTTCTTTATATTTTGACAAAATAATTTGTACAGTCAAAATGCTCACTGGCATCATGGTATTTTATGCATTTCCTTATTATAATATATCTTTAGTTAATCCTACTTTGCTATCCTGCTAGTAAAGTAAATTCACTGTAGCTAATGATGTTACAGACTTCTGTGTACCCTTGTATACTAGGACAGAGCTATTTCATATCAATAAATAGCTAAGTAGTGTCCTTAATGATTCAAGAATTAAAAATATAAATTTTTCAAAATGATATGTCTCTATATCAATATTTTATTCTTTAATACACTAAAATTCAAATGGGACCTTACCCTGAGAGTCACACAGAGAGTCAGATTTTGATTACCCTAGTATCTCTTCATTTTGGGCAGCTATACTGTGATGGTGAAATCTGTAATTTCCAGAAAGAATCTAGATTGATCATAGGTGGTCTTTAAATTGTTACCTAAATTATAATGATTACAATTATACAAAATACTTTTTTTCCATTTATGGTAACATTTACAGTTCGTAGGCATTAGAAGAGGATGAACAATTTTCCAGGAGGGTGACATAAATAAATCTTCTTATCTTTACATCTATTCTAGTCTCATTACTAATGAAACATGGTCACATTTAATATCTAGTTGCTGGATTATTGATTGGTACTGAAATAATATGTAACAAGATGAGACCATTGCAGAAGGAAATTACCACATATAGGAGGCTCTTATTCATCGGCTCCCTAATGAGAATTGCTAGGCAGTAGTCTGGAGTGGGCTAGCCTCTCCTTATTTGCAGATAAATATAAGATCCTGGTAAAGACAGTGGAATAAGAATTTTATTACTAAATGAATTTCTAAGTTCAGTAATTTGCTTGAGAATAGAGAAAATCCCAATAAAGAAGAAAAAATGAAAAGACATACTAATGCAATAGAGGGCTCAGGACTAACAATATACTATTAGACCTAGGGCTTACACTTTGTATGCAGTTGTTGTGATTAATCCCAGTACAATATTGACCCCTGAACATCACCAGGTGTAATGCTTGAGGTTCTCAAAAACATATGGTGGACTTGATGTGGTCCCTGGCACTGCAAAACTCAAGCAGTACTATAATCTTAGGCCCTTACCATCTTGGGTCTAGACTTTCAGAGTTCTTCAAGTCCCTTAGAACTGGGAAACAAACAAAAAGACAATAGAAATTAAAATACTAACCTAAGTATTTGACTACTGGAAAACAATAGAATTTTAAAACAAACTTGAAAATATAATGGACCTTCTTAATGATCATACAGAAAGCCAGGAAAGCAAGTTTAAATGATGTTGAGAAAATTAGTTGATTGGTTATACAAAGAAAAAATTATATCTAGTGCAGAAACAGAAATAAATTGGATTAAAGAGTAAATCATTGAGAAAGGTAAAATTTAATACATAAAGAAAAAAGGATACTTTTGACTATACCCAAATTTAAACAATTCTTTTTAAAATAATTAAATACAAAATTACTAGATGAAACACCTGGATATAAAACACATTACTGGTCACTTAAACCCAGAGCTAAGGGGTGGGTTAGGTGTGCTAACAGCCACTTCTAAATGAACATGAGATGAAGTAGATATTTACAGATGAAAAAACAAATTATGTCCCCATCAATAAAATAACACAGAACAACGAAACAGTGTGTAGCCCTCATGACTTGGAGGAAGTTAATGTTTATTAATTAGCTGCAATACTTCAAGGTATCCGGATATAATTCAAATAATGAATGATTGTACAATATTCTTTAATTATATTTTATACATTTAGAAGTTAATTCAACATTAAATATAGTTTAAACACTTTATACTAACGATCAACCATCACTGCTATCCAATTTTGAAATTTTCTAAGAAGATAGTCTGTTGTGCTTATTTGAGTAGACACGCATTAGAAATTTGCATTTTCTGGAACTCTATCCAAATAGAATCATAAATGCATTTTAAAGTCATAGTTCACATATCATACTTTTGATAATCAAAACATTTTATGATGTGTATCAGTAGTTTACATTTACTGCTTAACAATATTTTGTTTGCACTATGCCATATTTTACTCATTGCCTTGGTTTGCTCATTCATGAGTTGGTGAACATGTGAATTGTTTTAAGTTTTCATAACATTCACATAGACATATTTTGTGTAGATACTGAGAGTTCTATTTTTGACAGATGAAAAATTTAGTAACCTTTCCAGAAATACACATTTTCAAACATGATCAGAGCATTTTTTTTACCAGTAACCCATGATTCTAAGATCTCCAAATACTTTCTAATAGTTTGAGGATGGGCTGATAGGCATGTGGTTATTTTATATTTTACTACTAATTATCAACAATTATCACCAATTCTAGTAGTGCTATCACTTATTCTAGTACCTGTCTATGTGGTTATGCTTGTTCTGCAACTGTAGATAATAGGTAAAATAACTATTCAAATATATATCCATTTAAAATTGGGTAGTACTTTTATTGAGTCAAAGAAAGTTCTAGTGCTCGCTTCGGCAGCACATATACTAAAATTGGAACGATACAAAGAAGATTAGCATGGCCCCTGTGCAAGGATGACACGCAGATTCGTGAAGCATTCCATATTTAAAAAAAAAAAGAAAGTTCTAAATTCTGGTTTTAAATAATTTATGTGCTATATGATCTGCAAACACTTCACAGTATGTGGTGATTTTTTTTATTAACACATTAACACTGGCACTGAAATTTTTACTGAAATATTCAATTGGTAGTATGCTTTAAAATCAGTATGATAGGGTAACATAAGACTGTTTAGTATAATCTGAGGCCTCATGTAAATACACATTACCCATTACATTCACACTCTATTAAACACTACTCTTTCCATTTTTTCCCACCAAACCTTTTGGTAACCACATTTTAATGGTCATTGCCCAGTGGTTTGTTTTCCAATGACTATTTATATTCATATTATTAAGTACTTTTCATTGCTTAGCATGAATACCTCCAGGACTATATAAGGGTAAGATCATATATTATTTGTTTCTCTTCTGAATGATATCAATTAACATGACACTTCCAAGGTCTATCAAAGTTGTAGTCAAATGCAAGACTTCACCTGATAACTAAGTATTATTCCATTGCATATATATACCACTTTCACAGCCCTCATCTATTTCCAAGTCTTGATATGGTGTATAGTGCTGCAGTGAACAGAGATGTGCATATATTTATTTATTTTTGTGTTCTTGGGATATAGACCCCAAATTATTAGTGGATCACATATAATTTTAATTAATTTTTATAGAAGTCTTTATATTATTTTATCTGGAGGCTGAATCAATTTTAATTCACACTATGTGACTGACTCCTTTATTACCATATTCTTATCAATAATGCTGCTTCTTGACATTTTTTATATAGGCCATTCTCACTAGTTTGAGATATCTCATTAGTATTGTTTCTCCAGTTAACCAGTGAACACTTTTTATATGCCTATTGTCATCAGTATATTTTCATTGGAGAAATGCTTATTCAGCGCTTCTAAAATGAGATGGTTTCTACCATTAAAAAAATAGCAAGAATCAAAATACATGAAATAATCAGTTTTAATAGGAATATGGTGAAAAAGAAAACTTCATTAACTAATGTTGCCTGCTTCAACCTCTGTAATATCCATTTTTGGCTTCTAGCCCCCAAACACAAAGACATACAAAAAGATATATTCACATTTATGTTAATTTAAATATATAATAGCCAAGATATGGCTATTATACAATACAAATTATACAATACAAATATCTAAAGGCAAGCGTATATTCAATAAATACAATACATTTTTAAGATGAAATCATAAAGTTCACTGCATTTGGCAGGTTTCATGTTAAGCAAAATATGTCTGAAGGAGGACAAATACCAGATGCTATTACTCACTTATATATAGAATAACAAAATAGAAAGTAGGTGATAGCAAATGTTACCAAATCCTGGGATCTGGATTACTGAACAAAGAATATCAGGAATAGTGTGTGAGGGATAATGAGAAGGTGGGCTTAAAGAAATATAAAGAAACTGGTAGAGAGTACATTGGTGGAGGGTATTAGAAGTTTTGTTAGGGCCACAATGGTAGCACAGTGGTAGGGCGTTTGCCTTGCATTTGGCTGACCCAGGATGGATGCAGGTTCGATCCACGACGCCTCATATGGTCCCCCGAGCCAGGGATGATTTCTGAGCCAGGAATTACCCCTGAGCACCACCAGGTTTGGCCCAAAAATAGAAAAAGAACAAAAAACGAAGAAGTTTTGGTGATAGTGAGGTATACTAACTATGTATACAAAAACTATAAGGGGCCATGGACATAAAGTATAAGGTATGTGTCTTATATGTGTCCAGTCCAGGTTCAATTCTCTGTACACTATAAGATACTGTACAACAAGAGGTGATCCCTGAGCAATTAGGTATGGCCCTGAAACAAAACAAAAATGTGTACATTAACCCTAATATAAACATATGACCTCATTTTTAAGTAAAAATTAAGTAATAATATCATCATAGATGTAAAAAAATCACTAAATATAAATTAAAAATTATGAGTTTATATGGGTTGGTTTAATTTATCACTGTTCCAAACATTTGAAAGTATTTTCACCCATAATAACTATCAGAGAAAAGAGAACCTGTTTGGGGGATGAATTATTGTCAATTATATCTCCAAAAGGTTTGAAGAAAGCTTTATTTAATTCATAACATTTTGCTAATGTGTGATAATTTATTAATAACATCTCAAATCATCTGATTAGGTTTTCAAAATCCATAAGTCACATTAATCCATAATAGTTTTTGAAAGATTCAAGGGACTAGATAACAGAAGGGCGTTATAAGTTCATGTAATGCACTGAACAAGTCTTCAATACTTCCTAAGAAAGTATTATATTAAGTCTCTAGTGTAACATCGAATATAATCTATGAAAGAGTAATAAATGGCAACCATGCATAGTGAATATAGCTTTGGTGTTACAAAGAGAATATATGGAGACATTGAAAATAGCATTTATCATGATTATGCATAGAATATTTCCATATATCTTAATAAATTTTTCATCATATAAATTGAATTTTAAAGCTGCATTCAAATAAAATCAAATTTATAATTACAAAATGTAATGATAAAGAGACATCAAGGAATCAATAAGATATTTAGAATACCTATTAAACTTCTTCCTAACATTATAAAAATGATTTTAGAGAAATAGTCTTAGAGAGAACCAGATAATTATTTCGGATAAGTTTAAACTAGTTGCAAAAGACGGCTCAAATCTGCTTTTAAGATAGAAATTATTACCAGAAAGTTCAACACAAGTATGGGGCTAAAACTATTAAATGACATAAAGAAATTAAAAAATGGACTTAGAGGGCCCGGAGAGATAGCACAGCGACGTTTGCCTTGCAAGCAGCCGATCCAGGACCAAAGGTGGTTGGTTCGAATCCCGGAGTCCCATATGGTCCCCCGTGCCTGCCAGGAGCTATTTCTGAGCAGCCAGGAGTAACCGCTGAGCAACACCGGGTGTGCCCCCCCAAAAAAAAATTGACTTAGCAACAAGCACCTTAAGAGCTATACAAGTAGGCTGTTTAGTATGCAGATGTTCTATCATAGTATATTCTTTTTTCATTGTTATTTCTCCATTATGCAAAAGTAAAAGAACATAGAGTATGTATAGAGTAATTTTATGAGCAGAATGGTGGAGAAACTGGAGAAAATTAAGAGACCCACTAATCAGGAAATTCTCATCTATATGTATAGGATTGCCCCTAGGAACGGCAAGACAGAAAAGACCCTCACAAAGCACCTGAACAACTCTACTGCCCAGCAGATCACATCATACAATACCTATGAACATCTGTTTCCAAGGTCTATGCTTACATAAGCTGCTTTTTGAGGCAGTAGAACTGCGATAGTTGCCTAGGGCATTAAGAGTCCACTATCTCTCAGTCTGCCAATTTGTTGTTGTTAATAAAGATCTTTCTCAACCTGTCATCCTGTCATTTGACAGCTTCCAAGAAACAACCAACAGAACCAGAAATTCTAGCTTATAAAAGTAAATAATGAATTTCAGGATATAGTAAAAAAGATTATATCCAGGTCAAACAATCTATGAATCATGATAGTTATATTTAAAGTCAATATTTGCCAAAATATGTATTTTCATACATATCCTGAATAAGATCAGTGTAATAAAAAATCTTATCATGAGATATTTTAGTGAGTTAACTCGCACATATACTTTTCTGTACCAAGTCAAATTTTTGTTAAGGTAACTTTTTTACTCATTTAAAAGATTAATTAATGGTTATTTTTTTTGAGAAAAATCAAAGAAAATAGATCCAGTGCCACATTTGAATCAAATTAACATATAAAATAATTATAGACTAAAACTGCTTGAAAATATTAAAAGAATACATTTTAAATCACAACATATTCAACTAGCTCATGATCATTTTATGTAGAAATTCTTACTCAAATCTAAATTGACTCTATTACTTTCTTCCAAAATCAATGCATAATTTTTACCTACGAATGTAAACAAGTTGAATCACTATGAGAGCAAAGGAAAATGTAAAGTTTATGTGAATTTTTCTTCTATATTAAGGATGACAGCTAGAATGTTTATTATATTTCACTAAAAAACATTAAATTAATACCATTTCTCTTTTAGATTATAGAAAAAGAAACAAATCTATGTATAAATTAAGAAATTGCATGGACACAACTAATAGCCTTTTGTTCAGAGATGAAGGCATTGCTATTCTTTCATACCAACCACTACCCTTGATCTATTTTTAAAGATGCAGGGAAGACAAAATTGTCAGATATTTCATATGAGTGTATATTTATATTCTTATTAGGAAATATAAAACTTATAACAAAATACCGTGTAGAAAAGCCATTTATTTTCATATATTATCCGTAGAATAATAGGATCCTATAGAGATGTTTAAGAAATATTTTGCAAGTCAATAAATGGGCCTTATAATAGCATTCAATTTTGAGGGGTGTGTTTGTGCTCAGGGCTTACTCTGAGATTGGCTCTGAGCTCAGGAATTACTTCTAGTTGTACCAAAGTACCATCAGTAGTAACTCTTATGGAGTAGGAGTAAACCATGTTTATGGTAAGTGCCTTAACCTCTATAATATCTATCTCTTTGGTCTTGGTAATATTTAATGTTTTGTTACCAGGCATATAAAGTTTTATAATTAGAAGAACATGTGATATAATATTTTTACTTTAACATATTAATTACACATGTTTCTCATGTTTCTTACTATTTCTGCTGAATTTTAGTAATTTGGGAGTGTGGTTATATGATATATTAAGAATTTTTCCATTAAAATTATGATTTATTAATATGGCTGTTGATTCTAAGCTAAATGTTTTTATCAGTAATTTTAAGAAATGCACATGCAAATATGTATATATATACAGATATACATATTTAGGGTATTTTCTTTTTTGGTGTTTGGACCATAACCATCAGTGCTGAGGGCTTACTCCTGGCTCTGTGCTCAGAAATCACCCATATCAGGCTCCTTGGATCATATGGGATGCTGGGGATTGAACCTGGGTCAGCCTTATGCATGGCAAATGTCCTATCTGCTGTGCTATCACTCTTTTTAAGTTCTGCCTTTAACTGACATCCTATTAGGCGTCTGATACTCCCTTTCTTTTTCATTTAACATTATTTCTTACATTTGTAAAATGCCAGAGTCTACACAACCCATGCATATTTACTGAAAGTTGACCATGCCGATGAAGACTAGTCATCATCGTCTAGAGCAGCATATCCTATAAAATATTCTCAGATAATAATATTCTGTTATGTCAATCATGGCTCAATGAGAAAATAAGTACATTAGTTAGATACAAACTGCTATTTACATTCAGGCATTATTCCCTAGATATAAAACTCTTTCACATTTATCAAACAGTAATATTTTTAAGTTATAGTTTTAATGGTTATTTCTATATTAAAACAAAAATCTGTACAGTTAAAGGTTCACATGCTGTTTCTATACATATTCATCTACTACTAATTATTTTTTTCATTCTGTTTCAGAAAAAATGAGTATTTATGAAGTCAAAGTAATACATTTAAAATACAGTGATTCTTTATCCTTTAGAGATAAAAATATACAACAAATCCTCTAAAGAATGAAAATAACACTCTTAATTAGGTATTCAAAGAACACTGCAATCCATAAGAAAGTATTATTTCCAGTAAGATAAAAAATGATAGTATCACACAAACTCTAAAATAAGCATGCACAATATTTTATGAGAGAGATGAGTGAGATAGTGGCTCAAATTCTTTTCTGTAAATTAAATATACTATTTTATTTAACATACAATATCAATTGATACCAGATGTATATTGTACTTTTTTAGCTCAGGTTATGTTCATGCTTATTCAAAAGAATTAGAAATTGTATTCTAATTCACAATTAAAGGAGAAATTTTCTACATTTACTTACGTTAAGAAAATCTCAAAAAACCAAATGCTATAAAATTAGTGTTAGAGGGCTAGATAGGTGGTACAAACAGTAAGGTGTCTGATGCCTAGCCTGTGCTAGACTAGGACGGACAACGGTCTGATCCCCAGTGTCCCATATGGTCCCCCCAAGCCAAGAGCGATTTCTGAGCGCATAGCGCATAGCATAAACAAGTGTGGCCCCAAAACAAAAACAAAACAAACAAACAAACAAACAATAAATAAAATCAGTGGTAGAATAAAACAAAAATTTTAAAAGATTGTCATATATCAAATCATCTCATAATAAACTTAACAGAGACCTTGATCAGTACAGAGCCTACACATTTCCTTTACTATTCTCATCCTTGCTTAGCAATTTCACATTTAGATAAATGATTACAAATTAAAAGGTCTAATTAAACCTTTGAAATTTGAACAAACATCGCCACTCATACTATACCAAGAAAAGAATTTGTTTAATTCATACAATTATTAACATGTCTTTATAGAGCTGAAGAACCTTATATAACACAATGGTGCATTATTGCCATCAGTACCACAATTATAATTTTTAATACCACAAGCAAAAACAAAATACGCTTCTTTGTTATGTCAATATACTACATCAATTTTACATGCTATATAAATAGAAATAAATTTTGAAAATATATTATTTACTATAAACATTCCATGGTTGATTAAGTTATAAAATGTAGAGTTCTTTCACATAAGCCCTTCAAATGATTTTTAAGATTAACCCTGATCATCAGTTAAAAGGCACCAATTCATTAGTTCAAGCCAGTCTTCATGTCCAATAACATAAAACTTATAGATTCCTAAGTAATATAACTCTTATTTTATATAAAAGCAGGAAAATATTATGAAAAACTTTAAGATTAGAAAAAATTGCAGAATTTTTATATGCATTGTTTTACATGGCTGTATTTTAACTACCAAAAAATGGAAAATCACCCTTTACCTTCATTGAGTAGAAGTATTTAATGAAAGCTCTAATCACTTTTAAGTGAGATCATATGCATTTTCAGTACTTAAAAAGCATTGCATTCAAAGGACAAAGTCTGGGAAAAAATTGAACCCGTCTCAATCTTCATTTATTCAGAGAATATACAAAGTTGAATATATCCACTTGATTGAAGTTATTAGTTATTAGCAGGAAACTCTCCAACTCATATTACTTCATGAAACTGTCCACTAAAAAAAATAAACATATACAGATAATGTAAATTTTATATAGTGCAAAAATATAGAGTGAATAAAGTTAAACTCAAACATATTTTGTTTTATAATAACTAGTAAGCATTTTCAAAATAATCACAGTCTGAAATAAGATATGCTAAAATAAAAATTTAAAGTGAAATAAAAGGTATCTGAGACTAAAGATAGTTAAATCCAAAATGTCTAATGATTAACAAAAACAAGAGAGTACAAAACAAAAGTTAAATAGATAAAAGTACTCTACATAGAAAGTAAAGAAATAATAATTTTTCAATGG
This sequence comes from Suncus etruscus, assembly GCF_024139225.1. Lineage (NCBI taxonomy): Eukaryota > Metazoa > Chordata > Mammalia > Eulipotyphla > Soricidae > Suncus > Suncus etruscus. Next base: position 73,441,789 of record NC_064856.1, read on the forward strand.
TATGGGAAAATTTTTTCCTTGCTTAGTTTGAGAAACTTTCATTAGTAGAACTATTTAATCGATTCTATTAAATCTACAATAACAGGCGCTGGAAAGATAACATGGTAGCTTCTGTACTTGCATGAAGCTGAGTCCCACCATGTGATCAAGGGGTGCAGAATCAGGAGTAAACCTGAGTACCATAGGTGTGGTCCCTCCCCCAAAATAATTAAGTAAATACATTAAAATCTATAATGACAAGTTCTGACAACACAACGTGATTGGTAGAGACCCAGAGAAATATACCAATATTGAGTATTGTTTTCAAGAAATCTCTATAAATACTAAAATAAATATCAAGGATAATTATAATGTGTGTACATATATATATGTAGATATATACATATATACATGTATAATTTAATTTTGAAAAATTAAAAGGTAATATGTGTAAACTTTCTATTATTCTAGAAAGACTTCTTAAAAGTTTAAAAAATATCTTTATTTTATTTATCTATTTACATATTTTTGTGGGTTTTTGGTTGGTTTTTTTTTTTTGGCCACACCCAGTGATGCTCAGGGGTTACTCCTGGCTGTGCACTCAGAAATCGCTCCTGGCTTGGGGAACCATAAGGGATGCCAGGGGATCAAACCAAAGTCTGTCCTAGGCTAGCACTGGCAAGGCAGACGCCTTACCGCTTCATGCCACTGCTCCGGCCCCTATTTTATTTATTTATTAAAAAATTTCTTTGGGTGTTTCGGCCACACTTGGTTGCACTCAGGGGATACTCTGGGCTCTGTGCTCAGAAATCGCTTCTGGAAAGCTCGGGGACCATATGGGATACCGGGAATCAAACACAGGTCCATCCTCTGTTGGCTGCGTGCAAGGCAAACACACTACTGCTGTGCTATGGAGCTGGCCTCTTTATTTTATGATTTTTTGAGAGGTTTGTGTTTGGGCCACATTTAGTGATACTTATTAATCCTGGCTCTGATCTCAGGGACCATGCCAGCAGATCTGAGGATTAAACTATATTTTAATCTCTGTAATAATACTCTAGTTTTCTTTATATATGTAACATATATAATATTAAGTAATATAATATATAGTAAAGATTGTGTTTTCTTGTTAATTTATTTTACGGAGATTTAATTTCCACAATTTGCTTTCAGGGATATAATTAAAACAATATTTTGGTGTGTTGATTTTCAATTTTTTCCCCTGTATATTTATGTTAAATGAGAATAGATTAGGTAATATACAGTGTTAAAATTTAGGACCAGAGTAATAGTACAAAGGTAGGGTGTGTGCCTTACACACAGACGACCCAGGACAGACCCAGGTTCAATCCCCAGCATCCCATATATTCCCACAAGTCTGCCAGGAGTGATTTCTGAGCAGAGAAACAGGAGTAACCCCTGAGACGTGCTCCCCCCCCCAAAAAAAAAAAAATCACACAGATAAAACTTATCTCTGGGATATTCCTGAGAGATAGAACACCTCTGTCAAGATGTTCTGATCAAGAGGTTTCCAAGATGTTTCTAATCTTCTAATCTACCCAATTGAAAAGTTAGGGAGATAGGTAGATGATAGATAGATAGATAGATAGATAGATAGATAGATAGATAGATAGATAGATAGATAGATAGATAGATAGATAGATAGATAGATAGATAGATAGATAGTGATATACATAGATATACATACATATGTATACATATATATGAAATTATATACAGTTTTGAGAAAAAATTCTCAAAATAGCTAAAATAAAGATGCAAAAAAGCATTGAAGTTAAAAATTTAAAGTTATTGTTTTTCACAAACATATTATAACATTTTAGAGAAGTATTTCTCTTTTAAAAAATACCAAAGCACAAAATATTTAGTACTATTTTTCCTCATAAAATTAAGTCTCTGTAGATATTCCAGATTGTAAAAATCTCCAACTCCAGTAACCTAGTCCAGTTTAATTGTCACCATTCAATTTCCAGCATTAAGAACTTCCAATTGCTACCTTGGGATTATGTGTGACTCTTCCATACTAGTACATCCTATTGTTTGAATCAACATTTACATAAAATAGAAAATTCAAAAATCTCAAGTTTTGGGGCCAGAGAGATAGTGCAGTGTTGGTGTGTTTGCCTTGCAGAACTACCTCAGTTCGATCTCCATAGTTCCTTATGGTCTCCCAAGCCAGGAGCGATTTCTGATTGCAAAGCTCAGAACCCCTGTGCGTCACTGGGTGTAGCCCCCAAACAAACAAACAATCACAAGTTATTCAGTGAAAAAAATAAAGTTTAAAAAAACACATTTTAGGGGCTGGCGTGGTGGTGCTAGAGGTAAGGTTCGATCCCCCCGGAGTCCCCTATGGTTCTACCAAGCCAGGAGCGACTTCTGAGAGCATAGCCAGGAGTAACCCCTGAGCGTCACTGGGTGTGACCCAAAAACAAACAAACAATAAAACCACAACGTATTTTAGGTGCCGGAGTGGTTGCACAGGGCGGAAGGCGTCTGCCTTGCCCATGCTAGCCTAGGACAACCGTGGTTCAATTTCCCGGAGTCTCATAGTGTCCCCCAAACCAGAAGCTATTTCTGAGCTCATAGACAGGAGGAACCCCTGAGCGTCACCGAGTGTGGCCCAAAAACCAAAACAAAACAAAACAAAAACATTTTTATACTGTATAGAGTAAGACATGAGGTATTTGAGATATATTGTTATATAAATATAAAAAGCACTAAGATACAGGGTTAAAATAAACAAGAAAAATATTTAGGAAAGAAATATTCAAACAAAGGTTAAAATAAAGACAATGCTTCCCGACAACATTATTTATACTTATACATTAATTCAAAATTTCCTAAAATTCATTCTCAAAAGCTTATAATTGAAAAGAATGCTAGTTTTCCTTTTAATAATTTAGGTAAATAGAACCGTAAGTTCAAATTGTACATACTCTAAGTCCACCTTCTGATGGGGGACCAGACGTTGCCATCTGTCTTTCTACTTTTTCCCTCTTTCTTTTCTTCTCTTCTACAGACTGAACATCCAAGATGCCCCGTGATGCAGCCTTTAAAGAAAATGTTAATGGGTAGAAAAATTTCAACTATCAGTACCATTATCAAAAGTGATTTTTAATCTAAATACTTTTTATTATAACAAATAATTAAAAGTCAAACATATTAAGTATATGATATAAATATAGCATACAACATAATATCTATTTTGAGTATTTTGCAAGCAAAAACTTATATTCCCCAAAGTTATTTGACATTCAGTATTTTATGAGGCATGGTCATATTATTTGAAGTTCAAAGTGGTATCTCACTTATGAAAGGCAAGTGAATGTCAATTTTCAGACATTAAATGATAGAAATACTTGAATCCACATAGAGAAAAACTTCTTCTGGAAAATGATTACTTTTGTTTGCTTGCTTTTACTGAAGTAGGGGGTGAATACAGCTATGTTCAGGGCTTACTTCTGGCATTGCACTCAGGAATCACTTCTTGTGGATTTTGGGGACCATTTGGATTGTTGGGAATAGAACCTGGGCCAGCAGCATGCAAGGCAAGCTTTTTGCCATATTATCTCTCAAGGCCAAAAAATGATTATCTTTAAAAACAAAATTATAGAATATAATTTGCTTAGATAATTTGAACAATTCAAATGTAATAAGAATAAAGTACAAAGTTAATTATATATGGAGACAGAATTTTATTTTTGCTCTTACTTCTTTTTGTCTTCGCTCTGCAGCCTCTGCAAGTTTTGCTCTTTTTTCTTCCTGTGGAAAATGTGTAAACAATAACATGATTTACAATAATGTAATTTTATAATATAATATCACAGATAATTTATATATTTCTTTATAGATAACATTAAAAACTGACAAAATTATTTAGAAATGTTCCAAAATGTACCACTTGAATGTTATTATTTACAACATGTATAAAATGTTCACTTTTTTAAATTTTATTCTCACAATTAATATGAGTGATTTTCAATATAATTATTAACATAATTATCAGTAATACCTTCAAATAACACATATAATATCTATCTTCTACATAATATATACATGCACAATATGTAACATTTCAAGGTGGTTGGCCTAGTAAATAATCCATGTTTTGGGACTAACAAATTACAAGGCAATATAAAGTACCTTATAATTTTCAGAACTTATTGAGAAAGTGATTCTAAGTGTAGGACCTAAAGAATTTGATGAATATCACAAAATGTAGTTTTAGTTTCTCATGTTTAGAAACTAAATATTTTGGCTACCAAATATTTTTTTTTGGGGGGGAGGCACACATGCCTGTACTCAGAGGTTACTTCTGGCTCTGAATTCAGAAATCGCTCCTAGCTCGGTGGTCCATATGGGATCAAACATGGGTCTGTCCCAGTAGGCCGCCTGCAAGGCAAATGTCCTACTGCTGTGCTATCGCCCTATCCCCAAGTATTAGTTTATTATAGTTTTTTACCTAATAAGACCGTAAATAGTTTGGGGAGCTGAATATCCATTTGATTTTCATCTTCCACGCACTCATTCATTAATCCCTTACACTAGTATTAACAGAAAACCTTATGCCTCAGACATTATTGCAGGTGCTGGGAATATAGTGGGGAAACAAAAATAGTAAATTTTATCCACAAGCAAACTTATTTAAGTTCTAATGAGGGGGCACCATTAACTATAATCAAGAAAATACAGAGATCAGATAGCAAAATAAAACCTGTATGGGAATAATGTGGTGAATAAAAAGGGTGGGGCTAGAGTGTGGGGTGTTTTTTTTTTTATATAGGCTGGTCATAAAATCTTCCTGATAAAGGGGCATTCACTCAAGAACTTGGTAGTTATCTGAGGTAACAGAGGAGAGCATTGAGAAGCATAAGGAGTGGGGGCTTAACAGAAGTTGGTATTTTTATAAATAGTGCCAGATAAACAAATTAGCAATATATAAAGCTAGAGTAGAAAGAAGACATGATGACCATTCCCATGATCAACTCCCAGATCATCTTTGTTTGTACCTAAAAATCAAATGGCAAACTTCAAAATACTTCTCTTAAGAAGCTCATTTTCTTCAACAAAATTTTAGCAAAACAGGAGAAAGTCTGGATGTCTGCTCTAAATAGGCTGTAAAGATTCGGTTAAAATCAGAAAGGTTCAAGCGTCAGTGTACTAAACCCCAAGCCACTTAGTTAAATTTGAATTTCACCAATTTTTTTGTGTGTGCCAGTATTTATTTGATTTTGCAAGAGTCATTCTATTTTTGAAATGTATTTCCTGTTCATCTGAAAAATGCAACTTTAACCGAGGACCCTTTATTCTTCTTGTTAAAGATGGCATTACAAGTTACATAACCCCTTCACATTGCACTTCCTGCAGCCTGTCCATAAAACATAATAGAGATTTTTAAGGAAGCAACAACTTTAAGATGAGTTACCAAACACTGAAAAACAAAGTCAAGATATGCCATTCCTACGATCAAGTGCAAAAATAAGGGACTTTGACCACTTTTTTTTAAGCAGTCCCTAAAGACACATTAAAAAAAATGCACATTTCCTAAGGTTGTAAACAATTCAGATCAGGGAGAAAACCGGATTATCTTGCTTGGTTTTGTTTTGTTTTCTCCCGAGCTCCATCTACTGCTTGGAAAGCAATGGCACAGTCTGCATGATCTGAACCCTACAAACAGCCAAATCCAAGTCAGTCAGACGTTAAAGACCCCAGCAACCCTAGGAACCACAATCTAGTTGAGCAAAGTAAACAGACAGGTGCCGGAGTCCCTAAAGTCCGGTAAGGGTCCCCGTGAGGGTGCATAGTGCTTTATCTCCGCAGGTGTTCGAGTCCGAGACCCCGATTTCAACTGTCTAGCACCGGGACTCGGGGCCTCTATGTAAGCCGTGCCGGAGAACAGGTGCATGGAGCCCCAGGGATGCGGCCTTACTCACCAGGCTAGGCGAGGGGGGCGCAGACTCCCTGGGACAGGGAAAACACATCCCCATCGGAAGAGCAGCTGTGGGATGGATCCCCCACACCCCGGCCTGCCAGGAGCAGGCGGCTCGAATTTGCGGGTTCAGATGGTAGCCCAGGTTGGCGCGCTCGCCCCGCCCCCAAACCGGTCTGTCCTCGGAGCCCCGCCTCCACCCCACTGAGGCCACGCCCACTCCCTGCCCAGAGATCTTGCCCCGCCCTTATTTGATCACGCCCTATCAGCCCAGGAAACCACTTCCCTAAGTATCCCCGCCCATTTGCGGTCCTGTCCCATCACTCCTCCAGGCTCCGCCCCGCCCCTAGTTAAAGCCTCTGCAGCTTGTCTTAATCACTCACACTCCCAGTCACCCACTCACAGTTGGAGTGTTCCTCCACCACCACCCCTCCTCCTAAGGCTGATCTGGATTAGCCTGCCCAGCTCTCTTCTGGCAGTGCCAGCCTGCAGACTAGGCCTCTGTGCCAGTCAAAGACTGCTGCTTTCTTTTGTGTTTGTGGGGAGGGATAGAGCAGCTTGTGCTGGGCCTTCAATGCTCTTGGTTCTTTTATTTTTGCTAACTCCTTTGTGAGATAAGATTCTGGCCTCCAAAACATTTCAGTCCAAATTGCAATATGACATCAGCACCCCTTTTCTGCCTAAGTAAGGGGTGATGCCCAATACAGTATTTGAAGGGTTCTTGAATATGCTATATAGAAATCTTGTGAGTGTCTGCTGTTAAATTTCAATTATCTTTCCAAGGCTTATTTTATATTTGGTAGATATATAGTTTTTGTTTCCATTCTAATTACACAGTTTACAGAGTTTGACACATTTAAACATACATGCTGTATAGAATATATAATATTGTTTGTTTGTTTGTTTTATTTTTCAAAAGGGAGTCACATCCAGTTGTGCTTGAGGTTTATTCCTGGATCTATGTTCAAGATCACTCCTAGACATGTTGCATTCATTTGTGGTCCCAGAGATCAATTAGGAATTGGCAGCATGCAAGGTATGGTAATTTCCTTTTACTATCTCTTTCCTCTGTGATCTCTTTATCCAGGATATGGAATATTTTTATTAACCTAGCAAGTTCTCTGGTTTTTATTAGAGAGTAATCATCATTCAGATGTGTCTCTAACAAATTTTCTCCTTGCTTGATGAAAATAATCAGTTCTTTCTGAATTTTATTCACTACTAGGCCCTGACTTAAATTTCTGCACTCTTAGCATCATTCACCATTATCAGGCTCTTACTAACTTGGTTGATCCAGAATCATCCATCGAATAACAACCCATCCTCAACATTTGATCACTTTCCTTACTTTTCCTCCACATTTTTTAGGAGACATGACTTCTACTTCTCTTCTAGGTAATAATTGTTTAATAGGACCTGACCAGGTCAGTTGAGTCCTGATTCCCTTCCTCCCTTCACAATCATTGCCTCTCAATATATTCCATCCTGAAATTCATCCTACTCTAAGGCTTTTCATTTACACATTTCCATGCTATATTCAGAGCTACACTCCATCTTTACCCTCTATAATAAAATTCCATTCTAGCAATTTCTCTTAAAGTCTCTCATTTTAACAAGTATTATGATTTTTCTTTGTTGTTTATTTTTTTTCTCACTATCCCATTCCCCTCTAGTTTTGAGGCAGGAAACCTTACACTGTTAAACTCATACAACGTTTTGGTAACAAACTTCTGCCATCATAGTGATATCTGCACTATTAATTGAGGTATGTCTGGACCTCTGGCTTCATGTGCCTAACTAGGCATGTGCAGACCAGAGAGTATGAATATTTTTAGAGCTTGGATAAAGTATTTATAGTTAGCTAAGGAAGCTACTGGATTAGATACATGTCTTCAAGTTTCACCCATGACAGTTTAAAACCACCCACCTGAGTCCTAGACTTCTTTTATCTGTAGAGACAGAAGAGATGAGGTGAGATTTCACAGATATTTCTTTTGTCTCAGTACAAGTCTTTTCCTCATTTATCTGTAGAGGCAGAAAAGATGAGATGATATTTCACAGAGAATACCTTGTGTCTCAGTGCAAGTCATTTACTTCATTTATTTCCCTTTTTACTTATCAAGGCAAATCCATCAACAGAACACTATCTTTTTGATTTTATGCTTGTGAATTTTAGTTTTTATTTTTGAGCCTCCAAGTTATGTTCAGAAAGTCCCTGATCACAGATAGCAATTTTTGTCCAACCAGTACAATGGGTCAAAACAAAGACCAAAGGATATGGATGCTACTAAAGCCCTGTGGTCCTGGATATTACTGGTGTATCTAAAAGGCATTCAGTGACCCTTCAGAGCTCAAATCACCTGAGATGATAACTGGAATTCTATTATTAATAGTATTATAGCACATCTATCACATACTAACTGCTGTGCTATCTTCCAAATAATTTTTGTTAACATTTAAAATTTGTTAAACATGAAGCTACTTCAATTTGTTAAAATGAAATTGTTCTTTATTCTCCCACAGAGCATTGTAAAATAAATACCACATTGTAAAATCACTTCATGCACTGTATTTCTAACTGTAGGCAGATGAGTATGAAGAAGTAGGGTAGCCCAAAGGATTAATAAACAAAACCAGTCAGAAGAGAGTTACGAAGTCAATCTACTTTTCGTATCATGGTACCAGTCAGAAGAGAGTCCTGGAATCAATCTACTTTTCATCTCATGGTTTCTTTCTGTGTTCCAAGACAAAGCTGATCTTTCTTTATTAAACTAATACCCATTTACCAGAAAGGGGAAGGTCAAGTGATTCAGGTTAGCTTTTACATATCAAAGGGGATATTTAAAGGAAAAAAGAAGATAGAGAAATGCCTTTGGTTTTGGTTTATAGCTGGGTGTAATTTTAAAATTCCAACAATTCTGTTCAAATCAAAACAAAATTGAGAAAGGCTACAAAAGTTTTGTTCTACTTTCCTTGTCCAGAAGCGGGAACCTCAGATTGGAACTTATAAAAGTAGCCATTATTTTGCATAGGAACAGTAAAAATGGCTGTCAAAGCATCAAAGGTTAGGTTGTATACATTATTCTCAAAATAATCAACCTTGTCTTATACATTTATTACACAAACATTTTTCCATAGAATGATCTGAACATAAATATTATAACCTTTCTGCAGATACACTTAATTTGAATACAAATTTTTAAACATTTCTACACCAAGCACTGTAATGAGTCTATAGTAGCCAACTTCTTTTTCCATAAACTCCCCTAAACAAAATTATAAGAACATTTTTGCAGAAATATACAGTTTGAATATATGTTTGCTCGAACATTCTCATAATGAGAACTGTAATAAGGGTCTTTAGTATCCAAGTTACTTTTCTGTAAACTTCTGTGCAAGAATATTTTAGCAGACATAATTTTGATAATAAGTTGTTTAAAATATACACAATCAAACATTACAGCAATTTGGACATTTTCAATATAATATGTGAGAATTTTAAAAATCTAACATTAAGCATTTCCCCAAAACTGTGTAAACTAATATTAAGCCACTAAATTTGGATACAACATTTTCTGTTTGCAGTGAGGTATAGAACAAAACAGTAGCTATTAAAATCTATACAGATAAAACACACAGTTTAATAAGCAATATAATGAACAATACAAATATGGTCAAGAGATTAAACTAGAAGAAAGTTACAGGAGGTTCTAAAAGCAGCTTCTCAGTTGGATTTCAGCTGGGCTTGGATTCTTCATCTTCTCACCATCTACAAACACCTTCTGTGGTAGACTGCTAGGGTCTCCTGGGATAGAAAAGTCTTTGTTTACTGGGCTGGAAACTGGGTAAGGGGACAGGCTCATCTTCCTGCTATTGGTCTCACTCAAATGTGGCTTTCTCTGTGGTTTCTACCCCATCAGTGATCTCCTTGATAACCTGCTGCAGGTTGGGTGGCCGAGGTCCTCACATAAAGCATACCTTACAACTTTCAAAGAAGAAAGGCAGTGGAGCTCAGCCTCTAGGACGCTGCTCAGAATCTTCAGCACTCTCTCCTTCACTGAAAGCTTCTATCACATAGGAGGGGGACTCTGTCACATTCAGAACAGGGGCCCTGTGCACCAATATGCCAGTGAAGGGCATAGCACATGCAGTCCATCTGAATGAAGCTGTCATGGTGATTATCCATCAGAAGGTCAAGTCACTCACCATTGTTGAGGGGTCTTCTCAGCTCTAGCTGGGGTTGTAAAATAAATCACACATTGTGAAACCACCACACATGCATATTTTGACACCATGAGGATGGGTCTGAAAAAGCAGGTGAGTGGTGAAGAATTAATAAACCAAGTAAGTCAGCAGAGATCATGGAATCATTCTGCACCACATGATTTCTCTGCCTAAGCCTCTGCCCAAGCCTGTCAAAGCCTAACTTCTTTCTTCATTAAACAAATATTAATTCACCAGGAGGGGGAAGGTCAAGTAATCTAGGTGAACTTTTACATATCAAAGGGTGTGATTTAAAGTAAAAAAAATGAAGATGGGAAAAGCCTTTGTTTTTGGTTAATAAGCTGGGTGTCATCTTACAGAACACAGAATGTTTTTACCTTTCTTTTTATCTTCCCTACACTATCATTTTTTTTAAATTAAAATAGCTCTAAATTCTTTCTGATATAGTAATATGGCCCAGAAAACCAAACATCATCCTTAACTTGATCTTGACTCATCTTTTCCAATATCATGTCTATTAAATGCTCATAAAAATTAAATATGTAGAATACAGAAAAGAATCCTAGGTATTTTATTTGTGAAAGAATCCTCACTTCTCATTTAATGGTTATTTACTGAGAAAGTGTAATTTCTATCTTTTCAGCAAATAATCACTTTGCTACTTCTTAGTTAGATGCTCAGGACTTACTTGTTTCGTGCTGAAAGTTAACTCCCTTTCATTGGTCAGTCATTTTCCCCATACTTTCAGTGAAATAACTTCTGAGTTTGACTTAAAAATTATTTTTAAGGTATTACATGTAAGTGATCTTATGCAGTATTTATCCTTCTAAACCTTAATTCTTATAAAAGAATATTCTCCTGATGTATTGTGCATTCATGTTATTAAAATGATGGGATTGACTTTATTAAAGCTAAATATCACATTTTCTCTCATCCTTTTTAATTTTATTGATATAAGAATGTTGGGACATTATAGTTTTCAGATATATAATATAGTAATTTGATATACTTCCTTAGATCACCACCAATGATTTATTTTCCATTCACCATTGTGAAAATGACATTTTTTTTCTTCCTACACTTTAAAATATTGTTTTCCTTTTCTTTTAATAAGAATAACTATAGTAAGTGGATTATAGATTTTAAATGTTTATTCTTTGGGAAAGATACATATTACTTTCTAAAGTGGTTTCACCAAGTCACATTCTGACTAACAGAATATGAAGGGTCTGCCTTTATTCTCCAATCCATAATGTATTCTGTTTTTCTATCTCATTGTGACCTGGATTTACATTTTTATAACAATAAACAATATAAGTGACTTTATTTGTGTGTCTTTTTTTTTAATGAAGTTTCTTCAAATTCTCTATCTTCTAATTGGTTTGTTAGATTTAGAGGACCAAACCCTTAGATGCTTAGTGCTTATTTATGATCCTGTACTCAAGGATCATTCTAGTGGTCTCAAGCTGGTTCTAATGTACATCAGCTAATACAAGGAAAGTGTATTTTCACAGCTATTCTATCTTTCCAGCCTCCTAATTGGTTTGTTTGATATTGAGTTGTCTGAATTAAATATTTTATATACTTACTTTTTTGGGATGCATAATTTGCTAAATTATTCTCATTTATAATTTTTTTAATGAGTTGCTTTTCTATGCAGAATTATTTTGGTCTGATGCTATTACCACTTGTGTAATTTTTCTTTCTTCTGCCACCATTGTAAATAATTTATAAAAAAAATTGCAAGTATTTTATTCAAAATTTATTTCAACAATAAATCCAGAATTATTTTCTGTATTGTTCATAGTATTGTTTTTTTTCTTTTTTGTTCTGTTTTGTTTTGTTTGTTTGTTTATTTTTAAGCCACACCCAGTGACTTTCAGGGGTTACTCTTGGCTATGCGATCAGAAATCACTCCTGGGCAGGAGAGATAGCATGGAGGTAGTGTGTTTGCCTTTCACGCAGAAGGATGGTGGTCTGAATCCTGGCATCCCAGATGGTCCCCCGAGCCTGCCAGGAGTGATTTCTGAGCATAGAGCCAGAAGTAACCCCTGAGTGCTGCTGGGTGTGACCCAAAAACAAAAAAAAGAAAGAAAGAAAGAAAAAAGAAAGGAAAAGAAAAGAAAAGAAATCACTTCTGACTTGGGGGACCATACCATATGTGACTCCAGGAATTGAACCCAGGTTCGTCCTGGATCAGCTGCATGCAAGTCAAACGCTCTACTGCTGTGCTATCACTTTGGTCCCTATAGTATTGTTTTATATGTTAAAAGCAGCTACAACAAGCCCACTACCAAGTGCTTGGATCCTTCCACCATAATTCCAACATGCCTTTTCCAACCACTTTTGATTTTAATGCTGTTGAGTTTCAGGGATTTTCCCACTGATCATTGTTAATTACTGTTTTTAATATTTATATTTATCTTATTTTTAATTTTTTTCCTTACCCACTTCACTTAGCTTTCTAAATTTTATCTAAACTGCTCCAAATTGATTAATTTTATATTATCTCATAGTTGAGAAATATCCCTTTTTCTATAAATGTAATATTGCCACAATTTCCTTTCCCACTTATGTGTTTGGGGGCATTTAAGTTAGTTCTAGATATTTATTATTGCAAACATAAGCATATCATAAGATGAACATAAGTGTACATATGTCTTAAAATTAATTTTTTGTGACTTTGACATAGCTGGTAATGAGTGGAATTGCAGAGTAAAAGAAAAGTTCTATTCTTTATTTTTTTTTGCTTGTTTGCTTGTTTTTTGGGCCACCTGGTGACACTCAGAGTTATTCCTAACTATGTTCTCAGAAATCGCTCCTGGCTTGGGGGACCATATGGGATGCCGGGGATCAAACCCAGGTCTGTCCTGGGTCAGCTGCATGCAAGACAAAAGCCCTAGCACTGCACTATTGCTCCAGCCCTGAAAAGTTTTATTCTTAAATTTTTGAGAACTCTCTAAATACATTTTCAGAGATTATACCAAGAAACTCTTCTTTTATCAATAGTGGATGATATTCCTTTGTGCCACATATATGCCATCACTTATTTCCATATTTTTAATATGAAATCCATTTTCACTGATGTGAAGTGATACTTCATTGCCATTTTGTTTTGCATTTCTCTGATTATTAATGATGATGCATTTTTATACTTAGTGATCTTTAATCTTTAATACATTGTTCATTTTGTGAACATGTGTATGGAGGACTGTATGGGGGGCACATCCAACAATGTTCATTACTTACTCCTAACTTTGTGCTTCGAGGTATCTGTGTGGTGTTAGATATAGAACTTGAGTCAGCTGCATGAAAGGTAGATGATTTACCTTCTGTACTATATCTCCAACCCTTCCCCATTTTTCAATGGGATTTGTTGTTGAGCTCTGGGAGTACTTTGTATGTCTTGATTATTGATCATTTGATGCATCATAAGTGAATATTTTCTTCCAATCAGTTATAAAACTGTCAATTTTAATTATTTTTGTTTAGTTTTTGGGCCACACCAGGCAGTGCTCATTATTTCTGGCTCTGCACTTTAGGAATCATTTCTGGCAGGCTCACGAGATCATATGGAATGTCAGCAGTTGAACCTGGGTTGGTCATGTTCAAGACAAAAGCCTTATTATTTCTCTGGCTCCCAGATTATACATTTTATAAAACTAAATTTTAATTTGGTATCTAAAATTTAGCTTTGTGAGTAGTTTAGCTAGACTCTAGCTTATTTGTGATATATCACTGACTTTAGTTATAGTTAATCATTTCATAAGACTGTTTAAATATTTTGAACAATTTGTAAAAATTGTTATTTTACAACAAAGAAGTAAACCTGCTTTCCTACATTAAGGCATATTTAAAACCCTCCACATATTGTTTCAAATTTTCAAAATCATAAATATTTATCATTTTTTGAATAGCTGAAAACATCAAATTAATCATAGAAGAGAAAATAATACTAAGATTGTGTTTGATTTGAGTGTGGAATTTATATAAGGTTCAAAAGCATTAGACTTCAATGATAAATGACTATGCAGTGTTTATTTTGTTGAAATGCCAGAGTAATGACATTACACTTCAAATGAAATTGAATTATGAAATGACACTTGAAGAAATCAACATATTTTGATTGGCACTTGATTTCTTTTGTTTAGATTCATTTTAAAGTCACTGGAAGACTTTTTAAGAAACAAAGAAAAAGGCATTTAAATAAGACATATATAAAAGGTTCTTGCAACTATAAATTATTGAAAATATGTAGAGAAAATTTTCTTATTAAAATTTATATGAATATCTAAAGAAATGATTATAAACAGGGCATAGTAAGATACAAGCTAGATATAAAAGACACTATTATCAAGGAAATATAATATTTTTCTGAAGCAACAGGCACTATACAGAGGCAGAATTTGTAGGAGCCATGAATAATAATTTGAGAGAAACACAACTACAAAATAATAGATATGACACAAATGTCAAGCATTATTGTCTAAGTGTATGGTCTATGATTGAGTAAGAAAACTTATTTTATTCATCTGTTCAAAGAGTTTTGTCTTGAAGTGATAGGGGGAAGTGAAAAAAGGGCAAATATGGGGAAAATAGGAAATATGAATACACACATTAGCATGAATTTCAGATGAAAACATTTTGGTATAATTTACATACTTGTGACTACGTACAATGATAAAGTAAGAGAAAATATATTCCAGGCAAATTAATGTAATTTTTTTAAATGTATAACATCCAGGAACTTATTCATCTACCGTACTACTGGACACAGTGTACTTGTTAAAGTATCACTAATCTACAGACAGACGCCTTTTTTTTTTTTTTTTTTTTTTTTTTTTTTTTTTTGTCTTTTGGGTCACACCTGGAAGCGCTCAGGGGTTACTCCTGGTTCTACACTGAGAAATCACTCCTGGCAGGCTTGAGGGACCATATGGGATGCTGGGATTTGAATCACCATCCTTCTGCATGCAAGGCAAACACCTTACCTTCAATCTATCTCTGCAGCCCCAGGTGCCTTTTTTTTTTTAACCAAACCACTTAGTATAATTTATATATACAACTTCCATTGTATTCTATATTGTATTGCACTATATATTGTTTAGCAATTTTTATGAAGTGGAGATCTTTCTAACTAGAAAGGGAAGGAAAAAGTTGTAGTACATATGTAGCTTATAACAATTCACAAAAGATGAGGAAAGTAAAAAATGTATGAAGATCTGATTGTGTTATTATAAATTAACTAGGATCATATTCAGATAAAAGCTAGATAAGAACAATCAAAACTATTGTCAAATGCACATAATTATTTTTTAAAGTCAAGCTACACAAAGCATTAGTTTATGAGATCTGATTTTGATCTGTGTCTTGCAATCGTAATTGCATTGCTAAAGGAATAATAATAAAGGACTGGAAAATGCCATGCGCATGGTAGACCTGTTTTATTCCTGGTACTACAATATTGTCAATCAAGCAACACCAGGAGTGACTTCCTTTTAGCAATACTTACTGGCCAAATCTGATAGGTTCCATAGGCTAAATTACTAGCAATTTGTTTCTAACGACAATAAAATATGTGGTTAGTTCCAACCCTACCTTTATCCCAATGGAATAAGGAAGAGTAAGTTTAAAAATGAGAAAATAGAAGTCAAAGTCGTGGTGCAAGCCATAAGGTGTCTGCCTTTTTGCGGGAGCTAACCTAGGACGGACAACTGTTAGATTACCAGGCATCCCATATGGTCCCCTAAGCTAGGAGTGATTGCTTTTTTTTTTTTTTTGCTTTTTGTTTTTTGTTTGTTTGTTTGTTGTTGTTTTTCTTTAGCCACACCCGGTGACACTCAAGGGTGTACTCCTGGCTATGCGCTCAGAAACCGTTCCTTTACTTGGGAGATCATATGGGACTCGAGGGTTCGAATTGTAGCATCGCAAGGCAGACATCTTACATCCTGCACCACCGCTCCGGCCCCCAGGAGCAATTTTTGAGTGCATAGCCAGTAGTAACCCCTGAGCATCACCGGATGTGTCCCAAATACCAAAAGAAAAAAACTGAGAAAATATGCTAAGAAATAGTACAAACTGGGGCCAAAGCAATAGTAGAGTAGATAGGGCATTTGCATTACACTCTGATGACTCGGGTTCTATCTTTTACATCCTATATGATGCCCTGATAAAGTAACACTAGGAGTAATTCCTAATCCCAGAGTCAGAAGTAATTCCTGATTAAAAAAAAAAAAAAAAAAAGTAATCCCTAAAAGCTGGTAGTAGTCCCAAAGGGAAAAAAAAAAAAAAAAAAAAAGAAAGGAGAAATAAAAGAAAAAGAAAATCGTAAAAGCAGCTACAGATCTTCAACAAAATGTCTTTAATTTTTTTGTTGATTTTCTGGGACCTTAGATGGGTTTTGCATGGAGGTATGCCTAGATCACTGCTTAATTTTCCTGGTAGTGCTTTGGATCCCATGCAGTGCTTGGAATGTAATCAAAGCTTTCTGCATGCAAATGATTCATTTAGACCATTGGCTGAATTGTTCTCTCTTCTGAACACTGTATTCCTTTGAGAATAGTTTAAAGTTTCCCTGCTATACAGGTTGATGAACTGTTTTTACTTTACAGTCATCCAATAACTACATTGGACATAAAATCTCAAAATGTGATTTGATCAAGAGTTAAAAGTGTCAAGATCATTAGGTCCCCAAATCTTAGTAACTTATTTGCATTAAGTTGTTTTTGCAAAATTAAATATAATTTAAATGTAAAATAAATTATGAAATGTTCGAATTTATTAAATATAAACATAGCCAATATTATTGTTTTCTTATATTTGGAATGGGGCTGCAATTTTCAAAGTGTTGTCCATAAAATGCCACCATCTTTAAATGTTTGATTCTGTGTGAAAATATTAAACAAGTGACTCCACTTACTTACCTACTGAAGAATTTAAATTTAAATACAATTTATTAAAATTTTTTATTCTTTTTCATTACATACTCTATAGTAAAGGAAAGTAAATCAATTAGCTTTACTGCAGAACTAGGCAGAGCTAGAGTATACACTACAGTAATTGTGAGTTTACACAAGAGTATAGTTTTTTTTATTATTATTAACAAAATCAATTTATTTAGAATGTACTTTTGGATTGTTTTGGCCTTTCCAGAGTTTTGCTTAGTTTTAGTATTTTGAGTAAACTGGTATACTAGACAGAAAAGTTTGTTGGACATTATTCATTTTTTTTGCGGGGGGAGGTTTGGGTCACACCTGGCAGTGCTCAGGGGTTATTCCTGGCTCCATGCTCAGAAATTGCTCCTGATAGGCATGGGGGACCATATGGAATGCCAGGATTTGAACCGATGACCTTCTGCATAAAAGGCAAACGCCTTACAACCATGCTATCTCTTCGACCCCGGACATTATTCCTGCATCACACTTACTGAAAAATTTAATTCCCCCTGAAGTCACTATGTTATTTCACAAGACATATAACCTAAAATTTTGGTATTAAAAGTATAAGTTAAATATTAAATTAATAAATATAACTTCATGCTGATAAAAATTAAGTTCAAAGGAGTCATCATATATTAATAAGGTAGTCCCCAAATTATTTCTAATACTTCCTATGTAAATTATATTCCAATGCAATTTTAGAACTATAAATGTTTTAAATACTTGCAAATTTGTTAATTATAGGTGTCCACCTTTTTTTTTACATCACACAATCTTGTCCCTTTGATTAAATTGGCAAATTATGCTAGAGTCCACATAACACAGACAAAACAATGTAAAAGGATGACTAATGGTTATTTTTCAGGATTTCAGAACTCTGGTTCATCTTGAGATTTCTGCTCTCCTGAAATCAAAGCCTGCATTTTCTTTCTGGAACTTCTCTAGTGTAAGTTTTCTCTGTGTTTGGTCTGACACTCAAAAATCAGCTGCATTCTCAAAATTGTCCATTTTTCTGTCTTCCAGTGTTCAAGTTCCCTCATTAGTTATTGTAGAATCAACCAATTTACCCTTCAGGATCTCCCACCACCCCACCCAACAGCCAGGATCACATGCCAACTCTGCAGGCCGCATTGAATGCCCTGGACCCTCTTTTCTAGTGGCACTGTACTTCAATAAACACCTCCTCCAAGATTCGGTACTGCTGTTCCCAGGGCATCCCCCATGGTACCACCCCATACGCATCTCAAACAGGGTGGACATGGCCCACTGGCTTCCTCCATAAGGGTTCAGATTATACAATATTTCTTAATATACTTGATTATAAGATACCTTTTAAATAGGCCTCTTATAATTTTTCTATTAATGTTTGGATGATTTTTATAATAAATGATATTTATATTACTTTAATCATGGCCTTCTACATCAACAAATCTGAATATCAACATTTAATTTCACAAAACATGTGTTTCTGTCTCATTTTCTCTGGGAACAATGTATACTGATTTTTGTTTTGTATCTTCAATAGCTGTTTCATAAGCAAGCAAGATTACCTTATTAGGGTATTTTCATACTGCAGCTAGTGCTTTTATTATCTTTCTTGGGGTACTTAGTAGGAAGTGATGAAATCAGTTGCAGTAGCTTTAAATTAATACAAGTTATTTGCATAAGTTATATCAGTTATATTTATAAAATTAAATTTATCAAGAGTTTTATTATTGGGGCCCGAGAGATAGCATAGCAGTAGAGCATTTGCCTTGCATACAACTGACACAGGACTAATAGTGGTTCAATTCCCGGCATCCCATATGGTCCTCTAAGCCTGCCAAGGGCAATTTCTGAGCGCAGAGTCAGAAATCATCCCTCAACATCACCAGATGTGACCCAAAAAACAAACAAAAAAGAGTTTAAATGAAGTATTTCCTCATTTTCTTTAATTGCAAATTAAATTATTTGAGATTTGTTTTTCTTACGCTTTATTTTCTATCACCTCAATATTTAAAAAAAATAGGTTCTTAGAACTAAGTTTTTATGAACATTTAAATGTTTCAGTAACATTTCAGAATAGAAAGCTTGTCATGATTGTTTTACTCTTTATATTTTACTTTTGTAAGTTTATGCAAATATAATGCAAGTTCCTAAAACATTGATTTCAAAGTTTCCTTCATAAATGATACAACTGGAATAGAAATACAATATATATACAACAAGATTGATATTTAGGAAGTAATGGAACCCACCTTTCTATTGATATAGACAATAGATATCTTTCACAGGACTGGAGAGTTAGTATAACGTGTAGGTCATTTGCCTTGCACAAGGCAAACCCACGTTCTATCCAGCACCTCAAAAGGGTGAGCCTAGCTAGAAGTGATACCTGAGCACAGAACCAGGAATAAATCTGAACTTTGCTGGGTGTAACCCAAGAATCAAAGACAAAAACAAAACAAACAAAAGGAGAGGTAAAAATCTTCCCAAAAGTATTAATAGTTTTGAATTATCCTTGGAAGTGATATGAATTACAGATAAACTACTGGTGAATTATGTAGCTAGTGTTAGAATAAACTACCTATTGGAAAGAACAAGTTTAAATTTTGGGACCTAATAGCTGACTTTTTGCAACCCCTAAGACAAAGGTGAAATGAATAAGTTGTTTTACATGTCTTAATTGTTGATTACTTAACCTTTAATTTAGAGTGAATCTGTTTAGAGGGATTTGATAGCATAAATTTCTAATAGTTACATATTGAATACTACTTTTGAATAAACAGAAGCAGAGGCAGAGTGCATCAGGGTCCTCTTTGTAGCTTAGAAGGACAAATTTAGTTTATTAAATTTGTTGACCAATTTAAGGTCAATAATCTCAAGGCCTATGTCAGTGATGGTAAGCCTTAGTTTTTTGTTACTCTTCACTTTCTTCTCTTTTACATACATTTATGGGGAGTAAGGATTCACTTAAAGACTCACTAATTTCTTCTGTTTTTATATTAGTTTTTGTGGTCACATCTGGTAGTGCTCAGGGCTTATTTCTGGACTCTAGGTGGATTTAGGAATCAGATGGGATGGATGCTAGGGATTAAAATCACTCAGGTCTGCCACATACAAGGCAAACTATATTATTACTCTGGCCTCTATCATTAAAGCTATTATTTTTGATGTCTATATTTAGATATTTATTGGGGGAAAGCACATTGTTTATTAATGTTATAATAATATTCACTTGCAACTCATTGATGAAAATAATTCTTTCAATAATAATTGAATAATTAAAATTTTAGGGGATGGAATAAATGCCATGTACAGTTGTCCTCAATGGCGTCAATTTCAAACAGGGGTTGGAGACCAGAATAATAGCAAAGCAGGTAGGGCTTTTGCCATACAAACGGCTGACCTGGGTTTGATTTCCAGAATCCCATATGATCTTCCAAGATAAAAGGAACAATTTCTGAGTGTAGAGTCAGAAGTAACCGGTGACTGCTGTCAGGTGTGTGGCCCCCAAACCCAAAAATAAACAAAAAAAGCAACAAATAAATAAATAAAACAGGAGTTGGGGAAATATGGGGACATAGTCCTGTAGGTAGAGCATTTGCCTTCCATGCTACCAACCTGGGTTAAATCTATGGTAATCCATATGGTCTACTAAGCCTATGAGAAGTGATTCCTGAGGACAGAGCCATGAATAAGCACTGAGCACAGCTGAATATGGACAAACTAGATAGATAGATAGATAGATAGATAGATAGATAGATAGATAGATAGATAGATAGATAGATAGATAGATAGATAGATAGAAAGATAGATGAGAGATAAAAGATAAAAAGATAGGGGAGGGAGAGAGAGAGAGAGAGAGAGAGAGAGAATAGGGGTTGAGTAAATCATGCCAGTAATACAAAACAAAATAAAACAGTGACTGCTACTTTCTGGACCAGATTTCTGAACTGAGTCAGACTGACAACATTCCCAAAAGCCAGCAAACAATAGTATATCTGGTTGAAAAATCTGATGGAAATGAATCTTTTTGGCTGGACATCTCTGTAAAGGGAATAAGCTAACTTGCTGATAAGCTGTATTTCATGATGGTTGTAAGATTGTGAATGTCTATTTTTTTTTTATTTGTTTCATTCAGCATTTAGGAGGAACCTGAGCAGAGTTGTGGATTAAAAGTGATTTTTCAAGGATAATGGTGTTAATAATGATGCCAAGAAAAATAAATCCCACTGGTGTTTTGATTTACAAACTTTGTATTTATAGTATTTTATATTATTATAATTCTATTTATATTGTTTAATTATGTTATAATGTCTATTTATATTGTTTAATTATGTTATAATGTCTAATTATAATGTTTATTATCCAATTTAAATTTATTAATAGATGAATATTTCAAGAATTGCAATGACTTTCTAATCATTAGAGCTGAGACTTAAACTAAATTATCTCATTTCAATAATAATTTATTGAAATAATAATAATAACTACCTCATATCTATCTCTCAAACCATTAAGAAAATTCAGCATGATATAATTTTTCATAGAAAGGACTCAATGTCAGAGTATACAGACATAGGCATTGTTTCTTTAATTGCTTTGATTTACGTTAGAAAAATACTAAAGCCACAAACTGTATAATACTTGATCTAATCTTTAAATTGTAGACAAAAAAAATGTAAAAATTGTTCATTTCCACTAATTAGTGGCCATACTAAATCCTGAGTTCTGAACTAAATAGCAAAGCAGGCAGCCCCTCAGGCAAAAGTCCAAATGGATGTGTGGTGTGGCTGAAAATTTCTGAGAGGAGAGGACTCCCCAGTCAGTAAATAGGCCCCATCCTATGGAAACTGCTTTTGCATTTTCAGTAGTACTACCCTGGCAAGCTAAAGAGTAATAATATCTAATTCTTCTCAAATTTTGAGAGATTATAAATCTCTTCACATATTTTTAAATTTTGGCTGGCATACAGTTTACTATGCTAAATTACTCTTTTAAGAATTTAAATGAAAAATTTAGAATATAAAATTAGAAACTTAAAGTTTATCTTATGAAAAGCTGACATAAGTATGGTCATTGTAAATAGGGGATCAGGTGGCAATATAAATAAATTGCTACTGTACCTTTAAAACTGGGTCATATTTTTGTTTAGGCTCAACTTTCACAATTCCAGTAAGTCAAATATAAAGAGAAAATTCATTGGAAAGGATTAATAAAGTGACACGTTACCTTATGATCTCTCTACTACTGGTCCTTTGATCTTCATCAGACCATAACTTCATCCATTGTTGAGCCCACAAACCATAATCCATACCCATGAAAATGAGTCTGGAGCAGAAGAATTGACAATCCAAAGCAGGCACATAGGATAGAAAGTCTTTCAATATCATTTTGGTGGCCCAACCAAAACGAACAATTTTTATTTCCCTTCCATTCACCCCTGGGCTTGCAGAGGGTCTTTTAACAGACAAAAAGCTAATGCAATCTAGGTGAGATTTTACATTTAAAAAAACATTGGGTGCAGGGCAGAGGGTGCTAGGATGCAAGTCTTTTTATTGAAATAAAATAAGGTGTGACCAAACAATGAATGACCTCATTCCTATATTTTTTCAAAAATAAAAAATGCTAAATAAAACAAACAACACCCAGCCAAATATGCTTATTTCTGTTCTTCCTTTAAACATATTTAGTTTCTGTCAGATTATGTGATCCCAAACAAATGTGTTTTACCATTATTAATTGCTGCGATCAACTGAATAGCTAAGATATGGTGTTAACCTACGTATCTAATAAGAGATAAATGTATTATGAAGATGCCATACATATGCACAATGGAATACTATGAAGCTATGAGCATTGATGAAATTAGTCGTTTTACTGGTTGGAATTGGAAAATATCACACTGAGTGAAGTAACCTGTGGTAATCCTTAACCCCAGAGTCTAGGGAGGAGAAAAAAGGAAAAGGAAAGAAAGTTAAAGTAGAGAAAAAAAGAATGTGAGAAAGGGAAATAATGGAGAAATAGGACTCTGGGTTTTAATTGCATTGAATATGAGAGAGGGGTGGATATATATCAATAGCACAGACTCTAAACATTAAAAACATGAACTTTAAGCTGAAATCACTGAACTTTATTGTCAAGAGGTAGGCAAGGAAGGGTGAGAGGAGCTTGGTTGGGAGTGGAGGATGATAGAGTATAAGAGCACTGGTGATGCAAATTGGCACTGTTAAAAGGGATTGGTGTAATTCCTAAAACTTAACTATCAATAACTTTCTAAACTATGGTATTTTAATTAAATAAAATTTAAAAAACAAACCAAAATCAAATAAATGTGTTTATTTTTCTTAATAGCCTTTTCAATTTTTAGGGTAACTATTAAAAACTGTATATATCCAGCAAGAAAATGTAGTTTTATTCAATGTTTATCTTTACTGATAGCTACTTAAGGACATGTAATAATAATTATTTTGCTAAGACAAAAATTAGTATTTAATATCACAAAAATTGATTTTAATCTACGATCACAAGAACATTAAAATGGAATCAGTATTTTATAGGAAACATTTTCTAGAGAGCAGAAATTAAAATAACAGTATGGGAAATGATCTCACTTTATATTGACAGATAAAATGGCTACTTTTACAAAAGAGAAAAATATGCAAGTGCAAAGTTGTTTTTTATTTTCTTTCAAGTATTCAAACGTGAAAATTACTCCAGGGATCATTAATCTGTTATTTTAACTTAATCAGCTTACTTTAGTTTAGCCTTGAGAATGGCTTTTTGTTTGTTTATGTGTTAGAGGCCACCCTTTGGAGGTTTTCAGGAAATACTACTCCTTGATTTGTGCTTGAAGTTCACTTCTACCTGTGTTCAGAAATCATATCATGCTAAGGACCAAAAGAGGCCAACCACATACAAAGAAAGTATATTAACCACTGTACTATCTCTGCATAGTACAGTCATAGCATTAATTAAATATGGAAACCCCCATCATCATCTTTGTGATAGAATTGACACAATAAAATCATTACATTTTATTGAAAATATACCAAATTTAAAGAATATATATCATATTTTATGTTATAAACATAGCTTGATTTATTTAATAGTATTGTAGATTTAGGTGCCATGTTTTTCACATGTTTTTCACAAAAAACATTTGTACAAGGTTTGAACTTTCATTTAGAAGTATCTCTTTGGTTTGTTTTTAGGGCCACACTTGGTGAAGCTCAGTTGTTAATCCTGGTTATGCCCTCAGAAACTGCTCCTGGCTTGAAGGACTATATGGGGTCCGGGGAGGGGGGGTTGAACCACAGTCCGTCCTAAGTCATCACGTGCAAGGAAAATACCCTACCACTTGTTCCACCGCTCAGACCCCTAGAAGTATCTTATGCCATATGAGTTCCATAGACTGCAAGAAGCACCAAAAGTGTACAATATTCCTTTTGTTTAAATTTGGCTAAAGTAAATGAAAGATAGAGAAATTTGAAGAAATAAAAAAAATGTTATTTAATTCTGCATGTTTTGTTAACAAATATTTTTGGAGAGCTAATTAGTGACTCATTTAGTGCCAAGGATGAGTGAGGGTTAAAAACTGAACAAGATTACTATTTTGATTTATGTGGCTGAGAAACCCAAGAGGTTATTTTGTTTAATAGAAATTATTTGTCTCAGTTGGCTTTGCTTCTCCTCAGTAGATAAGCTTTAATATGACCTGTTGAGAATAAATTTTTCTGCAGTTAATGGGAACATACATTATTCCTGCAAGTATATCAATTTTCTTTTCAATTTTGCCCACCCATAAGAGAAATTCTCACTCCTGCTGTAGCGAAGGATCTTGGTTGCTGTAAGAGCAGCTAAATAAATTTGTAATACATAATAAAAAATCAGAAAGTGAAATATATTCAATACAATTGGCATTAGTATTTAAGGATACTTTTGTTTCTTTTAGCACTCAGACATTTTGACATTGTTATTTTAGGTTAAATTGAATTAACACATTTGTACAAATGACACATTTATTATTTCTTTGGGGTATGACTTTTAAAAACTCACCCAAGTTCCAATAAAGGAAATATGTATGTTGAGATAGCCTTTAGAGAAAACCAGATGAAAAGAAGCTCAGGATGGCAAAAAATTAAAATATGGTATTCAAACCTATGGTAAAAAAGAAAGTATTTATGATGAAGAACTGTATGTTTTGAGAAAGAATCATTAGTTAAATTAAAAAATCTTTATTATTCTTTAATGTAATTTGTATATAAACAACATTTATGTTAACTTTATTAATACTAATAAAAATGGGAAAGGATGAAATACATGTATCTTTAAAAAATTTATATCATATTGTTCTATGTTCAAATATGAGATAAACTATTTTAGAAGCAGCTAAACCATGTATCTGGTTTTCCAACAGTAAAATGTGATTGATATTAATTATTAATTCCTATAAAAATGTAAGAGAGATTTTAGTTATATATACTCAAGTATTAATGATTTTCTTAAATTCTTTAGGGATAAATACTACCATTTCTGAACCTTAATTTACATTAGAGATTCCCAAACTTATTTGATCTACCACAATAAAAAAATATTCTCAACTCTCCCCTGGACAATTCATTTTTTAAAAGAATCAATCAAAAATGCACAATGAGGGGCAGAAACAGTGGCGCAAGTGGTAAGGTGTCTGCCTTGCCAGTGCTAGCCTAGGACGGACCACAATTCGATCCTGTGGCATCTCATATGGTCCCCCAAGCCAGGAGCGATTGCTAAGCACATAGTCAGAAGTAACCCCTGAGGGTCACCGGGTGTGGCCCAAATAAACAATAGAGGCAGAGCCAGGTAAGAAAGAAAAAAGAAAAAGAAATGAACAATGAAAAATTTTTCTTTTTGTGAATGCATATGGTATTAATCTGACTATATCTCTACCAACTTTCTACAACATAGTAAAGAATTTTTGCATATAAGTCATTATGAAGTTTAAAGTGATAAAAATTAGGGGCCCGAGCTATGTCGCAGAAGTAGTACATTTGCCTTGCACGTGGCTGACCCAGGATAAAACTTGGTTCCATCCCCCGATGGTCCCCCAAGCCAAGAGCGATTTCTAAGCACATAGCCAGGAGTAAACACTGAGTGTCACCAGTTGTGGCCCAAATATTAAAAAAAAAGATAAAAATTATTTATTAAAATCAACTTCATAAATTCAAATTGAAGACAATATTAATTGATGTCTTTGAATTTAAATTTTAATTATAATATGTGTTACTTATATCAGTTGTAGAAATTTTAGAGTTTCTACAGTATTTATTCTCGGAAATCAAAACTAAGTCAGGCATACTCATTTTTATAAGTATCTTTCAATTGTTGATTGATATGAATGAGAAGACCCACCACATTCTGACAACAGGTAGAATCATCATGAATTTTCTACAGTTGCTGACTTTGGAAGCTGTCTGCATTCCCCTCATTCTAAATTTTTCTTATATAGAAGTTGTTTCGCAAATATAGAAGTAACAGCCTTTGTTTTGATTAAAATCATCTTATAAACTTAAAGCTAAGGTTTGTTTCATTAAATTAATTATGTAGGTCTGTCATATAAACTATGTAATTTTACAGTCAATCAAGTTGACTCAAAGCATCATCTTCTTTTTTTTTGAACTCTTAGAACTGATTCACAGTTTATAAAGCAAATTCAAACTGGCACCTTTTTTTTTCTTTTTTGAAAAGCAAGCAAGTGAACACATCGTTTTCAATACAAGGTTGTCTAAACAGTAAATTGCTTCTAACTTGATTGTTGCGATGATATACTAGAGTCCTAGACATAATGACCCATGTAGGTATTCACTCAAATTTATGACAACTAAATGTTTACACTGAATGATAGTGTAGAGCAAATACATTTGGAACCACTTTTTGAAAACATGAAAGAAAACCCTTTTAGTGTCCTATCATTACTAGAGCACCAGAAGCAGCTACTGACACGATATTACTCAGGGGGATTTTTTTTATCATAACATAAAAGCTTCTGATAATAAAATATAGGTTCTTCTTTAATATCAATTTACAATTTTTCAAGTAATTTTTATTGCATTTAAAAAATGAATCACATGTATGTTTATGTTAAGGCAACATTTCCTGGCAAAATTACTCAAAGTGTAACAACTGTGTGTGTGTGTGTGTGTGTGTGTGTGTGTGTGTGTGTGTGTGTGTGTGTGTAGAAGCATATCTACCGTATTTTCCAGTGTATAAGACGACTTTTGAAATAAAAAGTCAACCAAAAATCGGGGGTCGTCTTATACACTGAGTATATCCCGAAAAGTGTTTCTATATGCCGCTAAATGTCTGAATATTGCCACAAAACGAATTTTCCAACTCGATCCTGCACCAATCACTGCCAGGCTGCTCGGACCGCCTCTCTAACTCAGCCAATCCAAGCAGGCTTTTTATGCATGTAAATTAGACAATGTTCTGGACCCCTATCTGCACTGTAAAAAGCCTGCTCAGATTGGCCAGAGTCAGAGAGGACATCTAATACAGTATAACCTTTGGACCTTTGCTTGTTGTGATTGGCTCACTGTAGAAGATACAGTTGCAGCACAGGAACATTCTGTCTTATACAGCAAATATAGGCCTAAATTTATGTTTTAACTGTAAAATTAGGAGGCCGTCTTATATGCCAGGTCGTCTTCTATGCAGGAAAATACGGTACCTGTGTACAGGGCTTACTCCTGGTTCTGTCTTCAGGGCTTACTCCAGGCTCTGTGCTCTAAGATTTTCTTGGCAGAATTCAGAGAACCACTTGTAGACAAAAATCAATCCACGGACAGCTATGTGCAAGGCAACTCCCCATGCTGCCCTCTGCCTGGAACCAGAGCCATGATTTAAAAAATAAGTTCACAATATGAGTTTTGACATCCTGATATTTCTATCAATTCTTTTTCTTTTTGCACTGTATTTTTTTCTGGAAATACATGCTGTTTGCATAGTGTGTATTTCTTCACTAAAATCTATTAGAATTAAATTCCCCCAATAATATGTAATTTTTATAATTTGGTAATCAGTAACAAAATGTAACAAGCATCTAACCACCCATGGCTATCATGTTTGTTTGCTAATAGAATAATTTTTCCATTGTCAATTTTCTCAAAAATTTCCCATATGTACTGGCTAATAAGATAAATCCTTATCTTTCTAATCGACGTGAACTTTAGTCAAATGTTCTTGTAGCCTTGAAGACTTCGTGCACATATCTTTTTCACAAATCAAGCACATATAACTTTTGGCAAATTAAGCACATCAGCAATGGAAAGTAGCATATGGTCTTTCCTCAAATAGCTAGAAATTAAGCTTCAATATGATCCAGCAATACCAATCCTAGGGATATGCTCCAGGAACATAAAAACACAATACAGAAATGTCTTCTGCATTCCTATGTTCAGCCAGTGCAGTACTATTAACAATGGCAGGAATCTGAAAACAACTCAGGTGCCTGGCAAAAAACAACAACAACAAAAAAAAAAAACAAAAAAAACAAAACTGTGGTATATCTACACAATGGAATATTATGCAGTCACTAGGAAAATGAAGTCATGAAATTTGTTTATACATGGATGGGCCTGGAGATTATTATGCTGAGTGAAATGAGCCAGAGGGAAATGGATAAAATAAAATAGTTTCACTCATTTGTGGGGTTTAAGAAATGCAAGAGATAGTATGGTAACAATAGCCAGAGATAGTAGAAATATGGGTCATAAGGCCCAGCTCAGGATAGGAAGCTGAGTGGGTTCCAAGAGGGGTAAGTGAAGTTAGAGTAGAGAAGGGTCCGTTAGGACAAGGATAGTTGTGCCTGATCACTCTGGACAAGAATTCGGTGATGAGAGAAGAGAAAGTGGCATACAAGGCATCCGTCCATAAACAATAATGCAAAGCACATTGTCAAAAAGAAAAGAAAGGGGGCCGGAGCAGTAGCACAAACTGTAAAGCATCTGTCATGCACATAATAGCCTAGGATGGACTGCAGTTCTATTTCCTGGGGTCCCATATGGTCCCCAAGCCAGGAGCGATTTCTGAGCGCGTAGCCAGTGTTGCATATCAGCCCTTGATGGGGTTGGCTGACGGAGGGATGGAGGATGAAGTCTTTCTCCTCCAGCTCGGACCAAGTGTCTGCCACTCTGTTCAGCCGGCAGTTCTGACGTGAACAAGCAGTTAGGCTTCAGAAGATATTAGCTTTATTCAGTGGACATGGCTGAAGCAAAATGACCCAGAATCAACTCCAGAAAAAAGCCCTTGCCTTCCACAGACCTTTGCTTTTATACATCAGAATCAGGTACCACCCCAGCACCCTGAGGAGGTAATGAACATTTTGGAGTTCTTAATTTACATGGAAATAGCAAAATAGAAAATTCAAATGATAATTAATAGTTCAATTGTAAAAACATCTTTCCTTTTAAATATTTACATTATATTATAAATACTTAGAATAATTAACATAATAAGGTTTAGCTATTTTGAAAATGACGTTTTATTTTCTATATTGATTAGACATGCATGCCACTATAGTGTAATATTCTAATTTCTTAGTAATTATTCAGAATATGTGTGGGGTTCTCCTTGAGGAAATCCAGCAGGTGGAGCCACAATCACATTATTTATATCAGTAACAACTTTTAGGAAGGGAAAACAAATTGCTATTTAGCCAGTAGATGGCGCTAGGAGACCAAACTTTAAAATATCTGCAATGTGAAACTTCAATTTAAATAAATTCTAGGATTCATGATCAGAGTATAATAAAATCACTGAAATTCTTTAATATTGTTCATTGCTTCAACTTTAACTTTATATTTATTAATTTTATAACAAAGGACTCTGAGTATGAAAACGTACTTTTTCCTATTATACTTGTTAATCAGTCTTTGCAAAGAAAACATTTTTAAAAACTGCTGTTTTGTAATTTCTATATACTTCAAGAGTATAGTTTAAAAATGTAAGAACTTATATATTAGAAGTGATATTACAGAGGTTAATGGTGTTGCCATTAACCTTGGTTTCCCAAGTCCCTCCAGTAGTCCAGAGTAGTGCTGGGTGTGACCCAAAACCCAAACAAAACAAAAATTGTAAACACTTATAAAAATTTATTATTCATTTTTAATTAGTTTTCCTGCTTTCTACAACTCTAGTATTTACTTAGGAAGATAAAATACTATAGTAGAAAATCTGAAAACTTTCTGACAGGAACAAATTAGAAAAAATTGTATATAAATAATGCTTCCATTGTGTTTTGTGTACTTTTACAAAATACTATTTAACTTTTATTTTTGTTAATAAAAGTTAAATAGTTTTTAATATTTGTGTCTTAAAAGAATGACTTTACAATAAAAGAAATAAAATATAAATAGTTTATGATTTAAATCTCAGATAAATATTATTTTCTAAAAAAATGGTGCTAGTTTAGTTAGCATGCTAAATACTTACCTATTTAACATTCTTTTTTTCTTTCTTTTACTTTTAGCCATATCCTGCAGTGCCCAGTGCTTAGTTCCTGGCTTTATGCTCAGGGGTCGTCCCTGGCATTGTTCTAGTTACCAATTACATTATTAAGTGAAGCCATTTCTCACTATGCCCTCCATTTCCTTCATTTTGTACACTCAGCTATAGAACAATTTTTCATTATTCATAAATATTCATCCTTGAGCATTACCAAAAATATTAATTTTACTTTTCTTCCCAGATATATTCTATAATCTGTTTACCTTAAATTTCTCCAACTTCCCATCTCCTGTCCCTTTGTTTTAGGAATTTCTCTATAGATAGAAGAAGGAACTTGAAAACTCCATCCTGTCTATTTCTTGAATGAGACTAGTTCAGAAAGAAGAAAGAGAATGTCCCAGTAAGTCATTTGGTTATCTAGCTTCCTGAATAATGTGTTTTCTATGACTTTTCTTGTAAACCATGTCTTACAGCATGCTTTAGATCCTTCTGTTGTTCTGAAGGTAAAAACCTAGTAAAAGCAATCTGCGTATGTGAATGGTTTTCTGCTTGTCACTTCTTGCAAGCACTGTAACATAGTTACTGCTTCTGCAAAACAGTTACAACACAGCAGAGTGGGAAGAGATCATTTTTGTTTGATCCGATCTATCAATGTCAGGCAGCCTTGTCCCTCTAGGGCCATACTTTAAACAGCATTTCACAATTGTAGGTTCTCAGGCTACGAGTATGACCTTGCATTTGCTTTTAACCTCATCTCCTTTTGTGTATCTCACAGGACAAAAGTCCACTCATCTTTCTGATTTTTCCTTCTATATTTCTTATTCATGTACAATGTTTTATATGGTCTGAGCACATTGTTTTCATGAGAAGTTCAAATATTATGAATCAGTGTATTCCAAGTTCTCAAACATAATGGCATTAGAAAAGCTTAAGTTTGAAGAGCAGTTTTTTTTTCTTACAGGTTTCATACTCCTGAAAACAAAATGGCACACTGAGTCTCCATTTACATTAATGTAAATAGGATATTATATAATCTTTAGAGACAATACATAAAAAGGAGTGGTTTGATACACAAGGCTCTACTATTCAAAGCCAACATAAGTTGTCTAGTGAATAAAACTTTACTGATAGTTTTTTCACTATGTAACCATAGAATTCTCATTTCATTATTATCTTTCTTTAATAGATAATTTTATTAAAAAGTACTGGAGCCTATTTTTTATGAATACATTTTTAATTTACTTAAGGTAAAATAAAGCTAGTGACTCAATCTCTGAACTAATATTTAGATCAGGTGACACCAAGAGAATAACATTTCACAATATTCTATTGTATAGAAATTATTTCAGTCCTATTTCATTCACACTAGCCATTGCGAAGTATGTTCTATGGGTATGGGCATTGATTGAGGACACCTTGTACTGTAATAAATTTCAGTTTTAGATGTCTGTCCTAAAGCTTTTCTATTTTAACAGATATCTCAGCAAGTCAGCATCATCTTTTTGTGGTGCAGTCCGAAAAGTTTCCAGCTGAATTTCTCTTTTTTCTTTAACATTTATCACCATGCAATTCTCAGAGCTGTACAGTCCATAGAAAATGAGCCTCACATCTGCCTTTGCCTCCTTTTTTCACATGCAGCATTCAGTCCATAATGTGCTACACTCCAGGATTTTGCAGAAAAAAAAAGCACTGGTGTGATTTATCTCCTCGTGTAGATGTCCCAATTCTATACTGTCATGTCTCCCTTATGTTGCTATATAAATTCTATGAAAAGATATGGAAGCAGAGATACTGGCAAGAGTATCCAGCAATGACTTCTCATCAGACAGTAAGCAAAATGCTCTTCCTTCAAGTGAGAAATTATGATTTAGGAGGGTTTACTATGTTTTACAAAGGTAGCAATTTTGAATATCCCCTTTGGAATAATATTCAATATTAATTTCCAAACGTTTGGCTTGCTGGGTTATTTTTATAGGATGAAATGGAAAGAACAAGCCTAGCCAATGATTTACCAGGCTGTTCACTACTGCTCATTGCCAGGGAGGCTAATGTTTTATTTGCACATCTAAATATTTCTCTTCCTTCTTAAAAAAATTCTAAATAGGTTCAAGTGATAATGTTCCCAGGCTCCTGGTATTTCTTGGATAGAGAGTAGACAGAAATAGAAATAATTCAAGAGTAATATTTCAAAATGTATTTCTTCCTCGAAAACAATCCTATCAGTAAAAAATGCCATTTGCCATTCTCTTTCTTTTTTTTTTTTAATCTCCCTTGCTATGTAATTGTGTCTTCATTTATAATGGCTACTTTTAAAATTAAATGCTAGCCCAGTGATGATAGAGAAACAATGTTGGATATCTGCCCTGGCACTGGTATCTTTGAACTCCATATTTTTGGTCATCTGAGAATCAAATTTGGGTGCAGTTTGAACTAAATTTATTCAGAGATTTTGTTCTTTTATGGACAGATTTTTAACACAGATCAACAATAACCATTTAATCCTTCCAGTGAACTATGTACCTCTTTGATAGACTTATATTAGCATGTAACAGGACTGAACTGGGTCAGGGAGGTATAGCCATCTGAAGCATTCAAATGAAGAAAAAGAATTCCTGGGAATGCCAATTAATTTCCAGGATGTTTAAAAATCCAGGGAAATTAAATGAAATTTGTAATGTCTATGTGCACCTGAGTCCAAATATGAAAGATAAGTGGCAAAAGATTAGAAGCTCCTAGATGAAGAATAGAAGCAAGAGTTGATCAAGTGAGAGAATTAAATATATTTCCATAAAAACGAAAGGGTGACTACAGCTGCAAGTTATTGGATGCTTTCCTGTCCTCTGAGGAGTGTGTGATTCTGGATTAAAAGTGCAGCTTCAGAAAGATAAATGAGCCATTTTTCTAGCATTCTGGAATTTTTTTCAAATCCCCTTTCCTAAGCTCTGAAGCAAAGAAGGTTGCTTGTGGTAAGAAGTGGATTTGTAGGTATTTGAAAGAAAAAGTTCTGTTGTATGATTTCAACAAAATCATTCTATTGTAAAACCACCAGAAAAAAGAAACATTCTGCTAAGAACATGGTAAAAAATATGACTTCTAAATCTTCATATACTCTTATAGCCATATTAAGGAGCTTTTCTTGAGTGCCTTTTATTAATTTGGCAATGAACCAGTTACCATATTTTAGGAATAAAGGTGCCATATTATACTGACATCTAGCAAAAATCATTCAAACTGTAGAAAAGGGCATACTGAACTCTTTTTTTAAAATCAAGCTAACTTTTCTCTAAAATAAATATTAAATTTTTAAAATGAGTAGACTTTGTTTTTCTAATAGTCATTTTATGTAATTTTATGTAATAAGTTATTTTATAACTTACAATATTTCTCTTTCAACATATAGATAAGGTTGGATGTATATGGCAAATGATCAGTTTTGAAGCTGGCTGAAATAATTTAAGTTAACCAATATCTATTAATTGTGTTTAAGTTATTAAGTGCAAACATTACCCATTATATTTCAATTAACAAACTTGTTGGGAGAAAACGAAGACACAGTACAGTGGATTGATGCTTGTCTTGGTTTCTTGAGACATCACAAATGATTCCTTAGTACAGATTCAGTAATAGTCCCATACACCACCAGGTGTGACACAGAATCAGACAAAATATTTGTTGATATATTATCAGGCAGTTTTTAGAGGGATAGAAATGATGTAGCCCAGAGCAGTGATCCAACAAATAACACTGAAAAAGGTCTGGTTTAGACACCATTGCAATTCTCCTTACAGTCATCACAGATAATTCTGCAGACACCATCAAACCTGGCACATAGCACTGTCATTGAGTATCATTATGATTTATTGCTGGTATAGCCTTGTTTGTAATACTACTTTATCAAAATAAAATCTATTCATTAAGACATGACTAAAACTTCAGGATGGATGCATGACATTGGGGAAAACTAGATTATATCTCTAAAATTCAATCTTAGAGGAAGGCCATTAAAAATGAGTATTATTAATTTTATTTATATGTAATGGATATTGTATTTGCTTTATTTGGTGGAAATCTCTTTATTCAATAGTTTAGGGAAGTATTCAGTCTTATCTGTAAAATGGGTTTGTTGTTGTTTTATGCTGTAGCTGGAGGGATTAGGATATAGACAGTTGACTACTGGCTTTTAGTGAGTTCAAATTAGATATGATGATAAATATCATACAAAAACTTGTTAATTAATATTAACAGAGAATGATTTGGTGTAAAATGTTAGCAATGCAAATGTCTTGAAACTGTTCTTAAGAGAAAAACACTTAAGATATACTAACAGATTAATGACAAATATTTTAAATAGTGGCCAAATAATTTCTATTAATCTTTTTAAAATTTTATTATTTGTATCCATTTAAATTTATCTGACATTTGAAATCGTGTATATAAAGAATCAATGGGAAAATGTCTTGGAAAGATCACAATTTTTCAAAAAAAAATTACCATCAGGGGCCGGATTGGTGGAGCAGTAGTAGGGTGTTTGCCTTGCACACGGCTGACCTAGGACAGACTGCGGTTCCATCCCTCCCATGTCCCATATGGTGCTCTCCAAGTCAGAAGCGATTTCTGAGCTCATAGTCAGGAGTAACTCCTAAGCGTCACTTGGTGTGCCCTCCAAAAAACAAAAGAACAAACAATAAAACCAATCACTGAAAAAAGTCATGACTGAAATCAACAACAGATTACAAAACTCAGAATCTTTGTATCCTACCTTGTTTTCTCCTATTGTATCCTAAGAATTCAGACAGCATGTTTAGGACAATGCTGTTATGATTTTATAGAAAGTTTCTACATAGTCCACAACAAACCAGAGATGAGTCAAATATCACTCACATCATTCTGAAAGCATCTGATTTGCTAGTGCTCAACCTGCATCCTATTCTTCCAAATTTACAGGAATCTGTGAACTTGCTTTTAGAATATCAGAAAAGACATGGATCTGAGAGTGATAATGGTTTTATAGCATAGTTTCTTACTGTCTACTTAAGTCAAGGTCCAGAAAAGGAAAATGCATAATAAATAACCTTGCTATTTCTAAATGGGAGTATGGAAATGTTATTCCCCATATTACCATCCCATCATTTTTACTATATTCTGTACTGAGCCTCAAGGCAGCAATATTTTTCTTAGCACAGAAAGGGGATTAGGAACATTCTTCCTCCAGCTCCATAGTTTCGCTGCTGCAGTATGGGTCAAACACCTACATCACAAATTTGTCAGTTCCAGTGTAGGGATAGACCTTAGATCTAACCACGCATTTGATACATATTAAGAAGTAAGCAGAAAAACCTTTGGAAAGATTCAAGTGCTTTATTTGTGCTATATTATTTGATAAACTCATGACCTTTACATAAGACAGGATCTCCACATAGTACAGGGTATTAATTTGGAAAAAACCTCAGGAAGCAGAAGCAATTTCTGGATTCTTCCAGACATCAGGAGTGTATGTGAACTCTGCTCTAGTAACACAGAGAAAAAGCATACACTTTGGTAAAACATATGTACCAGGATTTCTAGTTAGCTCAGAAAAATTTAGTGGTTAGGGATTGCACTTTTATAAACTGACAGTGTGTAAGTGTAAATGTTTTCAGAGTATTTATTGGAGTAATTTTCATCTTAATTGCAATGGTTACTTTAGAACTTGTCTTGTGACCATGCAGTAATTATCAATAAATTCTAAAACAAAGATTCTGAGCTACTCCAAGGATCTCCAGTTTAAAGCAGACATGGCTAAGGATTGGAAATGATTAGTCACTGCAATACAGGTTTCCTCTGCTATTTAAAAATAGATCATCATTCCCACACTTTCAAGAATGGCACCAAAAAGCACCAAAAATTGCTTCTTGTTAATTTATGTGAAAAATGTAAATTGCTCATAGACACTCCAAATAGCCTACAAATCATACTAAAATATTTCACATATGTTAAAGGCAAGAAACATATATATGCATAGTACATATTAAGTAGTCCCCATAGAAGGAGCTTGGAGATGGCACTGTTGCTGTTTGCCATGAACACAGTAGCTAAGACAGTTGATGCAAATGAATGCTCAATGTTGCCTCTGGTTTTTAAATTTTATTGTCAAAAAAAATTCTCTTTGTATTTCTTCTAGTTAGCAAAAGCAAGCTTAGATGAAGGTTTTTAAAAATTGTAATGTAAATGAATTGGTTTAAGAAAACTTTCAAATGGTAAAGGGACATTTGTACATAATACAGCTGAGTTATAATTTTGTTTGTTTGTTGGAGTTTTGTTTGTTTGTTTAGTTTTTGGACCACACCCGATGAAGCTCAGGGGTTACTCCTGGCTATGCGCTCAGAAATCGCTCCTGGCTTGGGGGCCATATGGAACTCTGAAGCATGGAATCGCAGTTCTCCTGGATTGGCCACGTGAAAGGCAAACGCCCTAGGGCTGTGCTATCGCTCCGGCCCCTGTAAATGAGTTTTAATTTAGTTTTAGTTTCAGGGCAGTTCAACATGGTGAAACTTTGGTTTCATTCTTGTGGAAGTAGCAGCAAATAGTTGTATTATTTGCTATACTACATTTGCACTTCGAAAATGATTGATTGGTAGAGTGAATTTCATAGCTTCTGCTTTAGACAACCAACCATAGAAGATATAATGAAAAGTGAGAAAGAACCTATTAAAATTGCTACAATTGAATAAATCCTTGTTTTCTACTCCCTGACCTGTGTTTTCGTTAAATTTGGTGCTCTTTTTTCTTTTTAAGTGAGAATCGTGACCCTTTAAAGACTCTTAAATTCAATTTATGAACTATACTAAACCTTAGAAACAGGAATGCTATTGACTAAAACATAAGATGTAAAGGTATATTGCAACCAGGATGGTTAATATTCTGAGGCCATTTGTTCCATTTTTTAATCATAGGAGATGGTGAGTGCAAATGCAAAATAAATGTATATGGGTCTCGTGTCCAAGAAAGGCACTTCGTGACTTGTATTCTACAGTAGCTCTGTAATGGACTGGTTTATTATTTATCATTCTAAAATAACACAAATTGCCATGTCAATATCTGAGCTTATAGTGGAATAGATCGATAAGGAATTATCATTTTAGAATAAAATAAAGTGTGTAGAGAATAATCTTTGGCATGAACTACAGTAAAAGTACAAAGTATAAAGTACAATAAAAGTACAAAGGTGGAGAAAAATAATAGTAACATGTCTCTCACTCACTCACACACACACACAGACACACACACTCACACACACACACACACACACACACACACACACACACACACACCCCTCTCCACACGAACCCCTTCCCTTGCATATATGCCAATCATTTGCAGCAGTCTACTAGGTAATTCTTGGGGAACCATTTGCAGTGTCAGGAATAGAACCCATGTTATGTATTATCTGTAAGTCATGTACTTCAGTCTATCTGATATCTCTGGCCCCTGCAGTACATTTTTATCTTTTCACCTATATTGATTTTTATGTGATTAGTATAATAATGACCTAAGGTAGGTATTAAGGTCTATATACATATGTAAATGTGTATCAAATGTTTAAACTGAGACCTTTGAAGTATTGTTGACTTGCCAAATAAAAAATAGTTAATATTATCCCATTAGTGGCAATGAATCTGCTTTTCAATCTCTAAACTTATATTCTTTTTTTTGTTTGTTTTTGGTTTTTGGCCACACCCGGCAGTGCTCAGGGGTTAGATCTGGTTATCTGCTCAGAAATAGCTCCTGGTAGGCACAGGGTACCATATGGGACGTCGGGATTCGAATCAACCACCTTAGGTCTTGAATCTGCTGCTTGCAAGGCAAATGCCACTGTGCTATCTTTTCGGCCCCTAAACTTATATTTTTAACCATTCATTCCATCACACTGCCTAATCTCAGGTCTTCAGTGCCTTATTTAAAAAAAATGAACTAATTTAGATAAACAGAGTCACCTTAATTCTTAAAATGAAAAGGAGTTAACAACAACAACAAACAACAACAACAACAAAAGAACAAATTTTTCCCAGGAATCAATTTGGAGAACATTTTATTTTTAAGATTTAGAGATCTCCTTAGTATTAAATTATGTAAGATACAAATCTTTAGAATAATGCATGATTTAAAATAAGTTAAAACTTATAAAATAAGTTTAATGAAAAGATTTTGTATTTAGGATAGTCTAGTGGAACTTTTATTGAATATATATTGTCTTTGGATAGTTCAGCATTAAAATTATTACAAGAAGCTACTGAAAATGATTGTAGGGAAATTTTTACTTTTCTAAGAACCTGAATTGCTGCTACTGGTCACAGTCTGTTCAGAGTAGGTGTTATATGGTTGTTCTCTTGATGATTCATGTCCTGTCTATAATAAATTTTTCAATAGAAAGAGTTCCATTTTCCCATGATCTGCCCCTTTATATTAATTTTCCTACTGACCTGTGGAAACTCTTTAGTGGGAAGGCACTATTTATGACTACACAGGTGGCAAAAAATAAATTTTTAGTCTTAACACAACTCACAAAATCTATGACCAGCTCCTACCCTCTTGTCTCAGGCACAAAAAAAAGAAAAAAAAATGAAAAGAAAATGAAATTAAAAAATACAATAAAGAATAGATCATTGCTACAAAA
The DNA here is from genome assembly GCF_024139225.1 of Suncus etruscus. Taxonomy (NCBI): domain Eukaryota; kingdom Metazoa; phylum Chordata; class Mammalia; order Eulipotyphla; family Soricidae; genus Suncus; species Suncus etruscus. The sequence continues at coordinate 73,481,003 of NC_064856.1, forward strand.
CAGCAGCAGTCAAATTTCTTCATGACAATATTGTAAAGTTTTTTTAAAAGTAGGAGCCAATGTAACTACTATTACATTCTTACTTTACTGCTTGTTTTAAACATCTAGGTAAACCCAAGTAGCATGTACAAGGCACTTAAAGCTGTTGATCTGTTCTTTATCAGGCAGTTTCTGAAGTAGATATCAAGTAAGCAGTGTGTGGAAAGTGAACTTGATGAATAAATAGAGTCTATCAGTCACACATAGAGAAAAACACACTTTTAAAGCCAATCCATTTCATGTCAGTTATTAGTATAACATTTACTCTGGCTGCAAAAAAAGGAATTAAAAATATCAGTGGATCTGATCAGATGAAAAGTTTCTATAATAAAATTTTAGATCCATTGCAGTTTGTTATATAGGTATAACAGTCAGGTACAAAATGAAAAAGTAATTTAATTTACTTCTAAAAGTTTGCAAATAATTGTTTCAGATGATATTGTAGAACTAAAATTCTAGTCATCTCCTGAGACATATTTATAGTTACATTATTAGATTGAGCAGTTCTAGGCAGAGCTATGAAACATTATTGCTATTACATGAGTGTTACTGTATAACTTTTACAGTTATATTTGAATGAATCAAAGTAAAAAGCCATTGTCCTGGGGCCGGGCGGTGGCGCTAGAGGTAAGGTGTCTGCCTTGCCAGCGCTAGCCTAGGACGGACCTCGGTTCGATCCCCCGGCGCCCCATATGGTCCCCCAAGCCAGGAGCGACTTCTGAGCGCATAGCCAGGAGTAACCCCTGAGCGTCAACGGGTGTGGCCCAAAAACCAAAAAAAAAAAAAAAAAAAAAAAAAAAGCCATTGTCCTTTGCAATCCCACTGAAGATGAAGTTTTGTTTTTTAGAAAGACGCACACCGGACCCCGGCTGGCCGGCTGGAGGAGTGAGTGAGGGAATTTCTGTCTCTTTGCGCCGGTGTTTGGGTCGGACCCTTTGGCGGGCCGGCTGGAGGAGTGAGTGAGGGAATTTCTGTCTCTTTGCGCCGGTGTCTGGGTCGGACCCTTTCCCCAGGGACCCTGGCGGGCCGGCTGGAGGAGTGAGTGAGGGAATTTCTGTCTCTTTGCGCCGGTGTCTGGGTCGGACCCTTTGGCGGGCCGGCTGGAGGAGTGAGTGAGGGAATTTCTGTCTCTTTGCACGCGGCATTTGGGACGGACCCTTCCCCAAGGAACCCCTGCGTGCCAGCCAGAGAGGGTTGAGTGACTCCCTTCCCCCAGGTGGGTGACTAGAAAGTCAAGTTGAGCGACCCGAACAGACGGGAGAGATAGGGCCAGCCATCTGGACTCGCAGGGGAACTAGAGCAGTCCACCTCCCTGGACCCTGGAGTGGACCAGGGACTCCCCAAGGGTGAGGACAGAGCCTGAAGGGTTGAACTGAGGGAACCCTTCAAGGGAGGCGTGGAGGGGGCGGAGCTCCATTGACTCCCAGAGAAAGGAGGGGGGACTGAGAGCTAGGCTCAACAGCGCCAGTAACCATTGTGGCCAGGAGTGGAACTGCACCGCTGACAGAAATAAGGAGCAGAAAGGGACAAGAACCACAGCAGGAAGGCTGCACTCTAGGTAGCAAAGGGGAGGAAAAAGGGCTAGGCCCAACAAACTCACCCAACAGGCCCCTCTAGAAACACCTTCAGGAAGGGGACCAAAGCAGGCCAAAATTAGAAGCCACAGCACTCCAAAATACACCATTAAATACAAAGAACAATGCGTAAAGCAAGGAAATCGCTAATAATTGGAGACACCATGACAAACCCTATCAAATTTCCAAGTCCACCAAAGCGCACAGATCCACGGGAAGAAGACCTAAAAGCAGTCATGAGGAAGGAAATGCAAGAATTACTAAAAGAATTAAAAGAAACCCTAACAACCGAATATAAAAAATCCATGGACGAACGAATCAGCCAAATTAAAGAAGAAATGTCAAAGAACATGAGAGAGTCCATACAAAAAGAAGTGAAGGAATTAAAAGACAAGGTAACAAGCCTTACGAGCAGAAACACAGAGTTGGAGAAGCACATAGAAGAACTCGAAGGAAAACTGCAATCAAAAAATGATCAAGAAACCAACAAAGAAATAAAAGGCAAAGCACTGGAAGGAAAAATCCAATATCTAATCAACAAGGACAAAAGAAACAATCTAAGAATTGTGGGTATACCAGAAGGGGAGGAAATAGGGAAGGGGGTAGAACAGGTAGTCGGGGAGATAATAACAGAGAACTTTCCCACCCTCTGGAAAGACAATTCAGGACAAATCCAAGAAGTCAGGAGAGTCCCTAATAAAGTAGACCCCAATAAACCCACACCAAGACACATAATAATCCAAATGGCAAAAAACAAAGAGAAAGAGGAACTCCTGAAAGCAATAAGGGAGAAAAAAAACCTCAAGTACAAAGGAAAGGACATAAGAATCAAACCAGATCTCCCATTTGAAATAATTCAAGCAAGAAGACAGTGGAATGACATATTTAAACGACTGAATGAAAGAAATTTCCAACCCAGGGTCCAATACCCAGCAAAACTATCATTCATATGGGAGGGCAGACTAAAAACATTCTCAAACATGAATGAACTTGAAATATTTGTGCAAACTAAGCCGATCCTAAGCGACTTACTCAGAGAAGAATTACACAATCCAAACCCCCGATTGTAACAACAACCACTCCACACAATACAACTGCACAACAGTCCTCTCTATCAATAATTTCCCTAAATGTAAACGGACTAAACTCTCCAATTAAAAGACACATAGTAGAGAACTGGGTTAGGAAAAATAAACCGGACTTCTGCTGTCTGCAAGAAACACACCTACAGCTACAGGATAAGCACAGGCTTAGAATAAAAGGATGGAAAGTAATTATTCAGGCCAATGGAAAACAAAAAAGAGCAGGGACAGCCATTCTTATATCAGACCAAATTGTATTCAACCTCAAGAAAGTGATCAGAGACAAAGAGGGTCACTACTTACTGGTCAGGGGAACATTAGATCAAGAAACACTAACCCTGGTCAATATCTATGCACCTAATGTAGAGTCACCAAAATATGTGAGGCAACTACTGGCAAACCTGGAGAAACACATGAAGGGAATTGTGATAATAGTAGGGGACCTCAATACTCCACTATCACCACTGGACAGATCCTCCAAGCAGAAAAATAGCAAAGAAATAAGAGCTCTAAATGAAAAATTAGAAGATTTAGGGCTAACAGACTTATATAGAGCCCTCCATCCCCAGAAAGCAGAATACACATTCTTCTCAAACCCACATGGAACCTTCTCCAGAATAGACCATGTCTTAGGATACAAAGCCAACCTATGTAAGATCACAAAGGTAAGGATAATTAGAAGTACCATTTCAGATCACTATGCAACAGAGCTTAAAATTGATGTCAAGAAGAAGCAATGGAGGAAAACTAATACCTGGAGACTAAACAACATGCTGCTTAACAACAGCTGGATCAAAGAACAACTCAAGGAAGAAATAAAAAGATTCCTTGAGACAAATGACAATGAAGAGACAACATGTCAAAATCTATGGGACACAGCAAAAGCAGTAATTAGGGGGAAACTCATAGCAATACAGGCCTATGTCAAGAAACAGGAAAACAACAAAACCAACAGTTTAAAAGATCACCTCAAAGAATTGGAACAACAGCAACAGAGAAATCCAACCACAAACAGAAGGCAAGAAATAATAAAAACCAGAGCAGAAATAAACAATATCAAAACTAAGAAAACAATACAAAAAATCAATGAGACCAGGAGTTGGTTTTTCGAAAAAATAAACAAGATAGACAAACCATTGGCGAGACTCACCAAAAAAAAAGAGGGAAAACACCCAAATCACTAGGATCACAAATGAAAGGGGAGAGATTACAACAGAACCCCAAGAAATACAACATATCATGAGATCATATTATGAACAACTATACTCAAGTAGGCTAGAGAACCCAGTAGAAATCGACAGATTCTTGGACAAACACCCTCCTCCAAGACTGGAAAAGGAAGATCTAGAAAGTCTAAACAGACCAATCACTTCAGAGGAAATTGAAGAGGTAATTAAAAAACTCCCTAAGAACAAATGCCCAGGCCCAGATGGATTTACAGGTGAATTCTATCAAACATTTAAAGAAGACCTATTACCACTGTTCCAAAGGCTTTTCCAAACCATAGAAAAAACAGGAATCCTCCCCAACTCCTTTTATGAGGCTAATATCACACTCATTCCCAAAGAAGGCAAAGACACCACCAAAAAAGAAAACTACAGACCAATCTCACTAATGAACATAGATGCAAAGATACTCAACAAAATCCTAGCAAACCGAATCCAACACTTCATCAAAAAGATCATACATCACGACCAAGTGGGTTTCATACCAGGAATGCAAGGTTGGTTCAACATACGCAAATCAATAAACATGATACATCACATCAACAACATGAAAGACAAAAACCACATGATCATATCAATTGATGCCGAGAAGGCATTTGACAAAATCCAACATCCTTTCATGTTAAAGACACTCAGCAAAATAGGGTTAGAAGGAACCTTCCTCAAGATAGTTACAGCTATATATGAAAAGCCTACAGCCAACATTATACTTAATGGCGAGAAACTAGAAGCATTCCCACTAAGGTCAGGAACTAGGCAAGGCTGTCCACTCTCTCCACTCTTATTCAATATAACCTTAGAAGTGCTAGCAATAGCAATCCGACAAGAGAAGGGAATCAAAGGAATTCAAGTAGGGAAAGATGAACACAAGCTAGCTCTATTTGCCGACGATATGATGATATACATCAAAAACCCTAAAGAGTCCACAGTAAAACTCCTAGAAACAATCAACCAATACAGCAAAGTGGCTGGATACAAAGTCAATACACAAAAGACAGTAGCGTTTCTATATACAAACAATGAAGTTGAGGAGAGAGAGATTAAAAATACAATCCCATTTAAGATAGTATCAAAAAATATCAAGTATCTAGGAATAAACCTTACAAGAGAAGTGAAAGACCTTTACCAGGGAAACTTCAAAACACTTCAGAAAGAAATTGAAGAAGATCTAAAGAAATGGAAGAACATCCCATGCTCATGGATAGGTAGAATTAACATAGTCAAAATGACTATCTTACCCAAACTTCTATATAGATTTAATGCAATCCCTATCCAAATTCAGACACAATTCTTTAAAGAAATAGAACAATCAATCACAAAATTCATCTGGAACCACAAAAGATCCAGGATAGCCAAACACATACTGAAAAACAAGAAGCTGGGAGGCATCTCCTTACCTAACTTGAAACTATACTATAAAGCCATAGTAATTAAAACAGCATGGTACTGGAACAGAGACAGGAGCTCAGACCAGTGGATCAGAACAGAATTCCCAGACATAAACCCCCAGATAAACAGCCAACTAATATTTGATAAAAGAGGCAAGAATCTGAAATGGAACAAAGAAAGCCTATTCAACAAATGGTGTTGGTACAACTGGAAAACCACATGTACGAAAGTGAAAATTGACCCATACCTCACTCCTTATACAAAAGTCAACTCAAAATGGATCAAAGACCTTGAAATCAGACCTGAATCTATAAAGTTTATCGAGAATAAAATAGGCAGAACACTCGAAGACCTATATATCAAAAAGGTCTTTGAGAACGGAGCACCAATGGCAAGAACGTTAGCATCAAATATAAACAAATGGGACTACATCAAACTAAAAAGCTTCTGCATGGCAAAAGAAACCCTACTTAATGCAAGAAGACAGCTAACAGAATGGGAAAAAATCTTTTCACTTGACATATCAGATAAAGGGCTGATATCTAGAACATACAAAGCACTCAGAAAGCTGAGCCCCTCAAAACCAAATAAAGCCATAGATAAATGGGGAGATGAAATGAATAGACACTTCTCTGAGGAAGACAGAAGGATGGCCAACAAACACATGAAAACATGCTCACCTTCACTCATCATCAGGGAGATCCAAATCAAGACAACAATGAGATACCACCTTACACCAGTGAGGTTGGCTCACATCAAAAATAATGGAAACAACCTTTGTTGGCGAGGATGCGGTATGAAAGGAACTCTCATCCACTGCTGGTGGGAATGCCCCCTAGTCCAACATCTATGGAGAAAAGTCTGGAGAGTGCTCAAAGAACTCAGAATTGATCTGCCATTTGACCCAGCAATTGCTCTACTAGGCATATACCCACAAGATGGAAGGACATTCATTCCAAAATATATATGCACCCCACTATTTATTGCAGCACTCAGTATAATAGCCAAATCTTGGAACCAACCTCGATGTCCAACAACAGGTGAATGGATCATTAAGATGTGGTACATATACACAATGGAATATTACATGGCAGTCAGAAACGATACAATCACAGACTTTGCAGCAACATGGATGGACCTAGATCATGTTATGTTAAACGAAGTAAGTCAGAAGACAAAAGATAAACACAGAATGGTAGCACTATTCTGAAACACCTAGAACACATAGTTTATACACAACTAAATCCTATCAAATAACAGGGTAGAAACTCCGAACACTGTAATAGTCAGCATAGACGTGGGAGCAGTGTCCAAAATACATGAAAAAGGAACAACGCAAACTCTTGACTACACATTATACCACAAAGAAAACAGCAACAACAGAAACGGCAGCATAGAGAGAACAGGTATGTAATCAGACTTCTACAACAAAGGTCCACAATAATCCCTGAGAGTTCATATACAGGAACACAAATATAGAACACCAAGGGAAATCACGGACTACAATGGCAACATACCATAACACTACCTTTTAATGCCTTTATCTTACTATACTTTAAATAACCTCTCAGCTTTTCTGCCCACAGGTCCCCTTGGATACAAAGGGCGGACAAACTAAGGTGGCAACTCGGGATACCACACGGGATACCATACCTTGCTTGCACTACGAGATGGCCACAAGAAAACTCTTTAACATACACTTTATCTTTAGGTAATACCTTCATTTAGGAATTGAAGCACGTGACCAGTCAGACCACTGAAGCAGTACCTGAGACGTACAGACTTAAACTACAGGCTCTATTCTTCGAACACATTCAATCAAACCAGCATTCCCTTGCTATTCTCTCCCCTCTCCTCACTACTTTTTTTTTTCTTTTTCTTCTTCTATTCTGCTCATTACTTTTCTCCCTTTCTCCCCCCCTTTTCTCTCTAAGGTATTTTCTCTTTTCTCTCCCTTCAAACCCTTCCCATACACCTTCCCCTTTCCCCCCTCTGGAAATCCAACTATCCCCTCACCCCTCAATCCCATCCAGATCTCCCACCATATTAAAACTCTTCTCCCCCAGTCCTTATTCTCTTAGGCATCAAGATCGACCTCCTACCCAATGAACCAGTACCCAGCACCCAGGCGATAGGACACCCAGATAAAACCACACCTCGTCTCCTGAAAGAAAAGACAGCCAACTCCCCTATGGACTCATGCTGCGAGGCCCTCCCGACCAACTCCCCCTAATGCGAACTGCTCCTTGAAACCGGGCCTAGATCCAAAAGTATCCCCAATGCAAGAACTCTTCCAAGACCCCCCTGCCGCAAATATTTACCAATCTGAAGAAGGTCAGGGGGTGGGTTAGGAAGATGCCTGGGAACCCACACACCACAAGAAAAACCCAAAAGACAATGGGAAAAACTGTACTTCCAACATAGGCATAAGACCTGTAATACACCACCTCTTTACCTGCCCTCCCCCAAATGTAAGGTAGTCTTTTGCACCACTTTGGTCCCATAAAAATTTCGCTAACTCATTTTATTTCTTTTTTTTTTAAATTTATTTATTTATCTTTTTTTTTTAAATGTTTGTCCTTCATATATATTTGTGAGCACATACAGTTTCAATCCCCCCCCCCTTTTTTTTTTCTTCGTTTTTTGGTAGGTGACCTGTGGCTGTTATCCCATCAGTCCACCCACGAATACACAGACATTATAATGTAGCACCACTTCCCCCTACAAAGGCACACTAAGTAAAGGGGAAATTTTACATTTAAAAAAAAAAATAAAAGAGAGCTCTTATCTACTAGAGATAGGAACTCATAGTTATTTAAAATATAGGGATATCTCCTGCCTTGAAAATATGTCATGTGGAATCAAATTAGACCTCAGGTGATTAGATACCATTCATCCAGCCTTGAACCCTGGATCTCCGACATAGAAACGGCACAGCTCTCCACAACAGCTGCAGGAAACAAACTCCATCCAGGACAGCCTTAATACGACGAGACCAACAACAAGGCCCACCTCTAACATGATATCCTGACAACGGGGAAAATGCGATCATTTTGACCTTAGAGCAGATTAGCCTACCTTACCAACTAACGACAAGACAAAACCAGAAGTCTTGGCTCCCTTTGGTAGGACAAAAACCCAAGATCGGGATTTACAGATGACTGGCTGCTTGATTCACGACCAGACTGTATACATCTTGGGACCAATAAATAAGCCCTAGTTTAGGGTTTGAACTATGACCTGCACAAGAATCATGATCCCCAGCCCCAAAGATCCAGCAGAGACAATTGTAACGGAATGGGGCTTTTGGGAGCACAAAGAAAGACGCTATCCTAGGTGCCACCCTAGGCTCAGTGCAAAGACCAAGATCATCAACCACAGAAGATGGGTTAAAATGACACTGAGGTAACAGAACCTCTAGAACCACAAAGACTGACTTCATCATAAGTCCCACCTCAGGATCTGTACAGATACTGAGACCTCTAAACACAGAGCAGAAGTCTTCCACACACCAAAGGAAAAAAAAAAAAGAAAGAAAAAAAAAAAAACACCACCGGGAAAGTAAAGGATCCTGAGCAATGTCTAGAGTTGATCCCATGACAGTATGCTCCAAGGACGGAGAAATCCCATATCTCTTAGGCCAAGTGAATTCTTTTTCGAATGACCCCAATATTTACTGTGCCAGTGCAGGAGGGAAAAAAACAAAAATACAAAAAGCACAAAACCTTGGTTATTTTTTTGATATAAATATATATAGTACCTTCATTTATTATTGTTATTATTATTTTTGATTTACCAATCTATTTTGGTCGATTTCTCTGTTTGGGTGTGATTATTGAAAGTGTAGTCCCCAATTATACTTATTTTTTTTATTTTTTTTTCTCTTCCTTTCTTCTCTTTCGTTATGTGCTATGCCATGTTTCTTAATTCAAGACCATGGCGTGATTTTTGTTTGTCTGTTTTTGTTTTATTTTTTTTTCTACTTGTTTGTTTGTTTGTTTTGTCTGCTCTGTGTGGTGCTTATCGAAATAGCTAGAGCCCTCACTGGATATTTGACACTTCTTTTGGTACTAGTGGAGTGTTTCACCTACTTTTTCTCCATCTCCCAGAGTGATGATGAGAGCCTTTAGAAGGACTCCGCCCATTTTCGGGGTATTAGACTCTTACCCCAGTTTATTGCTTTTTTCTCCTTCAAACAAAACCACGCAACTTGAACTAGCTAGTCCTGACTCCAGATAGAGGGGGAAATAAGGGAGGCATCAGGACCAAACAGGTGCAAGACTACTAAGTAGTGGGTTAGATACAGAGGGGACCACATATTCTAGCCACCCTGGGGTGAGGGAAAAGGAAAAGGGAGGTAGGATAGAAACGGAGGCGTAGGGATGACAATTTGGCGATGGGAATCCCCCCTGATTTTATGTAAATATGTACCTAAAATATTATTGTCAACAATATTTAAGCCATTATGATCAAAATAAAAATTTATATTAAAAAAAAAAAAGAAAGACGCACACCACAGCACTGGCCACAATACAGAAATTAGGCCAATATTGTCTAAAAGTGTTGGTATCACTTTCTGCCATTCTGTAAACTATAAGGCAAATGTTGTGTCTCAGCAACTTATATGTTAGTGGAGCTACAAATATAAATGACTTTTAAATCTAAATTGATTCATTTTTAATCTATGTTTTTAAATGAGGACTGTAAAACCAACTAAAATTTTTTGGGGAGGACTACACCCGGTGACACTCAGAAATCACTCTTGACTTGGGGGAATATATGGGATGCGAGGATATCAAACCGCTGTTCATCCTAGGTCAGTGTGTGTAAGGCAAATGCCTTACTGCTGCACCACTGCTCCAGCCTCAGCTAAGGTTTTTTTAAGGAAATATTAGTTGTGTTTTCACCCAAATGGTTAGACATGCCACTGGCATTGGAAGAATATGCCTTAGATACTTAAGAAATGTTAAAAGGTGAGGGTATCCATATATATATATGGATATACATATATATATGGATATACATATATATATGTATGTACTTATATTCATCTGGATTCAAATATTTGATGCAAGAGAATTTATCTAGAAAATTTTTAATTAAGGGTCAGAGTGATAGTACAGTGGTAAAGTGTTTGCCTTGCACGTGGCCAAGCCTGGAGGTTCCTAGGTTCGCTCTCTAGCATCCCATATGAACCTCCGAGCCTGCCAGGAGAGATTTCTGAGTGCAGAGCCAGGAATAAACCCTGAGCACCACTGGGTGTGGCCCCCAAACCAAAACCAAAACAAAACATAAGTAAATAAACATTAAAATTTATAATAAAAATTTACTTTTAGATTGACAGAAGGTATTCAAATGTTTGGCATTTTGATGTTCATGGACTCAAGGAAAAGGTTTCTGTATATCATTAACTTTATTTTTTTTAATTTATTTAAACACCTTAATTACATACATGATTGTGTTTGGGTTTCAGTCATGTAAAGAACATCACCCATCACCAGTGCAACATTCCCATCACCAATGTCCCAAGTCTCCCTTCGCCCCACCCGACCCCCGCCTGTACTCTAGACAGGCTCTCCATTTTCCTCATACATTATGATTATTAGGACAGTTCAAAATGTAGTTATTTCCCTAACTAAACTCATCACTCTTTGTGGTGAGCTTCCTGAGGTGAGCTGGAACTTCCAGCTCTTTTTTCTTTTGTGTCTGAAAATTATTATTACAAGGGTGTCTTTCATTTTTCTTAAAACCCATAGATGAGTGAGACCATTCTGCGTTTTTCTCTCTCTCTCTGACTTATTTCACTCAGCATAATAGATTCCGTGTACATCCATGTATAAGAAAATTTCATGAATTCATCTCTCCTGACAGCTGCATAATATTCCATTGTGTATATGTACCACAGTTTCTTTAGCCATTCGTCTGTTGAAGGGCATCTTGGTTGTTTCCAGAGTCTTGCTATGGTAAATAATGCTGCAATGAATATAGGTGTAAGGAAGGGGTTTTTGTATTGTATTTTTGTGTTCCTAGGGTATATTCCTAGGAGTGGTATAGCTGGATCTTATGGGAGCTCAATTTCCAGTTTTTGGAGGAATCTCCATATCGCTTTCCATAAAGGTTGAACTAGACGGCATTCCCACCAGCAGTGGATAAGAGTTCCTTTCTCTCCACATCCCCGCCAACACTGTTTATTCTCATTCTTTGTGATGTGTGCCATTCTCTGGGGTGTGAGGTGGTATCTCATCGTTGTTTTGATTTGCATCTCCCTGATGATTAGTGATGTGGAACATTTTTTCATGTGTCTTTTGGCCATGTGTATTTCTTCTTTGTCAAAGTGTCTGTTCATTTCTTCTCCCCATTTCTTGATGGGGTTAGATGTTTTTTTCTTGTAAAGTTCTGTCAGTGCCTTGTATATTTTGGAGATTAGCCCCTTATCTGATGGGTATTGGGTGAATAGTTTCTCCCACTCAGTGGGTGGCTCTTGTATCCTGGGCACTATTTCCTTTGAGGTGCAGAAGCTTCGCAGCTTAATATATTCCCATCTGTTAATCTCTGCTTCCACTTGCTTGGAGAGTGCAGTTTCCTCCTTGAAGATGCCTGTAATGTCCTGGAGTGTTTTGCCTATGTGCTGTTCTATATATCTTATGGTTTTGGGGCTGATATCGAGGTCTTTAATCCACTTGGATTTTACCTTTGTACATGATGTTAGCTGGGGGTCTAAGTTCAATTTTTTGCAAGTGGCTATCCAATTGTGCCAACACCACTTGTTGAAGAGGCTTTCCCTGCTCCATTTAGGATTTCCTGCTCCTTTATCAAAAATTAGGTGGTTGTATGTCTGGGGAACATTTTCTGAGTATTCAAGCCTATTCCACTGATCTGAGGACCTATCCTTATTCCAATACCATGCTGTTTAGATAACTGTTGCTTTGTCGTACAGTTTAAAGTTGGGGAAAGTAATTCCTCCCATATTCTTTTTCCCAATGATTGCTTTAGCTATTCGAGGGTGTTTATTGTTCCAAATAAATTTCAAAAGTGTCTGATCCACTTCTTTGAAGAATGTCATGGGTATCTGTAGAGGGATGGCATTAAATCTGTATAATGCCTTGGGGAGTATTGCCATTTTGATGATGTTAATCCTGCCAATCCATGAGCAGGGTATGTGTTTCCATTTCCATGTGTCCTCTCTTATTTCTTGGAGCAGAGTTTTATAGTTTTCTTTGTATAGGTCCTTCACATATTTAGTCAAGTTGATTCCAAGATATTTGAGTTTGTGTGGCACTATTGTGAATGGGGTTGTTTTCTTAATGTCCATTTCATCCTTTTACTATTGGTGTATAGAAAGGCCATTGATTTTTGTGTGTTAATTTTGTAGCCTGCCACCTTGCTATATGAGTCTATTGTTTCTAGAAGCTTTTTGATAGAGTCTTTAGGGTTTTCTAAGTAGAGTATCATGTCATCTGCAAACAGTGAGAGCTTGACTTCTTCCTTTCCTATCTGGATTCCCTTGATATCCTTTTCTTGCCTAATCGCTATAGCAAGTACTTCCAGTGCTATGTTGAATAGGAGTGGTGAGAGAGGACAGCCTTGTCTTGTGCCAGAATTTAGAGGGAAGGCTTTCAGTTTTTCTCCATTGAGGATAATATTTGCCACTGGCTTGTGGTAGATTGCCTTCACTATATTGAGAAAGGTTCCCTCCATTCCCATCTTGCTGAGAGTTTTGATCAAGAATGGGTGTTGGACCTTATCAAATGCTTTATCTGCATCTATTGATATGATCATGTGGTTTTTATTTTTCTTGTTATTGATGTTGTGTATTATGTTGATAGATTTACGGATGTTAAACCAGCCTTGCATTCCTGGGATGAAACCTACTTGATCGTAGTGGATGATCTTCTTAACGAGGCATTGAATCCTATTTGCCAGGATTTTGTTGAGGATCTTTGCATCTGCATTCATCAGTGATATTGGTCTGTAATTTTCTTTTTTGGTAGTGTCTCTGTCTGGTTTAGGTATCAAGGTGATGTTGGCTTCATAAAAGCTATTTGAAAGTGTTTCTGTTTGTTCAATTTCATGAAAGAGTCTTGCCAAGATTGGCAGTAGTTCCTCTTGAAAAGTTTGATAAAATTCATTAGTGAATCCATCTGGACCTGGGCTTTTGTTTTTCGGCAGACATTTGATTACTGTTTTAATTTCATCAATGGTGATGGGGGTGTTTAGATATGCTACATCCTCTTCCTTCAACCGTGGAAGATTATAAGAGTCCAAGAATTTATCCATTTCTTCCAGGTTCTCATTTTTAGAGGCATAGAGTTTTTCAAAGTAGTTTCTGATTACCCTTTGAATCTCTGTCATATCAGTAGTGATCTCTCCTTTTTCATTCCTGATACGAGTTATCAAGTTTCTCTCTCTCTCTCTTTCTTTGTTAGGTTTGCCAGTGGTCTATCAATCTTGTTTATTTTTTCAAAGAACCAACTTCTGCTTTCGTTGATCTTTCTATTGTTTTTTGAGTTTCCACTTCGTTGATTTCTGCTCTCAGCTTTGTTATTTCCTTCTGTCTTCCTATTCTTGGGTCCTTTTGTTGAGCATTTTCTAGTTCTATTAGCTGTGTCATTAAGCTACTCAGGTAAGCTCCTTCTTCCTTCCTGATGTGTGCTTGCAAAGCTATAAATTTTCCTCTCAGTACCGCTTTTGCTATGTCCCATAAGTTCTGATAGTTTGTGTCTTTATTGTCATTTGTTTCCAGGAACCTTTTGATTTCCTCCTTGATTTCATCTCGGACCCACTGGTTATTGAGCATGAGGCTGTTTAACTTCCAGGTGTTAAAGTGTTTCTTCTGAGTCCCTTTGGAGTTCACAAATAATTTCAGAGCCCTGTGGTCAGCGAAGGTAGTCTGCAAAATTTCTATCCTCTTGATCTTATGGAGATATGTTTTCTGTGCCAGCATGTAGTCTATCCTGGAGAATGTCCCATGTACATTGGAGAAGAATATGTATCCAGGTTTCTGGAGGTGGAGTGTCCTATATATATCCACTAGGCCTCTTTCTTCCATTTCTCTCCTCAGGTCTAGTATATTCTTGTTGGGTTTCAGTCTGGTTGACCTATCCAGTGTTGACAAAGCCGTGTTAAGGTCCCCCACAATTATTGTGTTGTTGTTGATATTATTTTTCAGATTTGTCAACAGTTGTATTAAATATTTTGCTGGCCCCTCATTCGGTGCATATATGTTTAGGAGAGTGAATTCTTCCTGCTCTACGTACCCCTTGATTAATATAAAATGTCCATCTTTGTCCCTTACAACCTTCCTGAGTATAAAGTTTGCATTATCTGATATTAGTATGGCCACTCCAGCTTTTTTATGGGTGCTGTTTGCTTGGATAATTTTTCTCCAGCCTTTTATTTTGAGTCTATGTTTGTTCTGACTATTCAGGTGCGTTTCTTGTAGGCAGCAGAAGGTTGGATTGAGTTTTTTGATCCATTTAGCCACTCTGTGTCTCTTAACTGGTGCATTTAGTCCATTGACGTTGAGAGAAAGAATTGTCCTGGGATTTAACGCCATCTTTATTTCAAAATTTGGTGTGTCTTTTGGGTAGTCTTGTCTTAGATTAGGTCTTTCAGTTTTTCTCTTAAGACTGGTTTTGTATCTGTGAAGTTTCTGAGCTGTTTTTTGTTTGTGAAGCCATGTATTCTTCCGTCAAACCGGAAAGTGAGTTTTGCTGGGTATAGTATTCTGGGTGAAGCATTCATTTCATTCAGTCTTGTCACAATATCCCACCACTGCTTTCTGGCATTGAGTGTTTCTGGTGACAGGTCTGCTGTAAATCTCAGGGAAGCTTGCTTGAACGTGATTTCCCCTTTTGATCTTGCTGTTTTCAGAATTCTGTCTCTATCTGTGGGATTTGTCATTGTGACTAGGATGTGTCTTGGGGTGGTTTTTCTGGGGTCTCTTTTGGTTGGTACTCTTCAGGCATGCAGGATTTGATCACATATATTCTTTAGCTCTGGAAGTTTCTCTTTAATGATGTTCTTGACTGTTGGTTCTTCCTGGAGATTTTCTTCCTGGGTCTCTGGGACTCCAATGATTCTTAAGTTGTTTCTGTTGATCATAGACTTCTATTTTCATCTGTTCCCATTCTTTGACTAATTTTTCCATTGTCTGCTCATTTGCTTTAAGTTTTTTGTCCAATCTCTCCTGCTGTATGGAATTGTTATGTATCTCATCTTCCACAGCACCAAGTCTATTCTCAGCTTCTGATACCCTGTCCCAGAGCTTATCCATTTTGTCATTCACTTCGTTTACTGACTTTTTCAGTCCTGTTAGTTGACATGTTATTTCAGTTTGGAGTTTTGTGATTTCTGTCTTCATATTTTCTTGGTTCTTATTAGTGTTCTGTTCAACTCGGTCCATGGTTTCTTGGAGTCCGTTGAGCATCTTCCATATTGCTAGTCTAAAGTCCTTATCTGAGAGTTTGATTAGTTGGTTGGTCATTATCTGGTCCTCAGAATTGTCATCTTCATTCTCTATGTCTGATGCTGGCCTGCGTTGTTTCCCCATTGTCACACTTGTATTGTGGGTTTTTCTACGTGTTGTGGTGGTATTCATTGTCTATATGATGCAGGCAGCACACTCCTCTGGCTCCTCCCTTTCTGGATGGGCTGACTTGCGTCTAAGGGAGGGGAGTCCTCCGTGGATGAAGCCTCACACTGGGTCAAATCTTAGGCCCGAGCATGCAACAGAGAAGACAGTCCGGAGAGAAATATTTGCTTCTGTGATATAGAGCCGTTCTTAGTGTGATTTTTCCTTCTTGTTGCAATGGAGTTCTTTCCTTAGAAAGAGTGCACGGCCGCGTAGCTTTGCTACGCGGCCGTGCTCCGCTGGAGCCTCTTTTTGCCCCACTCGCAAGAGTTTCACGCAGGACGACAGTAGACAGACATAGACAGGTCACACTCACAGTTTTTCACAGTTGGGCCCCACTGGGCCGGTATACTTTCGCGGATTTTCCTCGCCTGCTGTCACACACAGGGAGCCAGCTTTTGCAAAGCTTAGCCAGTTTTCATGCTCTGTAGTCCCTCCCTGAAAATGGCGTCTGGGCAAGCGAGGTTTCTGGAGCCTCTTTTTGCCCCACTCGCAAGAGTTTCACGCAGGAGGACAGTAGACAGACATAGACAGGTCACACTCACAGTTTTTCACAGTTGGGCCCCACTGGGCCGGTATACTTTCGCAGATTTTCCCCGCCTGCTGTCACACACAGGGAGCCGGCTTTTGCAAAGCTTAGCCGGTTTTCATGCTCTGTAGTCCCTCCCTGAAAATGTCGTCTGGGCAAGCGAGGTTTCTGGAGCCTCTTTTTGCCCCACTCGCAAGATTTTCACACAACAGGACAGTAGACAGACATAGACAGGTCACACTCACAGTTTTTCACAGTTGGGCCCCACTGGGCCGGTGTACTTTCACGGATTTTCCCCGCCTGCTGTCATACACAGGGAGCCGGCTTTTGCAAAGCTTAGCCGGTTTTCATGCTCTGTAGTCCCTCCCTATATCATTAACTTTAAATTTATATCCTTAGAATAAGAAATAGCATTCATGCTGTGAAGATGTAACCTGTACCAAAGCAGGTGTTTAGCACACAGTTTTGGTGGGCAAGGATAATCTGAGTTACAGAAATCCGTGCTTAATAAAAAATGCAAATCAATTAATCTGGCGCTGGACCATAGTACAGTGGTGGGGCATTTGCCTTGCCCATAACCAACCCCAGAGGGAGGCTGGTTTGAATCCCGGAATCCAATATGTTCCCCAGTGCCTGCCAGGAGCAATTTCTGAATGCAGAGCCAGCAGTAACCCTTGAGCATTGCCTGGTGTGATACAAAAATTAAAAAATAAGTAAATATATTTTCATATTTTTAAAAATTAATTATTATGTCCGCTTATTAACCTGAGATAGCATGAATGCAAGTGATATGCAAGTGATATAGCATGAATGCAAGTGATATTATATATGTATATATAATGTATATACTTTCAAAATAGTGCTTTTCATTTTCCTCTTTATTTCAAAATTGTGCTTTCCTTTTTCCTTTTTATTTTTTAAACTATGATTATTTAGAATTTAGCACAATATTTGTTGCTATTGAACATGCTAGATAGGTAAAGATCTATAATATTAATGTGATATTATTCATAAATTTGCAGAAATATATAGAATTAAAGAATGCACATGCAATCACAATTATTCTCTGCATCGGCAATAGGACACACTATGCATGCTAAATTATTCATAGTTTTATTTAAAAATACCTTAATAAGAACTACATTTAGCTAAAAAGTGAGAACTATATTACTCAGATAGTTTTGTTGTTATAACTATTATTATAATATTAATTCTAATAGTCTGAATATATTAGAAAGATAACTTTTTTTAAATGTACTCTTTGTAATGATTTTCTTCTAAATAACCGACACTTCAAATAATCATTAAGATGATAAAACACTAAAAATATAGTACATGATTTGATTAAATTTATATAATACAAATAAATTTTATAATATTATGAGAATATATAGAAATATATAATCATATACATAATATAATTATAAATTGCATATTGAATGATTTGTTTATATTTATAAATTAAAATATCAAAGCCATTATAAATTTTATATTTATTACTGAAAGCATAAAATTGCATCAATCTATTTCTTAGGTATGAAAATGCCTCACACTTTTATCTCGAGGTAAGCAGATATGAAGCAGGGTCACTGCACAAATTAATAAACCGACAGTCATGAGGGAGAAATGCATGGAGTCTGTAGCTTTCTAGCCTAGTGATCTTTGGCCAACCAAAGAGAAACCTCTTTTTATTTATCCCTTCAAAATCAACTCAGAGGGGGAGAGATAAAGGTATCAGTACCTGAACCTATGAAGTTAATGTAGTCTGGGTGGTCTTTTACATGTCAAAGGGATGATGTAAAAGAAAGAGGACACTGGGGAACACCTTTGTTTTAGTTCAAAACAGAGTTTTCCAACACTCAGGGTTATTTGGAAGTTTGTAGTTAAATTATTTGATACATAATTACTTTGTATTTTCTTAGCAAAAGAACCCAATATTATTTTCCCTACATTGTTCCACTTCCAGTTTCATAGCATTAATTTTTGATATGTTATTCAAATTTATCTTAATGGCATTTTAATGGTATCTTAATAATGTTTTTATTTCAAGCAGTAGTATCTTTTGTAATTGGGTAGAATAAAAATTGACTCATTATTTAATTACTAACTATATGTATATCACACTTTATTTTATAAAATAAGGGACACATATATATAGAGACAATAGAACAGGAAGTATAATCATGGAATTATTCCTGCTCTATAAAGAGCAGGTATAAACCTGCTTTGCTTTAGAAATCTAGCTGCAGAACTAAAAATCCTCAATGATTCAAATAAATTTGGATTTTTCAAGTTAGATTTTACTAAGAATTATCTTAATTCCCACTGTAGGCTGAAGACACCCTGTACTGATTACTTTGTTCTGCCTTGTTTTTGTTTTTGTTCTGGAATGGGGTGTGGTGACACACTCAGGGATTACTCCTGGCTTTCTATTCAGGAAATACATCTGGTGATGCTTGGGGGAAAATACTGGATGCAAGATCAAATTCATGTTGGCTACATGCAAGGCAAACACCTAACCTGCTGTTCGATTGCTCCAGGGCCTGTGCTGATTACTTTAGAAAGTTAAGCTGGAGAGAATACAAAAGTTAAGTTGGCATACTCTGATTCAGTCCCATATGGTGCTGCCCTGAGTACATCTAGTTATGATCCTTGAGCACTGAGCTAGGATAAGCCCCAAGAACTGCTGAATGACATAAGAACATTTGGCACAAAGACTCAAAGACCACTCGATAGAAAATTAGTTCATAAATACTACTGATTTTGATGTAACACATATAGATTAATCAATTTAATTTCATTCTTATTCATAAAAATTGTGAAATCAATTCAACAAATTAATATGTATTACTTTGTTAATTTTCTATATTTTGCTGCATGTCTTGTTAATCACTTGCTCTTTGAACCTCAGACATGTACCTCAGATTCCAGTTATTTTTTGTCTTGTAAAGCAAGAAAATTTTTATTGAAACTTACTTACAAAAATGTAAGGGAAGAGAATGAGAGAAAAAATGTTTAAGAAAAAACATGGGTTTGTCCAAAGTGGAAATAAGGCAAGCAAAGAAATAGAGACAAAGAACTGAGATATGTTCATGGCTGAGATATGTGTTCATAGGAGAATGTGGGCTTGAAGAACAAACCTTAAATTTACATTTACTGGGGCAGGAGCGATAGCATAACAGGTAGGTTATTTGCCTTGCATGAGTTGATCCAGGTTTGATCCCCAACAACCCATATGTATGGTTTGTAAGCCTGCCAGGAGTGATTTGTGAGTGCAGAACTAGGAGTAACCCTGTGTGCCACCCAATTTGGCCCCCAAACCAAAAGTAAATAAAAAAAATTCCATTTTCCTATTTATTTTGGGGAGGTTCACTCCTGGGGGTGATAAAAGACCATTTGTGAGACTGGGGATCAAATGGAGGTCAATCTTATGCAAGGTAAACACTTCACCCTGTTCTAGATTTCTGGCACCAAGAATTTTTTTTAAGAAGATAAATAATCTTTTTCAATTATCTTACCAAAAGGTTTAAGTTTCTACTGCTGTGACAAGTGGTACTTATCACAGGAGCATTTTTATGGGTACAGCAGGACTATCATTTTAAATCTTTAACCAAAATGTAATATAATTTCATCACCAGCTGTTCAATGTGGTATGAATTTGCAACATCACCAGTAGTTTTAAAAATAATTATAGTTTTAAAATTATCATAAGTTAGACAGATTTCCTGGGAAAAACTTGAATTGGTATAATTTAATTTGTTAGTGAATTTATTTTCCATCAATTAATATCAAAAGCAACACATAACACATAAAACGATAACCTCCATTGCTACTTAGTTTCAAGTTGCAGTGAGTTGCATAATTTTATCTTTTAAATTTCTTTTTTGGGGGGGTCATACCCAGCAGTGCTCAGGGGTTACTCTTCACTCAATACTCTGAGGTCATGCCTTGCTGCATTCATGGCACTATATCAAGTGCTAGGGATAATTAAACTTGGGTCAATTTGGGTTAGTTTGCAAGGCAAACATCCTGAATACTTTACTATCTCTCTGGTCCTAACTAATGTCTTATTACAGCTGAATTTATTTCCACTATATATGTACATATATATAATTATATATATATATGCACCCCCTTTTTAAACTCTAAAATATATGAAAAAGCAGGACGGTCTTACTAATTTGCCAAACAAAATAATAGAATGGATATCAAAGAACTACACATATCTTTAGCAGTAACATAAGAATATTGGTGAAAGCTATAGTTCATTTGATAGGGAGACTACATGTAAATGTGTGCCAATACCATAAAACTATTATTAAACATATTACCTAAAATAAAACAACAATGAAACTATTTTTAAAAAGAGAAACAGTTTTGGGGCCGGCGAGGTGGCGCTAGAGGTAAGGTGTCTGACTTGCAAGCACTAGACAAGGAAGGACTGCAGTTCGATCCCCCGGAGTCCCATATGGTCCCCCCAAGCCAGGGGCAATTTCTGAGCGCATAGCCAGGAATAACCCCTGAGCATCAAATGGGTGTGGCCCAAAAAACAAAAACAAACAAACAAACAAAAAAACAAAGAAAAGAGAAATGAAGAAAAACAATTTTAATGCAATAATATAAATGAATTTAGCTAGAGGTTACTGGCCCAGATATTTATAGAGTATAGTGAAATTCTCATTTACACACTTAGCAACTTTTATAAAATTGTAAAGGATATGAATTGCTAATTTGTTCTCATAATTTCAGGTAAGAAATCATGAATCTATCAAAGGAGGAATATATCTATTAATCATTTAGGAGAGAACTATTTAACATCTTATTAACTAAGTTATTCTGTTTAACTATTTCACGAACAGTGCCCAATTTCTTCTGATTATTTTAATCAATGTTTACCTTTCTTCACTAGAAATGTATGACAAAAAATTCTAAGTAGAAAAGATCATTGATTAGTTATTTTTGTCTATTGAAATGCTTTTGTTTTACAACTGTTTTGTTTTGTTTTGTTTGTTTTTTAGGTCACACCCAGTGATGCTCAGGGGTTACTCCTGGCTATGTGCTCAGAAATTGATCCTGGCTTGGGGAACCATATGGGACTCCGGGAGATCAAACAATGGTCAGTTCTAGGTCAGACACCTGCAAGGCAAACCCCCTACAGCTACGCCACCGTTCTGGCCCCTGTTTTACAACTTTTAATCTAGTTAGTTACTCATATTTATTTTAGAAATATTTATATTTTATTGTATATAATGTATTTTTTCAGTGCTGAATATTGATACCAGGACCTCACACAATTAATACAAGTGTTTTTCTACTAACCCACATCTCTAGTACTTAGGATATATTTTTTAGCCTATAAAATACTGTAAAATGATCTAAAATTCAGTGTTAACCTATAACATTTTTGAAAGTTAAAAATTCATCATTTTATAACTTGACTAGGATAGATACCTCATTGAATGTATATAATATTTAAGGGAATTAAAATTCTCAAGTAGTATCTGGTAAATAATAAACTTTATGTAAATGATGTTGACCTATTAATCATTGCAATTATTGAATTTATTTGTGACATTATTATATAATATTTTGGGGTTGCCACACCCTTTTGATACTCAGGAGTTACTCCTGGCTAAGCACTCAGAAATTGCCCCTGGTTTGGGGGGACCATATGGGACACCGGGGGATCGAACTGTGTTCCTTCCTTGTCTAGCACTTGCAAGGCAGACACCTTACCTCTAGCACCACCTCACCAGCCCCAAGATATAATATTATTATTGCATTAAAATTTAGATAAAATAATCAGAGAGAATTCTGTATGGTGGTAGATTGCTAGAACTTAACTGAAAAAGTAACAGCATAGTTTGCTTTCTACTTTTGTGATCAAATTCTTGTCAGTCAAAATAATCTTTACATTCTGTAAAAGCCACAATATTGGATAATATCATAAAGTTGTTTGCTTTACATAGAGGTAAGGCATTTGCCTTGCATGCAGGACAGTGGTTTGAATCCTGGCATCCCATATGATCCCCCGAGCCTGCCAGGAGCGATTTCTGAGCGTAGAGCCAGAAGTAACCCCTGAGCATTGCCTGGTGTGACACAAAACCAAATAAATAAATAAATAAGTTGTTTGCTTTAATTTGAATATAATTATCTGATATCAGTAGAACAAGATCTAAGGATCTTGTTTCACCTCAATAACCTAAACTCTACTTTGTAATAAGAAGAATTATAACCCTTTGTTGCTATGGGAAAGCAATTTTGTTTAGCATTTATGCAACTGTCACTAACAAGACACAACATCCTGACTAGGAAATAGCAGTTGCACAGAAAGCAGACATAGAGAAGAGAAAAAGTTGACTTTCACTATATAATTTAGAACATATATAAAGAAATATACTTTTTCTTTCATTTCACCTTTAGATAATAAAAATCTTCTGATAGAAAAGTTATTTAAATGATACTAAAAACTTTTTTAATGGAATACTAAAAGTTTCTGAACTTTATAATAATAGTGTTTTTCTTTTACAAAATGTATGGTATGGCTAGGAGCATTATTTTTACTCAAGTGTGACTAGACTTTCAAAGCCATTTTTCAAATGGAGGTATAATAATATAATGGAAAATTTGGCTTACTTAAAATTGGGAATTTATCTCTAATCCAAAAGTTTTGCCTTATATAATTGTCTTTTCTTCAATAGTCATTGTGACTAAGCTCAGTATATTTGACTCCTTCCTATATTCTTGCTAAACTCTGAGTTAATATAGTATTGATTTTTCTCAGAGGTCAGGTTTTTGGTAAATTAAAAGTATTTTCAAGATAAAATGATATATTATTGCTTTAATAGTACTACAATTTCTGGATGTATGGATAAGATTGATAGCTACTATTATGGAATATACTGGAAAATTATGATTTCTTTCATGAAAATACATTAGAAGTATTTGTAAGAAGAACATGTCAATTGCCAATATTTCACATTTAATACTTCGTGAAACAATGTGAAAGTAGGAAAGTGTAAATATTAGAAAATAAAGTTTAGTAGAATTGCAGGTCTGCTTCTAACATTGGGGGAACATGGACAAAAGTTTATGTAGAGGTCATATATTTAATTAGGCAAGTTTGCAACAGATCCATCAAGGTATGGATGCAAATTATTTCTATCTTTTTACCTACATAAATATACTTTTATATACTTGAAAGCTCAGGCTCAAATTTAGAAGGTTCCAAAATATTTGTAATTTTTTAAACATGGAAGTATGTAAAAAGGAATCTGTACCATAGAACATGGATCATCTTTTTCTGCCTCATAAATTGAAAAAAAAAGCATATGGTTCCAGGGGCAAGCAGTCACATGAACATTGAGTGGAAATTAAAAATGATCAGATAAATACTCAACACAAAGTTAATGACAATAAAATTAAGAGACCCAAACTACAACAATCTATACACAAAAGAGACCTGTTACACCAGCAGTCCAGGGGACTAAGGTTGGAGGTATGAGATGCATGCTGGGAACAGAGGTAGACGGAGGTCAACACTGGTGGAAGGAATTGCCCCAATT
Source organism: Suncus etruscus (assembly GCF_024139225.1). NCBI lineage: Eukaryota > Metazoa > Chordata > Mammalia > Eulipotyphla > Soricidae > Suncus > Suncus etruscus. The sequence continues at coordinate 73,505,040 of NC_064856.1, forward strand.
CACTGTCACTGTGTACCTTAAACATAACTGTGAAAGACTTGCAATTCATATTGGCCACAATAAAAATTATGAAAAAGAACTGCAATCGAACCTAACTTCGTATATCTTGTTTAAGTGATAGTTACACATTCTTCTATCAATGACTAAATCATTGAAAATGTTAGTAATGAATAAATATACCTCAAGAGCTTTTTAATCCTTTGGGAGGAAAAAGGCTTGCCTCTAGTTGGGCTATTCTATTCTCTAGTTGGCTATTCTAGACTTTATCCCCATGGTTTATTTGGATAAAACAAGAACATAGACTCAAACCACATGTCAGGGCAACTGAGTTCATGTCTGCCTTTTTAATGTCATTGCCAATGAAAAAATGGCAAAGGCTCCTGGAGTCTAGGCAGGACAAGAAGCAGCTTCAAAGGCCTCTTTTCATTTCTTTATATTGGGGTTCTCTGGGAGTGGACTGTGAGTAAAAGCTAAGTCGTGTCACAGGAAGGAAGGCAGAGAGGCAGAGATAGGGAAATTTCTAAAACATTTCATGTGTCTGCAGTACATCAGAGCAACTTAACCTGAAAAGAAAATTAAATTATGATAACTTGATTTTGTTTTAAGGTTACTTTTTTTTATCCTTTAAATTTTTTAAATAAATCACTTTGAGATACAAAGTTTGTCACAATAAAGTTTCATTATTCAGTACGATCCCTTCACCAGTGTACAAGTCCTTCCACCAATTTCTGCAATTTTTCTCCAACCCCCCAGTCTGCCTCTCCATTATAAATTTCCATTCCACTTTGGTTTTCAGTGCTGTTACTGAATTGGTATTATGTATTTCAATTTTTGTTTTTTTGTTTTTTGGTGGGGGGCACACCCTTTAACGCTCAGGGGTTACTCCTGGCTCTACCCTCAGAAATCTCTCCTGGCTTGAAGGACCATATGGGACACTGGGGAATGGAACCAGTACGTGCAAAGCAAACACCCTCCCACTTGTGCCAAGCTCTGGCTCCAATGTATATCAATTTTGCTCCTTTCCTTACCCAAATCTATTCTAGAGTGATCATTCCCCAAAACAGTTGCCATAATGGTCCTTCAGGTAACTTTCTTTTTGTTTTTAATAGCTTTATTTAAATACCTTGATTACAAATATAATTGTAGTTGGGTTTCAGTCATGTAATGAACACCTCCCTTCATTAGTGCAACATTCTCATCACCAATGTCCCAAATTTCCCTTCTCCCCACCCTCCCACCCCCGCCTGTACTCAAGACAGGTTTTCTACCTCCCTCATTCATTCACATTGTTGTGGTAGTTGTCAGTGTAATCATGAGCTGGACCTTCCAGCCCTCATCTCTTTTGTCTCTGAGAATTATTGCAAAAATGTCTTTTATTTTTCTTAATAAAGTAACTTTAGAGAGTACTTTACTTAACAACTATAATTATACCCTGATATAGACTATCATTATCCAAGGAACTATGATTATATACAACTTTTATATCAAGCAGAAAAGTTAATAATGTCCCACAGGTCACATTACTGGAAACTAATGAAGCATAATTGGGACTTTTTCCCCCCAAAAAAAAGGTTTTGGGAGGAATTGTTAAGGATTGACAAAAGTTGGGAGACATAAAGATGCTAGAATTTATGTTGGACTTCAGTTCTAGATTAGAAAGTTACCTGACTTCTAGTTTCAGGTAACTGAAACCCAACATAAATTCTAGCATCTTTATGTCTCCCAACTTTTGCCAATACTTAAATATCCTTCCCCAAACTTTTATTTGGGGTAAAAAAGTCCCAATTATGCTTCATTAGTTACCAGTAATGTGACCTGTGGGACATTATTAACTTTTCTGCTTGATATAAAAATTGTTTATAATCATAGTCCCTTGGATAATCATGGTCCATATCAGGGTATAATTATAGTTGTTAAGTAAAGTACTCTCTAAAGTTACTTGATTTGTTTTCTAGCACTAATTAGCTCTATCTTTCATTAAAAAATTTAAATAGCTTCCTCATTTGAAAAAAGTTGGGGACAATAATAATGTTTCCCACATGTGACTACTACAATAATTAAATAATATAAAGACTACAAAGTACTTATTTACCATCTGGTACCTGCTAACATTACCTGTATCAAACTCTTAAATAATAATAAAAAATAAGACTAACAAATGGAGAAACATTACAGGACAAAATAAAATAAAGAAAGATATAACATTTTTTTTCCAAAATCTTATTTTACTCATAAAATATAAGGCTATGAAACTACAATAATATGACAGAGAAGAAATCCTAGGTGAGCTTAGGTATAACAATAGTTTTTGAGAGAAAACAACAAAGTTATGATCCAGGAAAGAAATACTAAGCTGGACTTTATTAAAATTAAAAATGTGAAGGGAATGAGAAAATTAAGTCAAAATAGATAAAAAATATTTTCAAGAATTACATGTGATACAAGACTATTAAAAACCAGTGATTCTTAAAATTGATATCTACACAAATGCTTTACATAAATGTTTATATTAACTTTATAATATTTTCACACATTTTAAGACAACTATAGTCTCCTTCAGTATAGCTTCATGGAAAAATTAACTGTGATATATACTGGCAATGATATATTATTTATTATTAAAGGAAGTGACAACCCATTAAAATATGCAGGAACTCATAAAAATACATATTACAGCTAATTTATTAAGTTAATTCAAAAGGGTTTATACCAGGATTTTAAATTTATGACATTCTAGAGAAAATAATATGAAGACAGTAAATATATAACTGATGAACTAAAAAGAGCTCAAAGACTGAGTGTAAGTTTTGAATTTAGGAAGCCCAAGTTTTATAGCAATCATTGTATGATACCCCAAAGTCTGTAGGGGAAAATCAGAATATGTCATGCTAGAAATAAGTCCTGATCTTTTGAGGTGTGGGTATGGTCCCTCAAAATAAGCAAATAAATAAGCATACAATTATAAGTGATTTCTAAATATCATTGAAGAGGATAGATAAAGAGATGGAGCACAGAGGATTTATTTTATGTTTGTGAAGTTCTTCTGTATGACACTGTAGTGGTAAAAAATTTCAGTGTACATTTATCCAAACAAACAAATTTATACTAAGAGATACCCTAATATAAACTGTGAATATTCAGTGAAAATTGCATATTAATGCAAGTTTACAATTGTCAATAAAAATATTGGTATGTTAATCAAAAATGTTTGTGCTTGGGCCGTGGTTATATGGAAAATGTCTTCCTTTAACTCAGTGCTTCTGTGAACCTAAGACAACTATAAAATTTCAAGTCTATGGACCCAGGACCATGAGATATTACAGCTGGTGGCCACTAAATTTTCTTATAAAAAAAACTGACTAGTGTTGTATATTTAATACAACACAACTGATTTCCTGAGCACAGATTCAGGAGCAAGCCATAAGATCAAACAGACGTGACTTCAAACACAATAATCAATAAATTAGTCATTAATACAGCTGAGGGGCCTGAGTGGTGGCCCAAGGGGTAGGGAATCTGCCTTGCCCACTCTAGCATAGGACCAGCCATAGTTTGATCCCCTGGAGTCCCATATGATCCCCCAAGCCAGGAGCAATTTCTGAGCTCATAGCCTGAAGTAACCACTGAGTATCACCGGATGTGGCCCAAAATCCAAAAAAATATTTCATATTTTATGTTCTACATTATTTTTCACCTTGATGTACACTTGATCTTAGATTATAGAAATGAAAAGTTTAAGAAATAAAAATTACAAGAGGACAAGTCAGAAGAGGAAAGTAAGAAGATCTTATATAGAGAAAATAAAAGTTTAAGAAAGAAAAAATTCTTATAGGCAAGTAAGAAGACAAAGTAATTAGGGTAAGGAGTTAGAGGTGTTGTATAGGTGTAAATATAAACCCGAGCCAACAACATGGAAAGCATGAGAAACAAAGTATAACAACCAAACTCAACATGGTTCTGTCAAGGAGGCAGACTTGGGGGTTGAGAAGAAAGTATAGGAGGGAATTTGAAGTATTGGTGGAGGAAAGTAGGAATGGTTGGTGGTATTGGTCTTAGAACTATGTATGTTCAAAAGTTAACTATAAATAACTTTGTATATCATAATATCTTAATAATAATAATTCATAATAAAGATGTATCCCAAAGACAGGGAAGAAAATAACATCTATCTTGTAAACTATGCATAATTTTTCATCAACTATATTAATAATTGTAAAGCTTCATTTATTTTTGTTACTGGAAACTGATTAATTCATTTTGTCCATGGATACTTGTAAATTTGTTCAGTATATTAAGAAAATATTGAGAATATTTCTTTAACATAGGATAAAATTAGTATAATAAATGAGCCCAAAATATTTCTCTCCGGAATACTTTTTTAATCTAAAAGTAGTACAAATGTTTTAAGATATTAATTTAACCCTTAAAAATTGGAGTCAGGGCCGGAGAGATAGCATGGAGGTAAGGCATTTGCCTTTCATGCAGAAGGTCATCGGTTCGAATCCCGGCGTCCCATATGGTCTCCCGTGCCTGCCAGGAGCAATTTCTGAGCATGGAGCCAGGAATAACCCCTGAGCACTGCCGGGTGTGACCCAAAAACCACAATAAAAAAAAAAAATTGGAGTCAAATGAATCAAAAGAGTACATGCTAATATATATTTTCTCTTTTCTCTGTAAGCTTCTTTACAAAAAACTAGAGAATGGATCATTTTATTTTCTTTATTATTTGTTTATTTGCCTTATTTTTTAATTTTTAATTATGAGAACAATAATGCAAAGAAAGAGGACAAGGTAAAGTTACAGTGGAAGAACAATTACCCATAAACAGAGTTCTCAGATGAAATCCCCTTGCTGAAGGCTAAATTTTGAACTTACAGTCAAAGAACATTAAGAAAAATAAAACAGAACCCATGTACAATTACTTTGTCCACAAGTCCCCAGATCGTAGTACATTATAACTTTTCTTAGCAGTACACAAAGCAATATAAGGCCATGAAATTTATGTAACTCCTTAAACATTAAAGGAATAGTATTTTTTTACATTTTTATGCACTTGCATATTAGTTTAAGTTAACATCAAAAGTTTAAGTGGTTATTTTAAGGTTTACAGTCAAAGGAGCACAGTAAAAATGGTGTTAAGAGTGGCAAATATTGTTTGCATAGGCCCACCAAAATATGGGGGACATGGAAATGAAAAGCCTTGGCCTAAATACAAGGAGACCCTACACCTGAAGTTTTCTGGCATAAGACCAATGCTAAGCACCAGGCAAACTAGTTTGTTCAATCAAAGTCATTGTCTATAGTGCCAATACAGTTTTATTTTGTACGCAGTCTCTATTGTTGGCATCAGGTTTCTGTATTATATTTGCCTTATTTTTAAGTGACGTGCTTATAATAGGAGATGGCAGCTGTTTTCCTGATTTTAGATAATGAAAATTGCTAATTAATCTTTCTAAAAGTTCTATCATTGTCAGTACCTTTAAATTTGAAACAAGCATATGATAGCTCAAAAAGTCATAGGATATTATTAAAATGCTGTTTTTCTTATATAATGACAAGTTAATACTAAACCACCAAAATTAAAATGTCCTCTCCTTTTTCCTCAACATTCTTTGGAACTCTTTGTACTTTATTTTTATTTACCTCTTTAGTCTTCTGCATGTATTATAAACTTAGCAAATCAAAGGTTATATCTTATAGTCATATTATTATTCATAGACACTATTCTGAGGAACAAGAATTCAGTAGCACTCAAGAATACATATAGTCATATTTTCTTAATTTTAAAAGAGGTTTGGATATAAAACATGGATATGTGTTAAGTTAGCAACAGAAGTTTGTGTGTATTGAGTACTAAGTATCAAAGACAAATCTTTAAAAGACAGATGCTGCCATTTCTCTGTTATCTCCCTTTCCATTAACCAGCACATTTGGATCTACAAACAGATGTTCACTGAACAAAACAGCTACTTGTATGTTCAATTACTAATTCAGTATGCACCAATGGATGCTCCAACTTTAGAAAAAGTTGGCAAAGTATGTTTGCTTTCACTAAATTATATTTCCTTAAGGGGCTGAAAGTCTTGATATTGCTAGCATGTATTAAATAGATAAAGTACTTTTCATTTATCCCTGTTTTGGCCTGCAGCGGTAACCTATTCGCTGAAATGGCATAGATCTGCCATAGACACTTGGACGAGAGTTTCACTACCTCATATAAAGCTAAATATACAAAATTTTCTCTCTAAGAAAGAGCACAGCATCAGCCAGAAATAATAATTTATTTTGCATGGATGTCTAATTATGGTGTTATCCTCCTGGAAGAGAATTTTAACACAGCAGTGGTAGGGAATTAAAAGCAACATTTTACTTATCCATTCTGAATCTACAGATCTAGTCAAGAGACTAGGGTAAGAAAAATAATACAGTGGATAAGGGGTTATTCTTAACCCAGGTTTGACTCAGTTTTGATCACCAGGATCCCATATGTTTCCTGAGCACTGCCAAGAGAAATTCCTTATTGTAGAGCCATGAGTTTCCCCTGAGCCTCACTGGGTGTGACACCAAAACCTATAAGTAAATTAATAGATAAATAAATAAAGTTACTAGAAAACAATCAGATTTTGGCAGTGATTTTATAAAATTTGTGTTAACCCTCATTAATATGAGTTGTACTTCATTGCTTGGAGCCGCCTGCCTGCCTTCCTTTCTTCCTTCCTTCCTTCCTTTCCTTTCCTTTTATTTATTTATTTATTTATTTATTTATTTATTTATTTATTTATTTATTTATTTATTTTGTGGTTTTTGGGTCACACCCGGCAGTGCTCAGGGGAAACTCCTGGCTCCATGCTCAGAAATTGCTCCTGGCAGGCACGGAGGACTATATGGGAAGCCGGATTCAAATTGATGACCTTCTGCATAAAAGGCAAACGCCTTACATCCATGCTATCTCTCTGCCACCCCTTTTTAATTATTTGTTTTGCTTTTATTTTTTTGTGTTTTTTTGGGGGGGAGGGTCACACTCGGCAGTGCTCAGGAGAAACCCCTGGCTCCATGCTCAGAAATTGCTCCTGGCAGGCATGAGGGACCATATGGGAAGCTGGATTCTAACTGATGACCTTCTGTATGAAAGGCAAACGCCTTACCTCCATGCTATTTCTCCGGCCCCGCTTCCTTTTATTTTTTAAAACATTTCTTTGGACAGGGTTTCCTAAGCATACTCAGTAGGACATGGTATTGATTCTTGTGATACTGACTGGCCAAATTATTCAATATTATGAGGCCTATATTGAGTATCCTTAGGACTACATTTGGTGGTACTGGTGCCAGGATTGAACTTGTTTGTGTCTCTGTGTATATAAGGCAAGCTATTTCTAATGAGCTATCTCACTAATCACTGGAACTATTTTGTAATTGTGATCACCTTCTTCTTTTATTTTTTTAGTTATTATTTTCTTTCTTTCATATAGAAAAAATTCCAAAGTATTATAGTAATCAGGTAAATGTGCATTGTCTATAAAAATATAGTGGACACAATCTTTACTGGGGTAGAGTAAACTCTATAATCTTTTAACTATTGTGACCAGGAGCAAATACCTTTACTGTTTTGTAAGAACTTTATTTTATATACAATAGATAAAATAATATATGTTTTGGAATTTATGTGAGAATTATATGAGTTACCTTATCCATGTAGTTTTCATACTGTAGTAACTGTTCAATAGTTATAATGAAGAAAATTTGAATTTCTCATTTATTAGGATATGACTTAATAAATTTAAAAATAAATCTGAAAGTAGTGTTGCACTTAAAATTATAAGAAATAATAGTTATGGGACCAGAGCAGTGTTGCAAGCAATAAGGAATCTGCCTTGACCGCTCTAGCCTAGGACTGACCATGGTTCGATCCCCCAGCATCTCATATGGTCCCCCAAGCCAGGAGCTATTTATGAGTGCATAGCCAGAAGTAACCCTTGAGCATCACCAGGTGTGGCCCCGAAACACAAACAAACAAAAAAGAAGCAATAGTTATATATGCATATATATGTATTCATTTATTCTGCTACCAGACATACAATCTAGGTCACTTACATGCAAGATCATGTACTTTATCACTGAACTACATCCCATGCCATCCAAAAGGGGAATTTTTATCACATAAACATAAAAACTTTCAAGTGATACTTTAGCAAATAGTATTCTTATGAAACTTGTCTATAAGATGCTGTGCTAGAAAGATATTTTAAATTATTGTATTGTGATTCAAATTTTAAACATAAAATAAAAGAAATTTACTATGATATTTTCTTTAAAAAAGACATATATCCATATCAAGGTTTAAACTCTCAAGATTAGGGGGTCATATCATATTCACTTTTATTCCCTGAGTAAATATTCTGAAAGAATATGTTATTCTCTCTGATGTCTTTGAAATTCAGGAACAACTAAGAGAAAAAGTAAATGATCCCCAGTCTGCTGGTATTGCTAAGAACTATCACACAACGCTATTCTTTTTTAGTTTAAATAGAACCATATCTCTGAATTGTAATTTTGTTGGTATTTGATATTTCTTGAATCATTTTTTTCAATGCTCATGTCCTTTATGAACTAGACAGTACATCAATAAAAAAGTGTCAGTGATATTTAAATGAGAATTACTTTATCAAGTTTGATGTTAGCATCTTAATTGGGAGTATTTTATTAAGAAATTTCTGCTACACTCTAATTTTATTATAATGATTTTTAATTAACTATAATTCTTACATAATTAATGTTCAGTAAATGAAGTTTTAAATGATTTCCATATTTTTAGCCATTATGCTTTACAATTTTAAAATATTGTCAATGGCAGGATTTTCAACATTACATTTGACATTTCAACATTACACTTTTCACCAGTATGTTAGTTCCTCTCCACTATTGACCCCATTTTCTCTCCCCCTAATATATTCCTCAAAACTCACTCCCATTTTCCCCACACAATTCAATCCAAGTCTCAATACCAGGGTGAGTTATGATCTGTATTCTTAAAGTTCTGTTTCATTTTGTTCATTTGTCATTCTTGTACTATGCTTCTTAATATTCTATATACTAGAGAGACCATTTAATATTTCTGTCAATCCTGGCTTGATTCACTTAGCATGAAACTCCCAGTGACATTTCTAGTGTGGCACATTGCATCATTTTGTTTTTTCTTTTAACAGTAGTATTACATTGTGCCTACACACTACCATTTTTGCCCTTCACTTATCTATTTCTGAAATAGCTTCCAGCTTCACTAATCACTATTTGAAAACTTTATCACCTCCCCAAAAATGCCATATAAGCTCCCCTAATCACACATAGCTTCTAAATTAGTTCACTTCCAACTCCCAACATGCCAATAGCTTTCAACTAGATTTCATTGAATCCTTTCTTTGTTTAAAAAATAGTTCCAAAATAAACATATATATATACATATAATAAAATATGGCAGTCTCTAGAAGTATTTAAATTATCACAATAAAAGAAACAAAAAAGAGAACTTTGAGTAGATTAAATTATGATATAATGAATGTGATTTGCATAAATGATGAGATTTAAGTTTAAGATCTGCAAAAGTTTCTCCAAGTTATTCTAAGTAGAGTTATATATAAATGATCTTGAAAAATATCTAAATTTTGTGATTTTCCTTAAAAATTAAAATTACCTATACTATTATGCACCTACTTATTAAAGCTTGTTTTAAAAGCTGAGAAAATAAGGCAAATTATAGTTAAGTTACATGATAAATTGAGACTTCTGTATTACAAAGACTAATACCAAAATATAATACATTGGAGAGATTATCTGGTTTTATCCATCATGAAAGCTAATATTTTGATTTGTATTTAAGCTACAATTATCTTTACATTCACACACACTGGAAGGTTACAAAGAGGTGCATATTTTTCTCTTTACTTCCATTACCTCCTAGGGGCCATTGCTCCATAATTTTCTCCCTTATCTTCTAAATTGTTTTCTTTTATTGGCACTCAGTCAAAGGAAGAAATTATTTTAGAAAAAAAATCTATAGTGACAGTTTATTTATAACAGTGAAAACATGAGTTAGAAGGAATGTCTTTTGTTGTCAAATCTTTGCCTTTCTGGCACATTGCAGCTTGGCAGGGATCTGGAGCCTTTCTTGGGTCTCGGCATATCAAGTGGATAGTGGATACAATAGGTGCTCTCATATGCTATCTCTCTTTCCTTGATATTTTCTCAGAAATGTTTTCCTAATATTTTGCCATTAATGATTCTTTTGTCAGAGAAACTTAGAAACCTTAAGATAAACACACAAAAATAATAATTGGAATGGGACACATTGTCAACGGCTTGGAATAACTTTGTGAGAAAAAAAAAAACGAAAACAAAACTAAGATTAATATAAGTAAAATAAAAATGGCACACTGCTTTGCAAATGTGAAAAACTGTCATTTATTTACCTGTTTGTACTCCTAACTTGTTCTTAGTATAAGAAGGATTGACACTTTCAAATATACTGCCCTATTTTTCAGGGTAGTTCCACAAGTGCTTGCATTTATGCTGCCATATGTCTCAGAGTTCTGGAAGTTCTTCACTATTAGCATGGCTAAAGTTAAGGGTTAAGATAGGTGGAGATATTTAAACCAGTTATAGATTGTATACTTTCTCAAACTCTCTCTCTCCCCCTCTCACTCGACATTTATAATTGCATATAATCCCATGTCAACTTCAGATGATGTACAGTATCTGCCTTGGCCAGGGTTGAAAAAGACTGTGAAGCTGTATCAGTAGAAAATAGCTCTATGTAAGATTGATGGATTGTGCGGCACAGGGTAAACATGGCAACACCCTATGAGTATAACTTAATGTTTTCGTTTGTTTTGGGAGAACATCCAGCAGTGTTCAAGGCTTACTCTTGGTTATATGCCCAAATATCACTCTTAATGGTAATTGGGGCTACTATATATGAAACCAAAGTTTGAATGAGTGTTGGTTATATACAAGCAAGTGCATTAACCCCTATATCTCTCCAGGCACTAAGCACTATTTTCTGTAACAAAATTATGTTTTTATTTATCTCAGTATAATATATAAGCATGCAACCTTGTCTGTTGCTATTTAACATAAAGTTAACATCTATACTATCCTTCCTGGTAGACAGCACCATTGAATGATAAGAACATTGTAATTGTAGTATATTTCATCTCTTCCTCCAGAACACAGGATCTATTGTAATAATTAAAATTTCATTTATAAGTATTGCTATTTTAATTTCAGCTTCATTTTCATTTTGGTGAAAACACACTTATTTTATGTCCTTTAAAATATTTACTTAAAATTAATTCTTTTTTTTTTTTTTTTTTTGGTTTTTGGGCCATACCTGGTAACGCTCAGGGGTTACTCCTGGCTATGTGCTCAGAAGTTGCTCCTGGCTTGGGGGACCATATGGGACACCGGGGGATCGAATCGCAGTCCATCCAAGGCTAGCGCAGGCAAGGCAGGCACCTTACCTCTAGCACCACCGCCTGGCCCCAAAATTAAAATTTTAATTAAAATTAAAATATTTTACTTTGAAAAAATATTATTCACTTTGAGGGGCCTGAGTGGTGGTGCAGCAGTAGGACATTTTTCTTGCAGGAGCAATTTCTGAGCAAACAGCCAGAAGTAATTCTTGAGCATCAATGGGTGTGGCCCAAAAATCAAAAACCAAAAACATAATTATTTACTTTGATATATGTGTTTATGTGTGTAAATATGTGGGTGGTGGTTGGGTCATAAACAACACTCAGGATCTCTGACATCATTCCAGAAGAAAAGTAACTGGACTATATGACTCAATGTTCTCGTATGCAACGTGATGTTAATTTGTCTTAGAGGTGCTGAGGGACAGGGCTACTGCTGTGATGCTCAGAGTCTTCCACAGCTACACCATATGGAGCTTGGGGATTAAAACTGGGACTTTACCCATGCAAGGCATATACTCCAGCCTTTTAAGCAATTCTTTGACTGTATTAATTTTTATAGGGTAAATTCCAATAATACTTGGCCAGGGATTGTGTGCCTGATTTTCCATTTTTGGAAATATAATACAGTGGATGGACAGTGTTTCTTGGTGTGGTGGTCATGTAGTACCAGGTGTGAAGGGTTAGACTCGGTGTCTACAACATGCTAGTCATATACTTAACTACTTAAGAAGTCATAGTTTAGCTTGAGTGTGATTTAGGTTGCATGGTTATAATGGTTTCGGCTCTTATTGCTTTTATGCATAGTAATTGCACCTTCACCACTACCCTTCACATTGCCGTGATGTCAATTCTAGTTCAACTTTTCCTTCTCCACCATTCTTTCTCCTACAACTCTTTGTGTTATTTTCATTGAACATTTTATACAAATGTCCACTGAAAATTAGTAGATATATTTTAACTTTTTTATTTAACTTCTGTTAGTGTAACACATTGTAAAAATGATAAACTAGTTCTATTACTTGATTGTTAAAACCATTCAAACCTCAAATGTATCACATAATTATGAAATCTTCTATTTTAAGTTATATATGACATTAATTACCATTATTGTATATTAAATGATGTAAATATAATTACTTACAGGCATATGTATATCTAAATGAATGTGATTATGTGATTATGTTAGTGAAAATTATTTATTTACAGTTCATCATAAAATGTTAGTGTAAAGGTTCCCCTTGTTGCAAGAATTAAAAAACCAGACAGGCATAAGGGAGAAAATCAGATAGTCAGGGCTTCTAGCCTCATGGACTGAGAGAACCAGAGGAGTGAGGGGAGATGGGGAGAGAGAGGGACAAAGAGAGGGAGAAAGAGAGAGAAAGGGATGGAGGGAGAGAGAAAGGAAGAAAGTGTGTGTGTTTGTGTGTGTGTGTGTGTGTGTGAGAGAGAGAGAGAGAGAGAGAGGAGAGAGAGAGAGAGCTCTCCTACCCCTATAACTTTTATTATTGACCAGACTAAATCACCTATGTGTGTGGGGGAGAGGCAGATGTAATAAAGAAACAGAAGTACTTAATGCTAATTAATCCTAGGTAGGTTACTAATCAAGCCTAGATGGTTCTTTAAATTTCTAAAAGGACGGGAATGTGTTTAGCTACATGTTAGTATATTTTTTGTGGTACTGAAAATAGTGCTAGAGGCTCATATCTGAAAGACAATTCCTCCATTGTTAAATCACATCACCATTTAATTTGGAATGTAAGTTTCTATTATGTAAATTGTTTCATGAGCTTGTTTCCTTCCATATATGCTTCAATTTTGAGTTTTTTCTACAATACCAATTCTACAATACAATACCAAGAAAATTTAAACCAAGTCAATCATTTTGATTTTATTTTTAAATAACTCCAGGATATGAAAGTTAAGTGACTAGAATAAATGCATCAATTTTTGAAAGTTGATTAACATAGTTCTATTCTCTATAGAAGTGAATAAAGTCTTGGTATTACATAATTGCATTAAAGTGATTAGTACTAAAGAAGTACTCATTCCTGGCAGTCCAACCTTACCTTCAAAATATTTTGTGCTACAAGAATGTTTTACTGTATTTAGCATTTTCTGAGAGAACATTTTATATTGAGTTACTTTGTGACTTTAATAAATCTCTATCATGATCTTTGAATTTTTTTAAATATAATTTTTATTTTGATCATAGTGGTTTACATGTTGTTGACAATAATATTTTAGTTAAATATTTACATAACATCAGGGGGGATTCCCATCACCAAATTGTCCTCCCTACACCTCTGTTTTTGTCCTATCTCCCGTATCCTCTTCCCTCACCCCCAGGGCTGCTAGAATATGTGGTCCCCTATGTACCTATCCTACTACATAGTAGTCTTGTATCTGATTGGTCTAGGTGTCTCCCTAATTTCCCCCTCTAACTGGGAGGCAGGCCTAGCTAGTTAAATTTACGTGGTTTGGTTTGAAGAAGAGAGAAGTAGTAAACTGGGGTAAAAGTCTAATACTCCAAAAGTGGGCAGAGTCCTTCTAGAGGCTTTTATCATCGATTTGAGGAGTGAAAGAGAAAAAAGAAAATGAAACATTCCGTTGTCCCCAGATATACCTATTTTTTTTTCTCTTCTTTTCTTTTCTTTCTTTATGGGCTATGTCATGTTTCTTATCTCAAGACCATGGCGTGTCTTTTTTTGTGCGTGTGTGATGATCTTTGAGTTTTAAGAAACTTATAATAGAGTTGAGAGATGACAACATCTACTAAAAAGGGGAGCTATAAAAAACTTAAGAATATTTGTCAGGGTTACAGCAGTGGCACAAGCCTTGCACATGTTACCCTAGGACAGATGGCGGTTCGACCCCTGGCGTTTCATATGGTCCCCCAAGCCAGGAGCAATTTCTGAGCACATAGTCAGGAGCAACCCCTGAGAGTCACCAAGTGTGGCCAAAGAAGAAATAAAGAAGAATATCTGTTAAGATAACAAATGGGACTGTATTAAAATGAGAAGTTTCTGCACCTCAAAGCAAATAGTGATAGGAAATGAAGGCCACCCACAGAATGGGAGAAACTATTCACCCAATACATATCAGATAAGGAGCTAATATATAAGATATACAAGGTACTGACAGAACTTTATAAGAAAGAAAGAAAGATCTAACCCATCAAAAAGTGGAGAGAAGAAATGAACAAACACTTTTTTAAAGAAAAATATTCTAATTATCAGGGAGATGCAAATCAAAACAATGAGGTATCATCTCACACCACAGAGTCTGGCACACATCACACACACACACACACACACACACACACACACACACACAAACAAGAACAATCAGTGCTGGTGGGGGTGTAGGGAGAAAGGAACTCTCATTCACTGCTAGTGGGAATGCCATCTAGTCCAGACTTTATGAAAAACAATATGGAAATTTTTCAAAAACCCTGGAAATTGAGTTCCCATTTGATTCATCTATATCATTCCTAGGGTTATACCCTCAGAACACAAAAACACAATAAAATGTCCTCTGTATGTTTATATTTATTACAGCATTAATTACAATAGCCAGAATCTGGAAACAACTCAGATGCCTGACAACAAATTAGTGGCTAAAGAAATTGTGGTACATATACACAACAGAAAACTATGCAATCATCAGGAAAAATGAAGTCATGAAATTTTCTTATACATGAATGGATATGGAAACTATTATGCTGAGTGAAATAAGTCAAAGGGAGAGAGATAGACACAAAATAGTTTCACTCCTTGGTGGGATTTAAGAAAAATAAAAGACTGTATGTGAATAATACACAGAGACAATAGAAATGAGGTCAGGAAGGACCAGGCCATGGTATGAAGCTTACCACAAAGAGTGGTGAGTGCAATTAGAGAAATAACTACACTAACAACTAACATGACAATGGTAGTGAGTGAGAGAAATAGAATACCTGTCTCAAGTACAGGCAAAGGTTGGGGGAGGAGGGAAATGGGGGTATTGGTGGTGGGAATGTTGCGCTGGTAAAGGAGGGCGTTCTTTTTTTTTATGACTGAAATCCAACTACAAACATGTTTGTAATCATGGTACTTAAATAAATATATTATATTAAAAAGACTATTTGTTGAACAACTGGAATGATGTCAAACAAAAGCTTAGAGTTTTTACACACTGTCCATTTTCACTTATCAATTACTATTATTGGACACCTCACCACCTCTATTCTTCCTACATCTTCTTTTGTCTTTTCATGTGTGCTTATATTGTCTTGCCTTAATGTTTTTTATATGTGATATTTTGAAGGTGCTTACCATACCTTTTACATCAACAATGAAACTATGAAGAGTACACAATTTGTTGAGGAATAATCTGCATCTGTTTCCATAATATATATATATATATATATATATATATATATATATATATATATATATATATATATATATATATATATATATATATATCTTACTATTGATCTAGGATAGGGGAAAATTTAAACATGAGACAAGAGAAAGTTAGGAATTATTTAATTTTAACATACTCTTTTCCCAGGAATTTGTCATACATTACCTTAATTATTACAGTTTAAGAAATGTTTTTGCCAGAAAATAAACTATTTTTATATAAATACACTATAAATTTTAAAGCACAAATTTACAAAGTAACAGAGTATGTCTACAAATTACTCTTTCATCAAGTATTGCCAACAGTATTCTATTTTATCCCAAGGAAATGGGAATACAAGAGCATTTTGAAAAAGGAAAAAACATGTTAAGGGCTATATTTTAGAAAATGGATTGTGGTAACAATGTGCATTACTTTGAGCAAGTATATTGAATTCAGAGAGTTGCAAAACTAATTAAATGTCCAAGGGGACTGTAAATAACATTCAGGTTAGGATAGAGTCAATGGAAATCAAAGAAAGAAATAACATTTGTCATAAATTATTTTGCAGCTAAATGGCATGCTTAAGAGAGACTGCTGGTTCTATTCCCATTGCAGGAAAAATATTTTTGTTAAGAAAAAAATTACCTCTGTAAAGCACAGTGCAAATACAAACTTGGGAGCTTTCTCTAAAGTTCTCAGTGCTGTTTTTTTTTTCTTACTCAGGATATGCCCTGCAATATGAAACCAATTTTTGACAGTGCTGTAGCTCCTTTGTATCCTGGAGTAATTCATCACAGTAACTGTAGACAAAGGAACTTAAAGGTTTGTTTTTTTCCAATTTTAATAGTTGACACAGCCCACAGCAAATTTACAATAAACACAAGCTAGAAAATGGAAAGATATGACTCTTTGACAAGATGTTTCCAAGGTATCCTTGATGAATTATTGAGTATGATGGAACGAGGAGTTAGCTGTTGAAAGACTTAAAAACCATGTCAAATAAAAGACTCAGCAATTGTTACTTTTATTCATTGCTCTACATATCTGAGTTGTGGGCCAGCCAATAGTCTTGATTCCAAGAACCTGTTGAAAAGACAGGTAGTCAAAGAAAAATCAGGACATTTATCAAGATATTAAAAATAGAACTAAATTAAGAATGAACATTTTCATTTCTCTGTAGCCATCACAAAATACACCAAAATCACTAATTCAAACAGATATACTTCGTTTTATACATATTTTACTATTGTGTATATTAACCAAGTCCTGAAAACAGCTTATGCTACTGATAGATGAGTTATGACCAAGACATTTAATACTATTCTTTGATGAAATCTTGCCACTTGATATGATATGAAACTATAGCAAATCAAGCTAAGCAAAATAATTTCCAAAGTAAAGACAAATACCTGATAATATCACTAATATGTAGTATATAAGCCATCAGAACAAGGGAAGAGAATATGTCCAGGGACAATAAACAGACTCTGATCACAGACTTGAGTGGACTGAAAAGAACCTACTAAGTGAAGGTTCCTACTAAGTGTAGTATAAGTGGACTGAATGGAACCTACTTCTGTGTAATGAATGGTATTAGTACTTGGGTGACACACTTGGTAAGGGGATATTGTATCTATCAAGCACACTAATTTTTGTTTGTTTTTCTGGAGCTCACTCAGTATAGCTCAGGGTTTACCCCTGGCTGTGAGCTCAGAAATAATTCCTGGCAGGCTCAGGCAAATGAACCAGGATTGATCCTTGGTCAGCAGCTTGCAAAGCAAATGCCCTACTTTTTTTTTGTATGTATGTATGTATGTATGTATGTATGTATGTATGTATGTATGTATGTATGTATGTATATATATTATTTTTAATTTAAACAGCTTGATTACAAATATGATTATAGTTGGGTTTCAGTCATGCAAAGACCACCCCCCCTTCACTACTGCAATATTTCCATCACCAATGTCCCAGATCTCCCTTCTCCCCACCCCACTCCCACCTGTACTCTAGACAGGCTTCTATTTCTTTTTTGTTTGTTTGTTTGTTTGTTTTGTTTGTTTGTTTTTGGGCCACACCCGGCGGTGCTCAGGGGTTACTCCTGGCTGTCTGCTCAGAAATAGCTCCTGACAGGCACGGAGGACCATATGGTACACCGGGATTCGAACCAACCACCTTTGGTCCTGGATCGGCTGCTTGCAAGGCAAATGCTGCTGTGCTATCTCTCCGGGCCCCAGGCTACTATTTCTACTAGGTCAAACGCACACCCTTTTACGGAGCCTCGAGCCCCCCCTGGGGGGCGTGCCCCACTATTTGAGAACCACTGCATCTAATTAATCTTTGAGATCCCCAAGCTTTGATGGTTGTTACCTTAGAAAATCTTAAACCCACCAGGATAGACCAGGTAAACGTTAGTACTGCAGAGCCTAAACAGAAATGCACCCTTGGTCTCTGTTATTAACTAGCCAGGCCAGTTTGCCAAGGATCTCCAGAGGTGGGAAACTAGGCTTCCTGGGGTGGCCTATGAAAATACTTTTTTTAAATTTTTTTATTAATATAATTTTTATTTTAATCATAGTGGCTTACATATCATTCACAGTAATATTCCAGGTACATATTAATATTGAATCAGGGGAATTCCCACCATCGAATTGTCCTCCCTCAACCTCCGCTTCCATCCTGCCTCCCATATCCTCCACTCTCACCCCAGGGGCTGCTAGAATGAGTGGTCCCTCTGTGTCTAGTTTATTACTTAGTGATCTTATAACTGTTTGGTCTTGGTATCACCATTACTTCCCCTTTAACTGGGTGGTGGGACTAGATAGTTCAAGTTATGTGGTTTTGTTTGAGGAAGAGAAACATAATAAAATGGGGTAAAAATCAACTATGCCAACTATGGGCAGAGTCCTTCTAGAGGTTCTTCTCGTTGGTTTGTGAGACAAAGGGGAAAAAAGAACGTGAGACACCACAACAGTTCAAAAAGAAGTATCAAATAAGATATCCAGTGAGCACTGCAGCAATAAAGATATGCACCTCATAATTGCCATGGTCATGAGATAGAAAACATGACAGAGTGCAAAAAGGAAGAGAAAAGAAGAAAGAAAATGTAAATATATAAATTAAAAAATGGACAACTACTTAAATATCCACCCCAAAAGAAAGAAATCAACAAAAACTATATAAACAACAACAACAAAAAAAGATTATTTTGTGCTTTTTGTCTTTCTTTTTTTTTCCCCTCCTGCATAGGCACAGTAAATATTAGGGTCATTCGAAAAGGAAATCCTCTTGGCCTAAGAGATACAGGTTTCTCCACCCTTGGAATATATTGTTATGGGATTATATATAGACTCCTTTCAAGTTCATTTTCTCTCCCCTTGGTGCTTTTGTGGTGTAAGGAAGACTTCTGCTCGTATCTGGATGATAAAATCAGATCTCTATATCTAGAGATCTCAGTCTGTGCACAGGTCAAGGAGTAGAACTTACGATGAAGTCTTTTTTTGTAATTTTAGAAGTTCTGTTTCCTCTGTCATTTTAATCTGTCTTCTGTGGTTGGTGGTCTTGGCCCTTGCGCTGAACCTTGGATGGAGCCTGGGATATCGTCTTTCATTATGTTTCCAGAAGACCCATTCAGTTGCAATTGCCTCAGTCAGGTCTCTGGAATTAGAGATCATGGTTGTTGTGCAGGTCGTAGAACAAACCCTAGACTAGGGCTTTCTTGTTGGTCCCAGAATATATACTGTCCGGTCATGGTTCTATCAGCCAGTCATCTGTAGATCACGTTCTTGGTTTTTGCACAGCCCACAGTGTGACAAGACTTCTGATTTTGTTTTATCATGTAGTTGGTGAGGTAGGATAACCTGTTCTTATGTCCATTTGTTCCCAATTTCCTCTTGTCAGGATATCATATTAGAACTGGCACATGTTGGTGTTTGAGCAGTGTTCAGATGGGATTTGGTTTCTGTAGCTGTTGTGAAGAACTGTGTTGTTTCTATGTCTGGGGTTCAGGGTTCAAGTCTGGACAGTTGGTGTCTAATCTCCTGGAGTCTAAGATGGGTCAATATGACATATTTTCAAGGTGGAAGATTCCCCTGGATTGTAAATAAGTATGAGTTCTTATCCCTAGTAGATAAGAGCTTGTTTATATAAGTGAGATTTCCCCTTTTTTAGTATGCCTTTGCAGGAAGAAATGGTGCTGAAAAGTTCGGACGACCCGACCCCCCCAGTTGCCCAGCACAGAATAGTGAAAAAGGCACGTGCTCAGCAGATTGCAGGCAAGTTCCAATTTTAATCTGATCGATCAGAGGTTCGAAACGTGCTCAGAGCAGAGCAGAGGTTGCGAATCCCGAGGTCTGAAATCAGGGGGGTTTTATACAGTTTTCAGGTGGGCTGTGTTATTTTTACAGCGGAAACAGGAATGGGCTTTGATATGGGGGAATCTGGAGGTTTTGGGGGTAGATGTGAGTAGGGATCCAGACTTCAAGTCTCCAAGTGAGCGGGATTCAGACTTTAAGTCTCCAAGATGTCTTCAGGATGATTAATGCAGGGTCTGTAAAACCATGGGGAGCCAGCAAATGGATCAGCACCTGTAGCTCAGTAGATAAGAGACAAGCAGGTAGTTAACACAGAGGGGAGGGTGAGGGGGGGAACATTGCATTGCATGAGAAAGAGACAGACAACTCCCATCAGGAATGTGTAGGGGAAAATATGTTTTTCACTTCTTTCATTTCCCACTCCTTCTCGTTAATAATTCTAATCTTAGAATTAACACAGAAGTAACCACTGCTAGCCAAGAACATTGAAGGGATTTTGGGCAGACAGTTTCTCTTCTGTAACTACTTCCTGCTGAGGTGGGGCGGAGTTGGTTTCAGGGGTTAAGTTCAAGGTGCAGCAAGTGGTTACTCAGAGTTTTGTGGGTACTTCCTGATATTGCTGTCTTAGCACCATTAGCTTAACTTCCCCCACTTGAGTGCGGATAAAAGTTGCAACTCTGTTTACGATACAGGGTCCCACTGCAACTATTAAGAGTACACTTAGCAGTGGACCAAGTAGAGGCAGGAGGTAGGGGAGGATTCCTCCCCATAGAGACCATAACGGTTGATCATAGAGTTCCTCCCTTCGCTTTGCTAATTCTTTCTGGTGTTTCTTTATTCTGTCTCATACTATTCCGGATTTATTAACATAAAAGCAACATTCTTCTTGTAAAGCTACACACAATCCTCCTTTCTCGGCTAGGATTAAGTCTAGTCCCCTCCGATTTTGCAGGACCACCCGGGCGAGTGAGTCATGCTGGTCTTGTAGGTCCTGGATAGACTTGTAAACCTGCCAGATGTCTGAGGCCAGTCGATCAGATAACTTATTATACCGGTCCAATGAAACTCCTAACCCTGCAGCTCCCATTCCTAATCCTCCGACCACCCCTAACGCAGCCAGCAGGGGTAGTAATACTACAGCCCTACGAGTTCGGTGTCCTCCCAGGAGGTCTATGCTGGGAAGAGGGACTGGTTCAGTTCCTGGGAGAACATCAATGTTGGGTAGCAGGAAGGCAGGTGCACAAATGCCTGTGCTATTTCTGGGTAACACTGCATAAGCCAAATTTCCTCCACAGACCCAGACCTGTCCTGGGGGGAGGCATCCCAAGTCCAACGAGACTTCGGAGATGTTAGAGCACCTTGTTGTTGGTACTTGCCCTAAATCTATGGTTAGTGAGTAATTTCTAACATTTTCCTGGGCCCTAGGTGGGTGAGGCGATGGAGTGTTTTTAGGTACTCTTGAATTCTTGAAGT
Source organism: Suncus etruscus (assembly GCF_024139225.1). Lineage (NCBI taxonomy): Eukaryota > Metazoa > Chordata > Mammalia > Eulipotyphla > Soricidae > Suncus > Suncus etruscus. The sequence goes on from NC_064856.1 coordinate 73,526,683, forward strand.
TTTCTCTTGTCTAGGTACTTCCTTGAGTGGCAACAACCTTCTTGCCTCTGGGTCAGGCTCTTCTATTTCTTCCGGATCTAGTTCAGCAATTTTTGTAGTTTTCCACTCTGGCTTGAGTGGAGGTATAGGGATGTCTTCTCTGACCCATACTAATGCCTCCTCCTGAAGTGGCCTTGGTCCCGCGACGGGGCAGGGCAGTAGTCCCTCAGCTGCAGCCTTTGCCTCTGCATCTGCTTTTCGGTTCCCTGCTGCTACTGCTCCATTTCCTTTTTTATGTCCGGGGCAGTGAACGATGGCCAGTTCTTTGGGGAGTTGAAGGGCAGATAATAATTCCAGTATTTCCTTTTTATTTTTAATGTCCTTTCCCGCTGAAGTCAGCAGCCCTCGTCTTTGATAAATTATGCCATGGACGTGGGCGGTTCCAAAAGCATACCGACTATCTGTGTAGATGGTGGCTTTCTTCCCCTTTGCTAATTTTAAAGCTTTTGTTAATGGAATTAGTTCTGCCCGCTGAGCAGAAGTTCCATCTGGTAGCCGTTGGGCCCAAACCACTTTATGATTGCTTACTACTGCTGCTCCGGCTCTTCTTCCTCCTCCTTTTACAAAACTGCTTTCATCTCTAAACCATATCACATCTGACTGCTTTAACAGCTGGTCCTGGAGGTCTTTTCTGGTACTGCTTTCCTCAGCCAGTATGTCTTGGCATTTGTGCAGTATCGGCTCTGCTTCTTCTTCAGGCAGCAGAGTGGCCGGGTTTAAGGTGGCGGGTACTCCGATATGAATTCTGTCTTTGTCTAGCAGAATACTTTGATAGTGTGTAATTCTTGCGTTTGAGAGCCACCAATCCGGAGGCTGGCAGATGATGCTTTCCAGTGCATGTGGGGCTACTATAGTTAGCTTTTGCCCAAGGGAGATCTTGTCAGCATCTTTTACCAAAAGGGCCGCGGCTGCAATTGCCCTTAGGCACTTGGGCCAGCCACTGGCTACTGTGTCCAATTTCTTTGATAAGTAGGCAACTGGTCTTTTCCACGGCCCGAGTGTTTGGGTTAAGACGCCTCTGGCCACCCCGCCTCTTTCTTCCAGAAATAAAGTGAATGGCTTACTCACATCAGGTAGAGCCAGCGCTGGGGCGGACAGCAGGGCCGTCTTGATTGCATCGAAGGCTTGTTGGCAATCAGGAGTCCATTCAAATGCTGCATCTCCCTTTGTGAGATGATATAGAGGTGCTGCCAGGTTGGCGAAACCCGGAATCCATAAACGGCAAAACCCTGCTGTTCCCAGGAACTCACGCAGCTGGCGCCGTGTTGTTGGTGGCGGGATTTGGGCAACTACTTTTTTCTGAGCCTCCGTCAGCCATCGTTTGCCATCACGTAGGGTGTATCCTAGGAGCGTTACCTCCTGTCTGCATAATTGGGCCTTCTTGGCAGAGGCCCGGTATCCCAGCTGGGCTAGCTCTTGTAGCAAATCTAGAGTGGCTTGCCTGCAACTGCCCTCGGTTTCGGCAGCGATCAACAAGTCATCGACATACTGTAACAGAGTTACCTGTGGGTGTTGTTCACGAAAAGCGCTTAGGTCCTGATGCAAAGCTTCATCAAAAATGGTGGGGGAGTTTTTAAATCCTTGTGGGAGTCGTGTCCATGTCAGCTGGCCTGAGATGCCGGCCTCCGTGTCTGTCCACTCGAAAGCAAACAACGGCTGGCTAGCTGGGTGCAAGGGTAAGCAGAAGAAGGCATCTTTCAAATCCAACACAGTGTACCAAATTCTGTCTGGACTGAGGGTACTAAGCAGATTGTAGGGGTTGGGCACCGTAGGGTGAATGTCTTCCACCCGGGCATTAACTGCCCTCAAGTCCTGTACTGGTCTATAGTCCCCGGAGCTAGGTTTCTTGACAGGGAGGAGTGGAGTATTCCATTGGGACTGGCATTTTACAAGAATTCCTTGCTTAAAGAGCTTCCTGATGTGGGGAGTTATTCCCTGCTTTGCTTCTTGACTCATGGGGTATTGCCTGATTCTTACAGGGGTTGCGGTTGCCTTTAATTCCACCACTACTGGTGCCTGTAGTTTTGCCAGCCCTAGTCCAGCAGTCTCGGCCCATGCTGCTGGTGCTATTTCTAACCACCAGTCCAGATCTGTTTTGGAGGTATGGATTTCTTGCTCAAATATTCTATACTCGTCCTCAGCTCTCATGGTTAAAATGGATGTTCCAATAGGTTGGACTTTTGGATTCCTAAAAATTACCTCAGGGCCTGTTTCCTCAAAAGTAATTTGTGCCCTTAATTTAGTTAATAGGTCTCGACCCATTAAAGGTGAAGGGCAGTCTGGAATGACCAGGAAGGAGTGCTTTATTTCTCCTCTCCCCAGATCCATTGTACGACTAGTAGTCCAGGGTCTGTACTTGCTTCCATTTGCTCCCTGTACTAAAGTTAGTTTGTTTGCCAATGGCCCTAGTGGTTTCTTCAGGACTGAATATACTGCTCCTGAATCTAACTCAAAATTCACGGGAGTCCCCTCCACTTTAAACTTACCCCTGAGCTCCGGGAGGGGATTGGAGACCCAACCCCCTCATTCGGAGTCTATTGCTAGGGTCTTTGTTGAGCGAGGTTTTGGGGGTTGGGAGCACTCCCGTGCCCAGTGCCCTATCTGTCCACATTGAACACACTTGTCCTTCTCGAGCTTGCACGGCTTCCGTCATGATCCTAAGTCGCGACGCGAGCCTGAGCTCCATCCCGGGTTCTTACGTGGGCCCAGGTCCCTCTCTGCCCTTTCTGCACTGACTGCTATGGCCAGAGCTCTTGCTATTTCTTTAGTTCTCCTGTAATCTCTCCGATCTTCCTTCCGCTCTCTCTCTAATCTTTCTTTCTCTTCCTCTTCCTTCTTATGCTTTTCTCTCGCTTCTTCCCACTCTCTACGTTCCTTTTCTAACCTTTCTTCTCTCTCTTCTTTTGTTTCTCTTTTCTCATATATCTTCTCTGCCTCTTTTAACACATCCTGCAAATTTTTGCCTTGTATGTTTTCTAGCCGCGGTAACTTCCTTCTAATATCTGTTGCTGACTGTCCTATAAAAGCCATGATTACTGATGCTTGATGGACCTCAGAAGCAGGGTCAAATGGGGTATATCGCCTATATGCCTCCATTAGTCTTTCTAGGAAGACAGCTGGTGGCTCCTCTGGCCCTTGTATTATCTCTTTTACCTTGGCTAAATTCGTGGGCTTTCTAGCAGCTTCCCGGAGACCTATCATGAGTGTCTGGCGATAAGTGGACAGATGTTCCCTACCTCCAGGAGCATTGGGGTCCCAGTCAGGTCTGCGCAAAGGAAAGATGTCATCTATTTCATCAGGCCTGTCGGTGATTAGTCCACCATTCCCAATCACATTTTTCCGTGCTGCGGCCAGGATTCTGTTTTGTTCCTCAGTTGTAAAAAGGGTCTTTATCAGCTGTTGACAATCATCCCAGGTTGGTTGATGAGTATTCATTAGGGATTCAAAAAGGTTAATTAGCTTAGTAGGGTCCTCTGAAAAAGAAGGGTGATTTAGCTTCCAATTGTACAAATCAGAGGAGGGAAAAGGCCAGTACTGTAAGGTAGGCATATTTCCACCATGCCCATCGGGCAAAGGAACGTTGGGGACCACTGGTCTTAGTGGCATGATAGATGCTGCATGAGGGGCAGAGTTTTGTCCTCTTAGCTGGCTCTGGGTCCCTGCAGCTGGTCCTGTGCATCCATCCCCTCCCTCTGAGTCAGGGGGGGAGGGTGGATAGTATGATTCCTGTCCGTCTGTTGTTAAAACAGAAGACAGGCAAGGGGCCCGGTCATGCCCCTTGGTTAACAGTGGTGGTGGTGGCTGGGGAGGGGCAGTGGGAGCTGACAGTGTGGACGGTTCCCCCTCCCCAATGCAGGCACTGCGGTGAGCCGCCACGTCCCCTGGTCTGCACTTCCTGCATTCCTGCAGATCGAGGCAGGAGCTGGGGTGGGCTGTTCCCTTCTCCCTAGTGCAGGTGCTGGGGTGACCCACCACGCCCCCTGGTCTGCCCTTCCCTTTTCCGAACTTTCGCAAGTTGAGGGAGACACAGGGGGGGCAGACGCTCCGCGCTCTGCAGACCCGGGAAGCAGCCATGCCCCCTGACCTGCCCTTCCCTTCTCCAAACTTTCGCAAGTTGAGGGAGACGCAGGGGGGGCAGACGCTTCGCGCTCTGTAGACCCGGGAAGCAGCCACACCCCCTGACCTGCTCCCTGCTTCTCCATGCCCTTACAGGAAGGCGCAAGGGAGACAGGTGCCTCCCGTTGTGTGGATGCGGGCAGGGCAGGCATTGGTGAAACGAATCTCAGTTCTGTGGGCCTGTAAGGGGGGGGGCTCGAAAAGAAGAAGATCAGTTGTATCTGGATAAATGTTGGGGAACTGTGGTGGGCATAGAGGTGAGCCGGGAGGGGCTGGCTTCATTATTTCCTCTGGGGCGCCTCCTTCTTGGGTTCTTACAGGAAGAATGCTATGGTTAATAGGTGGGGGTAAGGAAGAGCGCTCAGGGTCAGGCGGCAAGGCGACCAGGCTGTCAGGAGCTGTTGGAAACAGAAAGGGGCGCATCCATTCCGGGGTTTTTCACACAAATCTTCCCAGACAAGAATATAGGACTCCTGTTCTGGGTGTCCCTCGGGTTTGGCGTGGTAGATAACGCTTTTTACTTTTTGTACGGATGGCAAATGAAAAGAGCCTCCCTGAGGCCACCCTACACCAAAGGAGGGCCATTCAGAAGAGCAAAATGCCTGCCATTTTCTCTTCTTTATAACCCAAGACTGTTTCTTTGCCCTTTTGTTAACTTCTTTCCAATGCTCTAGTGTAAGAGCAAGTGGTGTGGATTGTACTTGTCCCATTGCTGCCTGATCTCACCAGCCTTATGCACAAACAGCTGTTACCAAGCCTCTCTTTCACACAGAATACTTGACAGCAATATATCAAGCACTCTTTCCACACCGAACAGTATAACAACCAACAAGGGATAAAAAGAACACAATACAGAGTCCGATTTGAAACACGAAAACAAGGGTAGGGTGTTCCGTAGAGAGAAAACAACAAACTAGGATGAGTGTACCAGAATACGTGGCTGGGTCAGCCCAGTTACAAGTAGGAGGACAGAGAGAATTAGTCGCAGAAGACATAGAAAAAGAATGTCCGACCACTAGAGGGAGTAGTGTATTGCTTAAACCAATGTGTTCCTAACCGGTGCTCAGTTTTGTCTTGCTGGAGGGCAAATCTATCTGGAGAGATTTGTCTGAGACCCCTTATTCTTCACCAGGATTTATCTATCGGACCACGTCTTTTATGGAGAAGACGGGGTACCTGGCTCTGGGGGACTTTTGTGGTCGGACTCAGTAGTGTTAGTTTAGATACAGTTAGAGAGAGATCTTAAACAGAAAGTTTTTCAGCGTAACAGTCAATGGACGAGCCCCCAAGGGACTCACAATAGAGAGACACAATGACAATATCAGAATTGCCAGATATTCAACTCAAATCGCAAGCCAATATTCCAACAACAGTTTTAAATCCAATAATAGCGGCGGAAAGCAAACCTACACAGACAAACCTTTACACAGACAGACCTTCTTCCTGCAACCAGGGAACGTCTCCCCCGTTGCTTTAAATCACCTCCTAGGGCCCCTGGTGCACGCGTCCAGGGATGTGACTTTGCGTTGGAGTTCGTCAACTCTTGCCACTCGGTATACGCGTCAAGTGGGAATCTCAATCTGGGATTCCAAAGCCACACTTCCACGACTAAGCCTCCTTAGTCGAATTACCAGGTCTGTTTACAATAGCAATGCAAAATGGCGCTTCCCACAGATAAACCCAGAGCAAAGCACACGGGGAACTAGAGAGTGAGCTAAGGGGAGGAGGAGGAAGAAGGGATCCCAAGGAACTTACCAAGCAGACCTTGTTCACTCGTCCTGCTCGGGCGGGGTGTGTAAGGGTCTCCTGGCTGGCTCACCAAAAATGAAAAGTCCGGACGACCCGACCCCCCAGTTGCCCAGCACAGAATAGTAAAAAAGGCACGTGCTCAGCAAATTGCAGGCAAGTTCCAATTTTAATCTGATCGATCAGAGGTTCGAAACGTGCTCAGAGCAGAGCAGAGGTTGCGAACCCCGAGGTCTGAAATCAGGGGTTTTTTATACAGTTTTCAGGTGGGCTGTGTTATTTTTACAGCGGAAACAGGAATGGGCTTTGATATGGGGGAATCCGGAGGTTTTGGGGGTAGGTGTGAGTAGGGATCCAGACTTCAAGTCTCCAAGTGAGCGGAATTCAGACTTTAAGTCTCCAAGATGTCTTCAGGACGATTAATGCAGGGTCTGTAAAACCATGGGGAGCCAGCAAATGGATCAGCACCTGTAGCTCAGTAGATAAGAGACAAGCAGGTAGTTAACACAGAGGGGAGGGTGAGGGGGGGAACATTGCATTGCATGAGAAAGAGACAGACAACTCCCATCAGGAATGTGTAGGGGAAAATATGTTTTTCACTTCTTTCAGTGCTTCATTATATTGCCAATGCATTTGGGGGTGAAAAGAGAAGAACAGAGAAACAAGTCACACACCCAAAAAAGATAAAAATAGAAATAAAAATATATATTTGCTCACATATGTACAGAGAAAAATGATTTTAAGTAAAATAAAAATTAAAAAGGTAGTGTTATATAGGTCTTATATTTATGATGGAAGTATAGGTTTCCCCATTGTCTTGAGACTTTCTTGTGGGGTGTGGGTTCTCAGGCACCTTTTCGTTGCACACCTTGCCCTTCTTGAGATTGGTAAAGATTTGAGGCAGGGGGATCTTGGGTAGAGTTCTTGCATTGGGAGTCCTTTTAAGGCTAAGTCCGGTATCTAGCAACAGTCCACATTAGGAAGAGTTGGCCACACAGCATGAGTCAGCAGGGGTGTTGGTTGTCTTTTCCTGCTGGGGACGAGGTGTGAGTTTGAGTGGATATCCCTTCACTTGGGTGCTGGGTACTGGTTCGTTGGGTTAGGAGATCAGTCTTGATGCCTAATAGATTAAGAACTGAGGGTGAAGTGGAAAATCTGGATGGAAATGAATGATGAAGAAATATTCGGATTCCTAGAAGGGGAAAGGAGAAAGTATATGGAAGGGGCAGAAAGGAGGAAAGGAGAAAATAAGATTAATTGAAAAAGAGATGAAAATAGAAGAAGTAGTGAGAAGAGAGGAGAGAAGAGCACGGGCATGTTATTTTGCTTGAATATGTTCGAAGAGTAGGCCCTGTAGTATAAGTCTGTAGGTCACAGTTGCTGCTTCGGTGGTCTGGCTAATCACATGCTTCAGGTCCTAAAAGAAGATATAACCTAGAGATAAAGGATATGTTAAAGAGTTTTATCGAGACAATTTCGTAATGCAACCTGGGTATGGTATCTCGTGTGACTTAGCTCCGAGATGCCATCCTAGGTTGTCCATCCTTTGTATACAAGAACGCCTGTGTGGTTGAGAGTTTATGTTGTTCCTCTTTCATGTGTTTTGGGCCCTACTGCCCAGTATATGTGTGATGTTACAGTGTTTGGAGGATCTACCCTGTTAAATCCTGTTATTTGATCTTTGAATATTAGTTGTATATATGGTGTAGTTTCTAGGTGCTTCAGAATAGTGCTATCATTCTGTGTTTATCTTTCATCTTCTGGCTTACTTCGTTTAACATATTATGTTCTAGATCCATCCACATTGCTGCAAAGTCTGATTGAATAATTTCTGACTGCTGTTGTATTCCATTTTGTATAGATACCACATCTTAATGATACACTCATCTGTTGTTGAAATGCCCTACTTTTTGTTGTTGTTTTATATTTTTATTTTTTGGTGTATTGAAATGAGTTGACATTGGGACTTGTACCTAATAGTAAGAATTCAGAATACCTTAATAGGCAATTTAATTTCAATGAATGAGCATATATAAAGTGCCTCTCATTTGCAAGGCAGTTTATTCAGTTCTTTGAGAGATATGCTGGTCACTATGCACTATACTGGTAACTATACCTATATTAAAACTTCCCTGTCTGTAACTGAATACTGTCAAATTTAGTTAAAGTCATAGAATCTAAGATAGCTAAATATCAGTGATGTCTCTAAAACTTTAGTAATGTTTCAAACTTCATAGACCTGTGCATTAATTAGTGTCATGACAGAAGACTTTCTTTTTTGGGGGGTGGGGTCACACCTTTTGTGTTCAGGGTTTACTCATGGCTTTGTGCTCAGAAATCACTCCTGGCTCAGGGAACCATATGGGATGCCAGGGATCAAACCCAAACCATCCTGGGTTAGCTGCATGAAAGGCAAAAGCCCTACTACTGTGCTACCACCTGGACCCCAGAAGGCTTCTTTTTATTTATTTTTCCTTTTGGGGACATCCAGCTATGCTCAAAGCTTATTCCTGGACCTGTGCACAGGAAGACTCTAATAGTGTTCAGGGTACTATATTGGTGGGGACCAGAGATTGAACCCAGATAGGCCATATACAAGGCAAATTACCTTATCCAAATTACTTTCTCTCCAGTCCAAATTGAAGCTCTTTTAAAGGTGAGGTTTGAAGTTAAAAGAGTTAGAAGGATGTCTTCAAAATGTATTACTCTCTTACAACGTGCCAAATACAGAGAAAGCTTCCTTTTATAATCTTGTTAAATTTTCATTATGACATGAGGTTTAAAAATATAGAAAGATGTGAAAAATTATGCATAGAAGGCACAAGCAATATGCCTATAACAAAAATAATCATCTAATTCAAAGCATTAAGGCAATTTAAAGTATTCATTGAAGAAATCAAGAAACACTGTATTAAAAACTACAAATAGCACACAAATAAGACACTGATAACTACAATCAACAAATAATTTAGTGATATTTTTGACAAAATAGTGTAATTATTTTATAAAATCTGGCCATTTGACAAATATTATGCACTTAGTACAGGTATGACTTATGTACAGTGATAACATGAGGAGAAATGAATGAATTTGGCTATCTGCAACTGTGTCTATTATTCTATTTTATGCTCCATGTATTGCATTCCTATGAAGGAATTACAATAAAAATACTAGGCATGCTCTTATACATCAAGAATTCTTATTCTTTGCAAAAAAACCTTTGTAAAGATTTCTTCTTCTTGATACAGGGATACTTTTGTGACTTTTTTCTTTTTCTCTTGTTCTTTATACATTAATCACCTCTTTTAGTTCTTGTTCATTTATCATACTTGAGTATGACTTCAGTTTTTAGAAAAGCATTCCTCAATAATACCAGATTACTTTAACTCTCTGATGTATGTATAAATTCTTTCTTTTCTCACAGGTAATAGCCCATTTTTCACATTTATTGATTTGTGATTGTTTCTTTGAAATAGCTTTTGATTCTTATTTAAAAATATATTCTTTCTAACTGTTAAAGTTGTTTGATTAAGTAAATGTGCATAAATCAGTTCAATAACTGAGGTCTGGAGTCAGTAAGTGGGTAAACACTTGCCTTGCAAGTAGTTAACCCAGGTTTGATCTCCAGTTTCCCATATGGTCCCCCCAAAATCAAGAATGATTATTGTGGTCAAAGCCAGGAATAAGTCCTACACACCACCAGATATGACTAAAAAAAATAACCCCAAAAAAGTAAAAAATAAGTCAACAAAATAAGACATTAATCTTTTCAAGAAGTTCAGAAAGTATTTAATTTGATTAATTCATCATTGTCTTATTTCTGTCAACCATTAAGTCATACTATATGCTAAGTAAATGAATAATAAATACATGACTCAATTGATATTATCCTTATATAAAGATCAACAGTTTATAGAGATAGTGATTTAATAGGTGAATAAAGAGATGTTTAAATGTTAGATTCAAAACAATGGTGATAACTACTTGTTTGTTTTGTTTTGGTTTTCGGTTTTTGGGTCACACTCAGAGGATACTCCTGACTCTAAACTGAGAAATTGCTCCTGGCAGGCTAGGAGGACCATATGGGATACCAGGATTTGAACCACCATTCTGTGTGCAAAGCAAATGCCCTACTGCTGTGCTATCTCTCCGGCTCCAGATAACTACTTTTTGAAAAAAGACACCAATACCTACTATATTAAAAAAGAAAGTAATCAATTTTGGGAATAAAATAAGCTAAGGATTCTTTCTGGAGAAATTTTATGCTTATTTGGGTCTAAAGATGAAAATAGCAATGATTAAGAGATACTGACTGGGAGCCGGAGAGATAGCATGGAGGTAGTGGCATTTGCCTTGCATGCAGAAGGACAGTGGTTCAAATCCCGGAACCCCATATGGTCCCCTGAGCCTGCTAGGAGTAATTTCTGAGCATAGAGCCAGGTGTGACCCAAAAAACAAACAAACAAAAAACTAAACAAAAAAAAGAGATATAGATGGAGAGAAGTTTATTTCTGGAGAATCCAATGAGTTCACACTGAGGGTGAAATCAGATTCAAATGCAAATCTTAAAATAATCATTTTTTTCTTACTAAAATGTTTACAACATATATTTACAAAATATGTAGCAGCAGTGCTGTTGTTCCCCTCCTATTCCCTTTTTTCTTCCTCTTCCTCCTCCTTCTCTTTCTCCTCTTCCTTTTTAATTTTTGGATTATATCCAGCAATGGTCAGAGTTCACTCACAGTTCCGCACTCAAGAATCACTCCCAGCAGTGCATGAAAATTAAACCCAAAAAGATCGTATGCAATGTAAATGTCCTTCCTGCTGTACTATCACTCTGTCCTCTATATCTTCATTCTTATAAAAACAAACATAAATTTTAAGTAGGTGATAAGAATTATACATTTAAAATTTCTTTTCAGAAAAATATTACTTTGTTCCCAATCCCTCTTAAAAAATATCATCTTTATTATATTTAGTTCATTGGTACTTTTGGAAATAATTTTAATTAATTTATTGGGTATTTGATTCACACCTGTTGGTGCTCAGAGGTTATACTCCTGGCTCTGTGCTCAGAAATAGTTCCTGGTAGGCTCGAGAGTGTGGGGGGAATCATATGGGATGCTGGGATTCAAACCAAGAATGGTCCTAGGTCAGCAATTTGCAAGGCAAATGCTCTACCACTGTGCTATCTCTTGGGCCCCTGGAAATAACTTTATAATTAAAAAAACTTCTACACAATATTCTTGAATTGAACCACAAGACCAACATATTTTATAATATTTTAGTGGGGAAAAATAAAAATAAAATATTCACCTCCTGAGAAGTCAATACTTTCATTGCAGTTTTGAAAATGAGCTTTGCAGGGCCAGAGAGATAGCACAGGTGTAAGGCATTTGCCTTGCACGTGACTAATTCAGGACAGACTAGAGTCCAGCACCTGGCAATGCATATGATCTCCTGAGGCTGCGATTTCTGAGTGCAGATCCAGGAAATAACCCCTGAGTTATTATTGGCGTTACCCCCAAACACACAAACAAAAAACAAAAACAAAAACACAAAACAGAAAACAAAGAAAGAGCTTCTTTCATCTTTAGATCCTTTCATTGTAACATCAGGTCTAAACCTTCTTTTCAGTTTATATTTATATAAATATATATATATATTTTCCTGCTCTAGAACCATTGACTTTGACTAATTTGTTATTCTGTTTAAACGTTTCTTTAGACATTCTCCCATGTTCCTCTCACTACCTACTTCTTTCAGAGTCATATTCTTTGTGGAGAACAATATATTTGTGAAAACTGTATTCTACATATATGGAAGCAAGGAGAGTAGTGTCTTATTTATTCATGGAGTCAAAAATAGAGCCCAGATGCACAAAGTGATTACTATGCATGTTGTAGATAGATAGATAGATAGATAGATAGATAGATAGATAGATAGATAGATAGATAGATAGATAGGTCAGTTGTATGTAGATGTATGTCAGGTTAGAGGAATGGAACATTAATTGCAATCATTTCACCCCCAGAGCACTACAAAATAACAACAGTTCCCTAATACATGACATATATCCCATCCCATTTCTTTTCTATTTCATAAGAAGAACTAAAAGAGCTTTAGAAAATATCCTTGTAAAGAAACAACTGTGCTTTATGCTGCTTTACGCATTTTATCTGCACAGTAAATGCAACACTGAGATCTGAAGCATAGGATATAAAATACTAATTTTCTGTGGCATACATATAGTGTAAAACAAACTCTATTAAAATATGTGGTCACCTATTTTAAAAGTTCAAATTTTATTGCACATAAAATTATTACTTTGACCAGGTTGCAAGTCACGAACTTAGTGATAAGATCACAATCCAGGGGTATAATGAAGGAGAAAATATTTCTGTTTTAAGCAAACTAAGAAGGTTTTGAGGAATAGATGAAACTTTAATGTAGGTGGCCAAATAAAGTTTTGATTTTATTTATATTAAAATAATTCTGGGATTTAGGGTAGACTTAATTAATTTACAATAATTTCATATAGCTTTTGGAAATCAGAATGCAAGAGCAAAAATAATATTATTAATAATATTTTATTAAGAAGTGGTCTAGTACATTACATGAACTCAAGGTCATTAAATCTTCATCTTCAAGTAAAATTATATCACAAATGAAATGACTTTCTTTCCTGAACAGTCATTTCTAAAAATTAATTTATAGAAAAAAAAAGTAGATAAAAATTGAGATTTTTTTTCTAATAGGTCCATCTTGACTACTTTGGGTGTGAAAGTTATTACTATTTGTTGTGGACAGGATTTGCAGCTCTGATCCCCTAGGACTTTCTATAATAGAAAGAGTATTTGGAATATTCATTTTGTGGACAGCAATGGAAATTAGGTAGAGATAACTTTTTTTACTATCTTGCTGCCTAACTAAATTGTAAAATAAAAACCAAAAACTGCATTCTATGCATTTTCACAAAGTTCAAGATAGGAAGCTAAATTGTATGAATGTTCATAGTCAGTATAACTATATTTAAAGATTAGTGCTATTCAAAATTCATGGCAATTTTATTTTCTAAAAGTGTATTTTGCTTTTTAATAGAAAGATAAATTTTATATATCTTTTGAGACATTGAGGATAAAGTGAAAAAAATAAAAGTCTATACAGTATTCATAACTTTAGTATCAAGACTTGTTTTTATTTCTCCATTTATCAATTTTCAGTTTATAAACCCTTAATTTTTCTAAAGTAGAAAATACAGTCTTGATTGCAAAAGGAAAGAAACTTTTATGCCTCCTATTAAAAATCTTATTTCTTTCCAAGTGTTCAAACTTCAAATGTGAGATTGTTCCATGGCCAATTTCTCCCATTTATGTGAAACAAGTTGCCTGTACTGTTTTCCTTTTCATCCCTATTCCATTTATACTAAGTGCCGACCGTCATAGAGGAAAACCCTACATATGGTTCTATACATTTACTTAATACAATTTAATTTCCAAATAGCAATGAAAATATCAGTTCCTGACAATATTTTAATGGTTATTTTCTCCCAGGTGAATTGTTAAATAATATTTTTATATAATATATACTTTCTTATAATCATTATATATAACTCTTAAGCATTTGTAAATGTCAAATAATTAACAAGTATAGTACTTAAGTATTTTTTCATGATTGTTGAAAACCTTAAAATCATTTTTCTCTTAGAAAGAAATGAGACCCAGGACTAGAGATATATGACAGCAAACAAGATTCTTGCTTGACTTGCACATGGTTTTAATTCCTAATATAGCATATGATCCTGAATACCATTTAAGAGTGATCCCTTAGCACAGAGGCAGGAGTAATCCCTGTGCACTGCTGGTTCTATTCCCAACACCAAATAAAAAAGGAATTGATTTATGAGGTTTCTTATTTGAATGCCAAGAAATCTCTGTCTACATTTTCCTCTATGGTACTCCTATGTTCATTGCAACACTATTTACAATAGTCAGAATCTGGAAAAAAAAACCAAGTGCCCAAGAACAGGTGAGTAGATAAAGAAACTGATAACTACTCAGCTGTTAGGGAAAAAGATGAGTTATGTAATTTGCTTGTACAGGGATGGGCATGGTGAGTATTATGCTGAGTGAAATGAGTCAAAGGGAGAGGAATAGGTATAAGATGATCACACTCATTTGTGTGATGTAAAAAATAATAAAAAAAACAACAACAAGATAGTATAGTAATAATTCCCAAAGGTAGTAGAGACAATGGCCAGAAGGACAAGTCAATGGTAGAAAGCTTGCTTCATATAGCAAGGAAATACAATTAGGACAAGAAGGGACCACTATGACAATTATAGATGGAAATCACTCTGGACAAAACTGGGCAGTAAAAGGAGTTAAAGTTATATGCAGTGTTATGCCAGGGCATATCTAAGCTTTTAGTGGGGCTCAGCCCACCAGATGTATCCTCAGATTTTCCTGGTGGATGCAACCAATTTACCCCCACTGGATTCCTCAAAAGGCCTGCTGTGGATGTTTTTTCCCCTGCGTGGATGGTTGAGGAGTTTCCGAAGAAATGTCTGGCATCACATTTTCAGTCATTATTTGGCTTCTCTCCCTTATAAATTTCAGGCAAAATTGTGGCCTCTATCAAATAATTTGGCTCAGAAATTCCAGCACCAAAGATTACTAAAACAATGTTTTTTCTCTTTTTCAAATATGTCCTTGCAGCTGCAGTTTCTGGTGGTCAAGGGGAAGCCATAGAGCAGACCCTTGGGCTATTGGCTCCTTCCTTTACTTGACCCCTAAAACAATGAAGGCCAGCCCAGGAATATCAAGTTTCTAGATATTTCCTACTTCCTCCTAATCCTGATTTTGCATTTGAAGTAAGCTTGCAAAGAGTTGCCTTGAGTTGTGACCTTCTTCTTTGTACCTTAGAATTTTTACAGGCACACCCATAGCTTAGCTATAGTTACTGTTGTATTTTGCTTTGTGATTATAATTATTCTTCCCCTGTGACTGGCTTACCCTATAAAAAACCCCTGTTTAAAAAATAAACTTGTCGCACTCCTGCCAGAAAAATGTGTTGACCTCACATTCTCTGTGTATGGTTTCATTTATTTCATATTTCATATTTCTCCGTATGCTGGTCTGCACAATCCACTTTTTCTGAAGTGGATTCACTGAAATCGCACAGATGGCTGTAGGACAGAAGCTGCCTACAGCAGTGTTATCCCTTCAGTAACAAAATTTAAAACCATGATGTCTGATGGGAAGAAAGAAAAATAGAGAGGGAGGGGGAAAGAAAGAGAGAGAGAGAGAGAGAGAGAGGGAGAGAGAGAGAGAGAGAGAGAGAGAGAGAGAGAGAGAGAGAGAGAGAGAGAGAGAGAGAGAGAATGCCATCAAGGCATGCACAGAGAGGGCAAGGGGAAGAGCAGGAAGAAAATGGGGACATTGGTGGCAGAAAATGTACATTGATGAAGAGATGAGTCTTGGACATTGAATGAATGAAACTCATTCATGAACAGCTGTGTATCTCAAGGTGCTTCAAGTAAAGAATATATTTTATTTAAAAAAAATTGAAAGCCGGAAAACCTGACTTTGCAGTTTGTAATTTTTGCATCATCCCAATCCAAGCATGATGGCAAAGAGATACTTTGGCCCAAGAAAGAATCATTAGAATCACAGTGATATTAATTACATTAAAATATATGACTTTGAAATTAAGTTAATGTTGAATAAGTTCACAGGAAAACATGGAAAAATACAAATAGTTTGACATTTTATTCACAGGCAGCCTTCATTTCTCTAAGAAAAGCTAAGGTTTATCCAGTCAATATTTATAGAGTCTTAGCAGATAAAATCATACAGATGTACAAGATATTTAATTCTCATTATTACTAGAAGAAATAAGCCCAAGTGTTTTAGAACTTTCATTGAGTCACACCTAAATTTGTATTATGTAAGTATATGTTCATTTTTTTTATTGGGTAGAATTTTTAAAACTGTTGTTAAAGTTCAAATAATTAATGTCATTTCCTAAACAATTAATAAATTCAATGCTGGAAATACTAAACTAAGGAAGACTTTTGGAACCGAGCTAATTTCAAAACACATGAGTCAGCTCATTAATATCCAGGATATTATATATATAGTTACATATCATTTCAAACTCTGTAGTGATCTTTTGGCCCAGGGCTCTTGCATAAGTGAGGATTGCAAGACTGAGACCAGCATTTTTCTTAATCTTTTCCAGTAGAAAGACTCATCTAGTAGAAAAAGATAAATATCCAAGAATGATCACATGACACATAATTGTATTAAGCCTAGTTAAACCGTTATATTTATTTATTTTGGTTTGGAGGCCACACCCAGTGATGTTCAGGAGTTACTCCTGGCTTAGAAATCACTTCTGGCTAGGAGGACCATATGGAATGACGGGCATCTAACCAGGTTCATCTTGGATCCACAGTGTGTAAGACAAACACCCTACCTACTGCTATGCTATGGCTCCGGCCCAATTATTTTATTTTATATTTTATGAGATTGAAACTAGTTTTTTATGCTAATGAACACCTTAAAATAAACTCCCCTATCAACCTAGAAAATAGTTTCCACAAGTCTAGAAAAGAGAAAGCAGATTTGATATTGAGTGGTCGTTGCATCAGGCAGAATTTTGAACAGTAATCAGCTAATAATATAACAATGAAAACAAAACTCATCTATTTAATATCATTGACTATATAAATTTACTTTACATATAAATACATAAATAGTCTCAAGACTATTAATTAGTTTCCTTGGAAGAAGACTTAACAGAATTTCTAACTGTACATTTCCCCCACAATTTATTTTAAATTAAAGTGGCATTTAGGATAGGCAACTGAGCTCTCCAGTTGATTTTCTTTTCATTGATTTAGTTTACCTAAAGGTAAACTTATTTATATTTTTAGTCCTTCAGTGTCCTTTTCCCTCCACAAATATTTCTCACTCCAGTTTCTCTCACCCACCAGCCAGTATCTATATTAGATAACTTTTTAATTTTTTTTGGCAGAACTGGTTTTTCTTTTTTTTTTTTTTTGGCAGAACTGCTTTTATCTGAAGAAATAGTGAAACTTCTGTGTCTCTTTGACAAGCAAGGGATTCCAGTTGGAAGCAAAGGTCTTTTGGCTAAAATTTTGATGACAGGGAAATAGGGACTCTAGTTTCTTTGATGTTTACTCTCCACACATATGGCTTCCAGGCTTTTAAGAAAATTTTTCTGGTTTGTAACACTATTTTATTTTTTTTTTTGGAGAGTTTTATATATATGCACATCAAAGGACAGAAAGATTTTATAAATACTTTTACCATGGTACTTGAAAATTATGTTTATAAGAACCTGCTGTAAAGAAAGGAAAAGGGAAAATAATGTTTTTAAACCTTAGCAAAAAAGGTAAATTCTTAAAAAATTACTTGATCTTTCTAACAGTAACACATCTCCATAATAACAATGTTTAGAAAATGATGAAGCTTTAATTTCATGTTTAATCTTTTTTTTGTTTTGTTTTGTTTTTTTGTTTTTGTTTTTGTTTTTGTTTTTGGGTCACACCCGGCGGTGATCAGAGTTACTCCTGGCTGTCTGCTCAAAAATAGCTCCTGGCAGGCATGGGGGACCATATGGGACACCGGGATTTGAACCAACCACCTTTGGTCCTGGATCGGCTGCTTTCAAGGCAAACGCCGCTATGCTATCTCTCCGTGCCCCATGTTTAATCTTTAATGTAGTTTTTTCCCCTGTCCCCGGCAGTAAAAGTTTTAGAGTTAAGGTCTTCAATACTTTTTCTGGATCTACTCTTTAGAATAGAGTGGGTTAACACAAAAATAATCACTGCAGTATATTTAGTGGGAAGTTCTGAGTTGCAACTTCTGTGGAGGAGTAACAGAGCCAAATTGAAAGAGTATCTTCTGGGCCAGAGAGATAGCACAGCAGTAGGGTGTTTGCCGTGCATGTGGCCAACCAAGAGGGACCCAGTTCGATTCCTAGCATCCCATATGGTCCCCCAGCCTGCCAGAGGCGATTTCTGAGTCCAGAAGCCAGAAGTAACTCCTGAGTGCCACTGGATATGGCCCAAAAACCAATCAATCAATAAAGTTTAAAAAAGAAAAAAAAAAGATAATCTTTTTTGCTATTGAGAAGGCATTGAGACAAGGACATCTAACCTTTGCTATAAAAGTTATGTATCTCTGGCTGAGGTGTTTTCATATTTGGAGAGAAAGTTGGTCATCAATTCTCTGAGGGAAATAAGTAATTCTGTAGAAAAGGGGCAGAGTCTAGAGAGTTTACTCTAGTGTCAGTATACTTTAATCATTTATTTTCTTTTTCCTTTGGCCTCCTAGGTACTATTCAGAGGAATCAGGTACCACTGCCACAAATTCTGGACCAACTTCCTTCCTCTCAGTGCTATATCCTGAAGAAGTGGTGCTGGTCTGCCACTGTGCAGTAGGGATCCATTCATACCTAGGATCACCAAATTTGTATTTGTAGAC
Organism: Suncus etruscus; assembly: GCF_024139225.1. Taxonomy (NCBI): domain Eukaryota; kingdom Metazoa; phylum Chordata; class Mammalia; order Eulipotyphla; family Soricidae; genus Suncus; species Suncus etruscus. The sequence continues at coordinate 73,545,099 of NC_064856.1, forward strand.
CTGTAGGGATACACACTGCAATTCTTAGAGGCTCTGATAGGGAAAGACTAAATTGTTGTAATGTTTATGCCCCAACCCTTGTGCTATCTCTCTGGCCTCAATATTTTCTCTTATGAGTTGAAAGTTCAACTATATGTTAAGACTTATTATATGTACAGTATGAAACACTATGCTGGAAAACAATTTTAGAGAAAACAATACTTGATTTGTGGATAGTTTATGTGGCCTTAAAAGAATAGGTTTAGAAAAATAAGGTCAGAGTTAGGAAAAAAGGTTGTTCACACTAAACATCCAAGTCTGTTGATTTTGCTGTACCCTCTCAGATGCCCGTGAGACTTAGAAACATAGATTTACATTTTGGCAAGTCTGTTTTTCTCAGAGATTAGAGTGAACATTATGAGGATTAAAGCCTCTGTATGCCAAAATTATTGAGTCTTTTCAAATAGTAAAGGATTACATGGGATAAATAGCAATGAATATTTTCTGTCACTTACCAATTCTAATTAGATTTGACATGTATCACCTTGATAACTGAAGACTAAAAAAAAATAAGTTTTGTTGTTTTCTGTGGAAATTTCCTACCTCTTTTAACAGAATAGTTTAAGTGAAGGTAGGGAATATCTAATAAAAATGAATTAAAGAAACTTATTGGGAACAAATGGACATAAGAACAGGTTATCCTACCTTACCAACTAATGACAAAACAAAATCAGAAGACTTATCACACTATGGGCTGTGCAAAAGCCAAGAACGTGATCTACAGAGGACCGGCTGATAGAACCATGACTGGGCAGTATGTATTCTGGGACCAATAAGAAAGCCCCAGTCTAGGGTTTGGTCTACGTCCCGCATAACAATCATCACCTCCAATTCCAGAGTCCTGACTAAGGCAATTGCAACTGAATGGGTCTTCTGGAAACATAACAAAAGACGATATCCCAGGCTCCACCCGAGTTTCAGCACAAGGGCCAAGACCACTAACCACAGAAGACAGATTAAAATGACATCGAGGAAACAGATCTTCTAAAATAACAAAGAAAGTCTTCATCATAAGTTCCACTCCTTGACCTGTGCACAGACTGAGACCTCTAGATTTAGAGGTCTGGTTTTATCATCCAGATCGGAGCAGAAGTCTTCCATACGCCACAAAAACACTAAGGGGAGAGTAAATGAACGTAAAAGGAGTCTATAGATAATCCCATGACAATATATTCCAAGGGTAGAGAAACCCTGTATCTCTTAGGCCAAGGGGATTCCCATTTTGGATGACCCCAATATTTACTGTGCCTATGCGGGGGGGGGGGGGCGCAAAAAACCACTAAATAATCCTTTTTTAAATTTTATTTATTTATTATTTTTTATCTAGTTTTTGTCGATTTCTTTGTTTTGGGGTAGATATTGAAGTAGTTGTCCATTTTTTTAATTATATATTTACTTTTTCTTTCTTCTTTTCTCTTCTTCCTCTTTGTGCCTTGTCATATTTCCTATCTCATGACCATGGCAACTATGTGGTGCATATTTTTATTGCTGCAATGCTCACTGGATATCTTATTTGATTCCTCTTTTTGAACTGTTGTGGTGTTTTACCTTCTTCTTTTCCCCTTCATCCCTCAAACCAAGGATGAGAGCCTCTAGAATGACTCTGCTCATAGTCAGCGTAGTCGATTTTTACCCCATTATATTACCTTTTTCTTCCTCAAACAAAACCACTTAACTTGAACTTTCTAGTCCAGCCTCCCAATTAGAGGGGACAGTAATGGAGGAAACAAGACCAAACAGTTATAACACCACTAAGTAATAAACTAGACACAGAAGGGACCACACATTCTAGCAGCCCCTGGGAGGGAGAGTGGAGGATATGGGAGGCAGGATGGGAGTGGTTGTGGGAGGATAATTCGGTGGAGGGAATTCCCCTGATTCAATGTAAATATGTAACTGGAATATTACTGTGAACGATATGTAAGCCACTATAATTAAAATTAAAATTATATAAAAAATGAATTAAAGACCATCTTTTTTCATGACTGCCAAAGACAATGATTAAAACATCAAAAATTTAGAGTGTTGTCTAAATTTATTCTGCTACCTTATATCATTGACTTAGAAAAAAGCAAGTTTATTCCCTCAGTTTTAGTTATTATAGAGAACACAGAGCTCAATCATATAGATAATTTAAATGAATAGTTAACATTCTTTGGAGGGTGAAAGATGTTGCAATAAAAATGGTACAAATTTGCTTCTCTAGAAATAAAAACATGAACGTTAATATCAGAATTTTGTAGATATATAATTTAATTACCTTTAACTCCTTTAAACTATTTAACTGCTCAACTATTTTCAGTCAACAGTACAGCATTTAATAATTGGATAAATTTAACTACTTACCTACCCCAAGTCATTTATCATCAGAAAATAATTGATGCAACAGTAGTATACCCATAATTAGTTTTACTTCCCTATAACAAATGCAAAGGAATATACATCAATGAAAATAAAAGTTTCATAGAGGATTTAACATTTATATTTTTCACTTAGCACCTTTGAATAGAACAAAACTTTTAAAGAAAATTTGTGGGTCAGGATGATGTTTTCAATTTTTTTAAATGTTTTTCTTCTTTGCAATTTTTCTTAAATGAGAAAATATATGACTTTTGGTTCAGAGATTAGCAGCTGTTTACTTTCTTATTTCAGGAGCTTTAGGTTCAAGATTTTAAGGGTGGCATGCATGAGAGCTATTTTATTCTGAATCACTAAGACGTGTACATATTATGTGTGAAAATTTAAGTCATTGATAAAGGGCAAAAAAAATCTCAATAGTATTGGTTAACAATCTAGTTTTAGGAAGTAAATACAAACTGAGTTTAAGAGCTGAAGTTTTAGCTAATTTTTATTTATTCTATATTTTATTGGTGTATAAATAAAATCTAAGTGCAAGAGTCCAGTACACACAGGTTTGCTTTGCATCTTTCTTTCCCAGTCTGTAAAACAGAAATATTAATTATATTCACTTCAAAAGTTGGTATGTATGGGAGGACAGAGAGATAGTGCACTCTACTTGCCTTGTATTCCACCAACCTTGTTTCAAATCTTTGGTACCATGTATCATCACCTAAGCACTGCAAGAAGTCATTTCTGAGTACAGAGCTATAAGGAGAAAATAAGCACCATGTTTGTCCCTGTCCCCTCTCCTAAATAAAAGTAAACACTCACAACCTTATATTTAACCCAGTTTTTGTAGGGCCACCAGGCATTGCTTATGGCTTACTCTTTGTTCTATAATCAAGAATCTACTAATAGCAGTACTTGGAGGATCATAGAGGAGGTTGGTAATAAAACCTAGGGCACATGCAAGAACCTAACTGCTATAATATCATTTAACCCCATAACCCAAGGAGGGCGGGTGGGCACTGGTGATGAGAATGCACTGGTGGTACATTGGAGAAGGGGGGTGTTCTGTTAATGACTGAAACACAACTACAACTGTGTTTGTAATCATGGTGATTAAATAAAGAGTTTATATAAAAATAAACTTAATAGCACACCAGAAGTACAAAGAATACTAAACTATTTAAATGTTCATATTGTTTTTTCTTAGTATTAGTAATGTATCTTGATGTGGATTTTTATTTCTTTTGTTTGTTTGTTTGCTTTGCTTTCTGGGCCATACTCAGTGGCGCTCAGGGATCACTCCTGGCTCTGCATTCAGAAATCGCTTCTGGCAGGCCGGGATCATATGGGATGTTGGGAATCGAACCCGGGTCCATCTGGAACAGCAGCATGCAAGGCAAATACCCTACCACTGTGTTATCACTAAGGCCCCCAGATGCTTATTTTTTAGCTAGCCTGGTTAAGTAATAAAACAACATAGAATGTAAGAATTTGTTTCTGTGCTTTATTATTATAGGTAGGATTTTAAATGTCTTAATATCTTAAGATTCAGTTATACATATACTTTGTTTAGACCATTATATTGAAATATGACTATAATATGCAAGCAAAATAAATTATAGTAAAATGATTGACACAGCATTTTACATTATTTTTATACTATGTTTTGGAACTTCATCAAACATTTCACAATTAGAGCACATATTATTTTGAACTGAAAATGAATTTTTAAGCACTTGATCATTACAAATGTTTGCTATTCACAAATCAGGCTATGTAGCATTTCCTCAAGTGATTATTGTAGCTAATGAAGTAGGTATAATCTATATTTGGGGGCTATGGGACTTAGGGAAAATTCGAGTCATATTAACTGTGTCTCTTTTATTTTGATTCTCTTCATTTCAATTTCAATGTCCTGCTGCTCTTATGAGATTGTGCACTTCAGGTGGAAGATGTTGATGTGGCCAGGCTGAAGTTTATAGTTGTATGAAAGACCTCAGTATATTATTTTTAGTTTTTAATTTCCTTTTCTTCCTCCCTAATTACAGTTTTAAACATTTCTGTTAAAGTCACTATTCACGTGTAGGAAAGTAAATTCATTCTTACTAAAAACTGAAAGCAAAATCTAACTGCCTTTTGCAATCAAGGACTGAATTGTTTAAAATTTATTTTATATTTTATTATAATATATTTAAGCAATCATTTGTAGTTGATTTTGTTATAAAAATGAACACCATCCTTCACCAGTGTAACCTTCCCACCACCAATGCCCTACATCTCCCACCTCCCTCTGTATTTGACACAAGCATTATGTTTTTCTCACTCACTACCGTTGTTCTGATAGTTGATAGTGTAGTTATTTCTCTAAAGGAACTCTCCACTCTTTGTGTTAAGCTTCATATCTTGGGCTGATTTTCCAGCCCTTATCTCTAGTATCTCTGAGTACTCTTAATATACTGTCTTTTTTTAATCCCACAGATGAGTAAGACTATTCTATGTCTATCTCTCTCTGAATTATTTCACACCGCATGATAGATTCCATGTCCATCTGTGTATAGGAAAATTTCATGACTTAATTTTTTATTATGGCTGCATAGTATTCCATTGTGTATATAGGTACCATAGTTTCTTTCTCCACTCATCTGTTGTCAGGCATCTGAGTTGTTTCCATATTCTGGCTATTGTAAATAGCACTGTAATAAATATAGATAAAATGTATAGTGAAACTTCTTATAAATTACTTTTATATTTATTTTTTGTGGTGTGGATTGAAAATATTAGGTTAATTGTCTATGTTTTTTCAGTTTATCTAATTTTTGAAATATAATATAGCACTATTTTTTTAAATAATTTAATTATTGAGTAAAATGTTAGTTTGAACATACCATCATACTTTCAAATATCATTGGGTATGTTCTTAATTCAAGAAGAAACATAAATAAGAACTAAAGAGTCTATATTTTATTTATTAAATATTTATCCCATAAAAAGCCACACATTCAGGGTCAAAGAGATAGTATGGAGGTAGGGCATTCACCTTGCATGCAGAAGGACAGTGGTTTGAATCCCGGTATCCCATATGGTCCTCCAAGCCTGCCAGGAGCGATTTCTGAGCATAGAGCCAGGAGTAATCCCTGAGCGCTGCCGGATGTGACCCAAAAACCAAAAAAAAAAAAAAAAAAAAAAAAAGTTACACATTTATAATGCAATGTTTTGTTAATTTCCAAAATAGTTTACCACTAGTGGGTTACTTAATAGTACTTGATAATGTAGGTGAAGCTAACCAAACTTGGCTTCTTTTACTAAACTAAAGGCAAACCTTTTGAGTTTATTTTCCTGTCTAAAAATGATTGTTATCATCCATCTTTAAGCAGTGATGAGAAAAATTGTAACCTAACAATGTGAAAAAAGAGAAACCAATGAGTGTCCAGATAAATATTCAGTGACCTCGCTTATCTGCTTACATTCAGACTTAAGTCTTTCTGTTTGAAATTAATTAGCTCCTTGTTTTTTTTCAAAAATGATCATTATCGGGGCCCGGAGAGATAGCACAGTGGCGTTTGCCTTGCAAGCAGCCGATCCAGGACCAAAGGTGATTGGTTCGAATCCCAGTGTCCCATATGGTCCCCCATGCCTGCCAGGAGCTATTTCTGAGTAGACAGCCAGGAGTAACCCCTGAGCACCGCTGGGTGTGGCCCAAAAACCAAAAACCAAAAAAAAAAATGATCATTATCATATGTCTGTTATAAGTGACATGGAAATATATATAGATTCAGTTGTAGAAATACATTAGTTTATACACTCCTTAATATTATTATTCAAGCAAATGACAACTTAAAGAAAGAGAACAAGTTCTAATCAATGAATTTTCATTACTATCTTCTAGAAAAATAATTACTATTAACAAATTTATTGATATATTGGCTAAAAAGTAAAGTCAGTATTTTCTGTTATAAATTTAATACTGATTTTGGCATTTGCTGTGTAGACTCAGTTGACTTTTCCCTTCAGATTTAAAATTAAGGAGATTTCAAATACTTTTCAAAAAGATAAGAGTATCTCAGGAGATTTATGATTTAGAGTAATAGAGTTGCCTTTATCCATAGAAATAAATCAGTAACTTTTTGCTTTATGAGAGATATAAAATATAACTTAAGGTTCACAAACATCTTAATATTCATAAAAATCAAAGACATCTTAATCATTTCTTCTTAAACATTTATATAATAAATTCTTGTAATCTTTAGATAAGTGGTAATATTAAAGATTTTAAAATGTTAAGACAGATGCATTTTTTACTTGTTTTTGGGCCATACCCAGCAGCACTCAATTATTCCTGGCTTTATGCTCAGAAATTACTCCCAGCAGGTTCAGGGGACCAATTATGATGCCAGGGATTCCTGAGTCAGCTGCATGCAAGGCAATTACCCTACCCACTGTGTTGTGGCTCCAGCCTATGTAGATACATTTTTGACAGTTTACATTTGATTATAAATATCTAATAAAATAAAAAAAATCACTTTACCTTAAAAGATAAGAGTAAATGGATGCTTGATTTGTATAGTGGTCTTACAAGCTATAATAAATTATTGATAAAATAACTTGAAATTAGGAAAACTATAGTTGAATAAAATTATTTAAATATTTATTTAACATTCATAATAGAGATATGCATAACATATTTTATCATTATGCTTTTATATTTAATTCCGTATTGTGGAATTTCTCTTATAAGTGACTGTAAAGATTATAGAAATAATAGCATAGCTTCTGCATTCTCTTTTTAGCAGAAAGTTACATATGGTGTACTGAATATTTGATGATTCTATGAAAGAAACGGAACTAATACCAAAGTTTAAGCAGCACAGAAAGTAGTACCACATAGCTTATGATTTATAAGGGACAGAGTTAATGAATTAAAAAGGGCATTTGTTGGCTAATAAATATTTAGAGAAAAACTAAGTTATTTTCTTTATACAGGTCGTTTCTTTAAATTTATTTATAATACAAGAAAAATAAAGATGGGGCCGGGCGGTGGCGCTGGAGGTAAGGTAAGCCTTACCTGCGCTAGCCTAGGAGACGGACCGCGGTTCGATCCCCCGGCGTCCCATATGGTCCCCCAAGCCAGGAGCGACTTCTGAGCGCATAGCCAGGAGTAACCCCTGAGCGTCACCGGGTGTGGCCCAAAAACCAAAAAAAAAAAAAAAAAAAAAAAAGAAAAAAAAAAAAAGAAAAATAAAGATATATCTTTTTGGAAACCCATTGCTTATAAAATACTTCACATAAATTCAAATGAAAAGATGTACTTTTGCTACTGCTGAGTGTTAAACAAAATTTTCATATAATAACGTGATATTTGATGCTTGGAATAAAGAAGATTGTTTATATGCATAAAAGCTACTCAATTTGTTGTGATCCTAAATTATCTTTAAAATGAAATATTTTTTGTTTTCTTTTTGTAGTGAGGGAATTAAATTTAGGAACTCTGAGGCATTTGACTTATCATTTGAACAATTTCTCCAGCCTTATTAAACACACTCAAAACCGTGTGATCTACCAAATTAATCTATGTGCCCAATATAAAAATTAAGCATATTTCTAAAATAAATGCATTTATGAAAGATTTTGATAACTATTGTAGCCTTCACATTTTTATACTAGATAAAGATAGATTAAAAAGGGAATAGAGTGTTTTTTCTTTGTCTACCTTTAGTAGAGTCACTCACAGCCATTGAGTGGCTTTTAAAAAGATAGATAGCTTTCTCTTATGGTAAGGTCCTGTGCAGTATCATAGTGAGTATAAAAATTGATAATAATTTGGGCCTGAGAGATAGCATGAAGGTAAGGCATTTGCCTTTCATGCAGAAGGATGGTGGTTTGATATCCGGCATTCCATATAGTCCCCGTGCCTACCAGGAGCAATTTCTGAGTGTAGAACCAGGAGTAACTCCTGAGCGTTGCCAGGTGTGACCCAAAAATAAAATAAAAATAAAAATTAAAAAGTGATAATAATTTAACTGTAAATTGTGATATAGCAATACATTTTTATAAAAAAGTAGCTAGTTCAATGTCCTTTATACTTAGGTTTCTCATTTGTGTAATGAAATGTTAATTTTTTGATTGATTATATGAATATTTTAAATGTGATAGTTATAATTTTACTATGTCTAAATTAATTGTCTCTTCTATTTACCTTCATAGTTTTATATAAATATATATATTCTTTTTATAACAATGATGATCACTGTTCATGAGTCTACTTTTATCAGTTATCATTTAATAATTTTTATCTTTCTCAATAGGCTGAAAATTACAGTTTATGAAAAGCACTGTTATTTTTTATTTGTTTCCTATTTTCTCTAAAGTTATGATTCAATAAATACATGTCATATTTAATATATAAGTGGTTACATTTTAATAGCTTTATCATAGCTTCAAATACTTTAATTAAAAACATGTTGGGGAAAGATGTAATAGATTTATATTAATTATATAAAGCATCTGTTTGGTTAAAAAGAAAAGAAAAGAGAAAAAATAGTTTAATATACCTAAAAAATCAAGCAAAAACATACCTATAATATAAACATTTGGCACACAGTTGGGTAAAATCTTCAACATAAAGTCTATTGTGCCTATAGTTAAGTTTGGGCCACACCCGTTTGACGCTCAGGGGTTACTCCTGGCTATGAGCTCAGAAATCACCCCTGGCTTGGGGGGACCATATGGGACGCCACCGGGAGATAGAACCTCTGTCCATCCTATGCTAGTGCTTGCAAGGCAGACACCTTACCTCTAGCGCCACCTTCCCGGCCCCTAGTAGTATTGAATATATTGTAAAAATTAATTGTCCCAAAATTGCTGTCCCAAATCTAACAAGAGTGTTTCATACTAATTATTACCATTTGAGGAATAAATAATTCAAAATAAGACTTTTACTGAATAAGTTATTTGTATCATCAAAAGATTCCTAAATACAACACGGGTATGTAAAAATGTATCTGTAAATAGGGATGCCAGACACTACCTCATGGACATTTGGTTCTTATAGTAAAGGATAGTCAATAAATGCTTGTAAAGGATTTTCAAATTATTGTATTAGGGACATTATATTTGTTGTTTTGATATATATTCTCTACTCTCATTCACAATTAGTGCTTGTTAGATATTTTACTGTCGATAAAAAGTAATTACTGTTCTGTCCTTCGATTCTTACTCGAAAGATAAAAGAACAAATCAAAGAAATTTTAGAATCAGTTTTACATATATAAGTAAAGGCGTTCATACTATAATTTTCGTTAATGTTTTATGCTTTTAAAAACTGTTACTGCCTTAAAATTCATCTTCCACTCATTGAGATTTATCTCATAAAAACTATTAAATCATTAAGGTAACTGTATATGTATGTTCATTGCAACACTGATTACAATAGCCAGGATCATTAAATAAGTAATCAATAATAAAATGAGTAATAAAAATTATGACCTACCTACTCAATGGAACACTACTTAGTTATAAAAATCAAAACTTGCCTTTTTCTAGTAATTGGAAAGAATATGATAAGCAAAATATAGCAAAAGGAGAACAATTTCCAAAATGACTTTATATTATATAAAGTCCATATAATATATAGAGACTATATATACATTATATAGACTTTATATTACAACAAAACAGAGAAAGGAAATAGTGTTCAGTGAAAACAAATATTTGCAATCTTATATAAATAAAATCACAAATACAATGGGATGAAGACTAGGTACTGGGAGGCTGAAGCAGAAAAAGAAGGATTTAGGAATATCAATGAAGAAATATTGGCACTTTGGTAATGTTTGGGATGCTATTATTTTTTAATAAAAAATCTTGAAGAAGGCATTCAGTACACATATTTGCCATTTGAGTGATAATTTCAGAACTTCAAATACACAGTAAAACTTTAATAGGCCTTGAAAATGATTCTATGATACTTAATGAACCATAAATCCCATAACCTGTAAGATTACATTCCACCCTTGGCTAACTTGATCTTTTCAATGTGCTTATAGAGACAGCTATTTTCTCTGCTTCTAGAAACACAGGATTCAATCTATATAAAACATAATTCCCTGACCAATCCCCCTTACTAATCCCCTGTTATGATTTAAAAAAGAATATTCATTTTGTAAAATACGTTTATTTTGAAATTAAACTATTAAATTATCATTTCTTGCTCATGTCAATGATTGAATTCTTATTTAAAAATGACAAAAAATATTAGGCAAGCTTAGAAAACAGTGGCACAAATATAACAAAATAATTAAATCAAATAAATAAGAATTTTACATGAATTTCCTATATTTGTTCTTTCATTTTACTGTGAAGCCAAATCATAAAAAAATTCTGTAATATAGATTTAAATTATAACTAACTTAAATTTGTTTTTATATCACTATTTCAGCATGAACAAACCTAGAGAGTATTATTCTTGATAAATTGAGTTAGAGGAAGATAAAGCTGTATGATTTATTCATATGATATATTGAGACAACAAAAAATAAATGAACTAAATAAAATAAAAACAAACTTTTAAACTATTTAAAAATACACTTTTAATTGGAAGTAACAAGACAAAAACAATGAAACAAATTTTGTATTTGTCTTGGATATTTATATTTTTATTAGTAATTAGAAATGCTAAATATGTAAACCTATAAAACGTTTTGAAAATCATTTTATATCAGCTTCTGAAATTAATTATTTTTATGAATAATTATAAGGTTTGTTTAAATTAACATATATTATTTTATAAAATACATATAGAGATATAGTAATTTAAGTGACTATATTTAATCACCCATCATATTATATGTCCTCCTAAATGGACATTTGCTCTATCAGTATTTCTCTATTAGGGTATGCAAAAATTAAGTAATAATAGGGCTGAAGCAATAGCACAACAGTATAGAGTTTGCCTTGCATGTGGCTGACACAGGACGAACCTCAGTTTGATGCCCGGCATCCCATATGGTTCCCCAACCAAGGAGTGATTTCTGAGTGCATAGCCAGGAGTAACTCCTGAGCATCACTGGGTGTGGCTCCAAAACCAACCACTCCTCCCAAAATTAAGTAATAATAAAAGATATATTAGGCATGTTGAGGAAATTCAGTAGGGAAATATAACCAAAATTTGGTGAGACAAGATCACTTATGGGAAAATCCATAAAGACCTACCTATACAAGTGATATTAAAGCTAAATTTTTGAGAAAAGGATTCAGGTAAAGAACATCCAGAAAAGTCTTAGAAAATGACAAGTGCAGAATTATTGAGTCAGGAATGGTGTTATATCTGATGAGGTGAAAATACTGAGTTAAAGTGTATCTACGTATATTTATAAAGCTATATAGATACTGATATCATCTATATTTATAGACACCTCAGAGATCCAGATCATTGAAGACATAAACAGATTGTTCATGGAGAGCCTTACAGGTTTAGAGTAAGTGATTTATTATTTATTTCTTGGAGATCTATCAAGTGGTTTTAAGATTCAAGTCAATACGATCTGACTTACATTTCAGAAACATGTTCTGACTGGTTGCTGTCAGAACAGAGGAAAAAGACAATAATAGAAAAGGAGAAATTACTTTGGGGATTATAAAAATTGTCAATGGAGAAAACTAATACTTCCAGCTAGGTGGTGACAGTATAGAGGAACACAGGATACAAACAAATCAAAATTTAATTTGGAGGCAAAACTGGCAGGCTTTTTCATGTTTAGGTATATTACTATTTTAAATAATCTTCCCTATTTAATGGTTTTATTGTTTTCTATTTAGACTAAAAAAAAGGAAGGTCTTAGAAAGACTGAATCATTACTTGTCTGTAGTTTATCACAGCATGAGCAGCAAAAATTTTATATGTTAATAAAGGCTAAAGTATCTTTTTAAAATAACTGAATAATGCCCTACATAACTTACTTTAGAAAATTACTCTAAAATAAAAGAAGACAGAATTTATAATTATTGCCTATGCACACTGGTTCTGTATCTCATAACATATGTCTTATTATTAGATGTTTAATAAATATTTTTCTCATTCATAAGTGATAATAATAACCATAGTCACTTCTTGAAATGTTATAAGAATTAAATATATTGCAAATAGTTAAATGCTTAGCAATATAACTGTATCTTCTAAGTAGTCTTTGTATTTCTTGAACAAAAATATATGACACAGCAGATGGCTCAAATGATATATTTCAAAGTTTTTGTTTCCCTTTCAAGTTTCAATTCTTCTCTACATACCAACTATTTTTAAACAGGAAAGAAGTCTATATGGGTAAAAGCAGTTTTGTCGCAACACTTAGAGATTCTCACCTCCCCCCTCCAAGTTCAAGGATAGCTTATTTTATTTTTCATTACTACAGTTTAGAGAGTTGCAACAGTGCTAAAATTTACCACATTGGCATAAAAAATACTACACTCTACTATCCTAATATTGTCCATGATGCCATGCCACTTTTAATCAATACTAATACCACTTTGAATCAATTCTTTCTCTGTACCCTTCCCCTACCAATTGGTAGTGAGTTCTGTTCTCCAAAGACAAGAGTTTATCTCTGTCAAGTACTAGTAGTTTTGTCTCGTTTCCACAGATGAGAGATTATTGGTTATTTGTCTTGCTCCTTCAGATATTTCTCTTAACATGATAGCCTCCAATTCTTTTCACACTGAAAAGTATTTAGTCATAGTCAATATTTTTATTTGGATAATAAATAAGTTGACAACTTTTCTTTAACTCCCTATATTTTTGAAGGTTATTTCATTTTGGAGAAATGCCTACCTTGTAAATGTAAGACTGAAAATTTGATCCCCACTGTGATCACATGACCTGTGATTCTAGAAGCTCTGTACTCTAAGTCTGGTAACCCTAATGCTTGAGATTCTCTGTATCACATTTTCCAATCACATACAAATTGGGCATATTTGAATGCCACAAGTAAACGATGTAAATCCTGATGAGAACCACTAAAATATGTGTGAGCAAAATAGCCAGAAAATGTGACTTCAGGTGTGCAAATACTGTTGTAACACTTGACAAACACTACATTGGGTAAGTGCATGTGCACCACAGCTAAAGAGTTTTTCCCTGGTGATACTATATGTGAGTAGCACAGATAAATTAGTGCGGACCTGAGGTAAAGTGGATTAATCCACCAAGGCCAAGTGCATTAACAACTTAACTGCTGTGTGATCCGTGGTAAACATAATAACTAAAATATGCACCACCACAGCCTGGCATGTTTGTGACCACTAGCCTTTGCAACAATAGCAACATTAATAATGTGGTAGAGGGTGGGTATCTAAATATTAAAGCTTTTGGGGTAAGAGCAATAGTAGAGTTAAGTAGGGTACTTGACTTGCATGTTGACCACCCAGGCTCAATCCTCAACAACCCAGATATTGTCTTGTGTCTGAGCAGGAATGAACTCTGAGTAATGATCTCAGAAATGATCTCTGATCTCTGAGCTAGGAGTAATCATTGAGAATAGCCAGGCATGGCCCATTAAAAAGCAAAATTAAAAAAATATATAAAAATGTTACTGATGTTTTTCTTCTTTTTTTTCTTTTTTATCTTTCTACTCTAAATTATGATTTTATTGTTCATTCACTAGAATTTAATGTTATTAGTTATTTTCTGCAATCCTCATTCCTTTCCAAGCCATTGATTCTTAGCTCAAGCAGTTTCATGTCCTAGAATATCACTTATCATTTTATACAGATAATAAAAATATGTTTTAAAATTTTTACAATATTTAAAACCTAAAATATCAAAGATGGCTTCTCAGACACACATAGGCTTCTTATGTGTGTATTTACTTACCTCACATGCTTTTAACTTCATCAATATATTTATTATAATCTACTTTACTCCCTCCCAGTATTCCTTGATTTCTCATTAAATTAAAAGCTCCTAAAACTCAAATATTTTATTATTACTAACATAGATACTAGTATAATATACTACCAAGGTGAATTTCAGATTCATCTATGTCAAACTGAATTATTTGCTATTATGGAATTTGAAATTGAAACTAAGTTAATATCTCATATATACCTCTATTATGAGCAAGACAAACTCCCGTGCTCATTTCCTTCATTTAACAAGCAAACTAGCTTCCTTAGAGAACTGTTGGGAGTGTTAAAGAAATATATTTTCAAGCATGTAAAACCATTAATCTAATGCTCACAATTAGTGTAGTAGGGCTTATATTTTAGGAGAAATTATTTTAAATCTTTATATTAATGTCTGCATATTTTATAGACCTTATATCCTACATTGTAGAGAGCTCAATAGCAGCTAAGTAAAGGACCATATAATTCTATGCTGGTAGTTGTGAAACTTCGCATTCATTCCTACTTTGTTTTTAGAAATAAAATGAGGGAGAAGTCACAGTAATTAATATAGTCAAAAGTTGTATTTTCTATATGTAGAATGTACTATTTATTTTAGAATTAATAACTGGAATAAAAACATGTTTAAATTTCATAATACTAAATAATGAACATATTTCCATTTGTTACTAGCCACTTATATGCCTTTTCTGGGAAGTGTCATTTAATCTAGGGAATACTTTTTTAAACTGTGTCACAAATGCATATTAGGGCGCTTAAATGAATCAGTATTCAAAAACTTCTGGCAGAAATAAAATTTTTCTGAATGTACTTTGAACAAAAACTAATTAAAAACATTGCATAATAATTCTAAGGTGTTTCTGACATTCTCCTGTGTTGAATATTTTGGAAAAAAAAAGTTTGAAGTCAGAAAAATTTGAAAAGAGGTTGAAGTCAGAAAAGTAACCTCTGCTACTGGGTAAATATATTCAGAGAATGATTCAATTTAAGAAATATCTTGATAAAATAAAAATGGAATTAAATTCACATATATATATATATATCAATAAGCAAAGAAGAGAAAACTATACCTACCTGCTGGAATCAGGTTATGAAGCTACTTCAAAATTTTTAATTATAGTTGTAAGAAATGAATCAAGACATAAAATCTAACTGGAAAAGACATAAACCCTAGTGAATGAGGAGGAAAAAATGTGTATTTTTGACAATCTTAATTATCTGGCATATATGGTCTGATCATATATTATCCTGCATCTCTAATTTTATCTAACTACTTCCCCAAAATGCCAGGCATAGTTATGAGACATTGTCAATTAAATGCATCCTTTTGTGAAACCCTTGTACATTCTTTGAAAACACAAATAAAATTCTATATTTATAAAGGAATTTTATTAAGAATTTTATAAAGGTAGGTTTTTGAATGCTGTCTTTCCTTCTCTACTTGGCCAAAGGGGACATTAAAATGGTTCTAGTATTTAGAATATTGTCTTTACTATTGGAAAAGGTCCACACAGACTGTGTTTAAACTATCATATTAAGTGGAAGTATTTTTCCCTGTTTTAAGAATGTCTTAGTTCATTGCCTGACACATGTACATAGTATAATACCAGTACAACCTCACTGCATATCTGTTATCTGTAAGGAAGAAATAGGAGGTTTAGTTTGGAGGCTACATCTGGCTGTGCTCATGGCTTAATTCTAATTCTTAGATCTGAGATCAGTTATGGTGGGGTTCACGAGTTCTTATGTGATGCCTGGAATTCAAATCAGGTTGGCATTGAGCAAAGGAAGCACTGCACCTGTTGTACTATCCTTCCAGGCCAGAAATAGGATTAAACACACACACACACACACACACACACACACACACACACACACACACACACACACACACACACACAGCGGTACAGACAATCCACATCTAATGATCTACTTGGTATAGAGTAGAGATGGTGACATTTTTGCTTTCTAAAACTCATATACGTTATTCCTATTATGTTCTCCTCTAACTTGTTTTATTTCAGCCTTTATCTGTTTAGTTGTTTTTGTGTTTTAGTGGAACCATGCACTAAAGCAGAGCAAAATAATAGAAGGGGTTGTTAGTTGAGAAAACACCTTTTATCTATCTAAGCCCTGTCTAGAAAAGCAAGTGAAGTAAAGCAACTTCTTTTTATATGTCTTTTATCCAATACCAACAGAAATAAAAAAAAAAAGGAAAAAAAAACATTGTTAGAACAGATTTTAAGGCAGTTAAAGAAATACGAAAAATATAGAAAACAAGTGTACTTTATTCTCAGAACTGAGGTCAATTTTTTTAAAAAAAACTGGATGACAAATTTTATTGGAAATTCAAAAGTGTAAAAAGAATAACAGTGATTTCTTTCAGCTCAATTTTCTAATTTTTAAAAATGATATTTTATAAAGAACGTTGCAATTGAAGTTATTTTCCTGGTTTTGGTTTTGTTTAGGGGAGGTTGTTTGTTTTATTTTGTTTGTTTTTTTTTTTTCACAGTGTTTAGGGCTCACTCTTGGTTCTGTATTCAGGAATCAACTCTGGCTGACTCATGTGGCCATCTGTTGTGCTGGAGATTTTACCTGGGTGAGCCATGTGCAAGGCAAATGTGCTGTACTGTCACTCTGATGCATATTGAAATAAACATCATTCATATGATACTTATATCATTCATATAATTATTTATTAATTACTCATTATGTAAATAAGCTTATTCATAGAAGCATATTAAAAATAAATTTTGAATTATTTCACTCTATTTTGGTCCTAGAGAATCCACTTTTATGCTTGTTAGATATGCATTAATTATTTTATAGCCATGAAAAGAAAATGAAAACTTGCAGTCAAACGAATACATAAGGTTTGTAGTTTATATTGTATTATTGATTAGGAGATAAAAGCTAACTGATGATTTTGTAATAAAATGTATTTTTTCTAGAGAAGATGGTAATATTTTCAACCACCTCACTATTTATTCTTTTGATGTAGGAAATATATTAGAAAAAAGGCAATTTATTGAAATATAGTCTGTTTGCAAAGGCAACTAAGATACAATTGTAGGAATATTCATTATATAGTGTTTCCTAGAAGCTTTAGATATTGTGAAAGACAAGCACATCTGAAATAGAAAAGTAACCTTAACTTGCTATTTGTTGAGTACTGTACTTTGAGGTAATATTTTTTAGTGGGAATGGTGATTTGTAATACAAAATTAAATTTATGTTACACTTTGTTCTTAAATATATTTTAATATACAATTGATAATATTTTATACTTAGGAATTTATGATTACACTGAAGAACCTTGACATTTTGCTCATTACAAAGTGATAGATAATATGATGATGTAAGAATCAATAATTACCATGGGTGAATGGTAAACTAGTCAGGAAAATAACCCAAGGATAAGCCTGCAATTTTTCCAGTTGAAAAAGTTGATATAAATAATATAGATATGTGTGTGTTTCTATGGCAGACTAGTGAGAATATTTATTACTCAATTAAAAAAAGCCATTTCTTCATCATATGTTCCAAAGAAATTCTCTGGAGCACAATGATAAAAATGGGAGCAAAAATTGTTTTGGCAGAATAAAGTGCCCTGGGCAACAATAATTGCATAAACCACAGATAACCTTTAAATGTAAAATTGAGATTTTTATATGAGACATTGCCTTAAAATTTAATAGTTTGTTAAAGACTATTCTCTGTAGGACAATTTCCTTGGTTTCTTAAATGCTTTAACAGTTACTGCCCAGGAGAGAAAAGCCACCTATTATGCTGTTCGCTTGTTGTAGTCATGACTAGTAGAGCAGTAGTAATAAGCATAAGTAGACTTCATTTTGAAAGTATTACTTAAATCTTATTTATTTTAAGTTGCATCAGTAAAATTCTGTTCTATGCTTACAGTTAAAATAGCACTTAAACCTAATTTCTAGTTACTGAAATATATGTGTATATTTATATATGTGTGCATATTTTATGTCATAGTTGTTCAAAGAACTTTAACCCCTTAATTTAAATCTATTTGTGCAAATAAATTTTACATTTCAAAAAACTTTCCTGTTGTCTAACAACATTTTATTTTTAGATGTTGGAACAAAATTTTGTATAATGTTATATTTACTGTAAATTATATATAAATATATATTTATATTTACTAAAATTATAAAGTTAATAAAGTATAAGTAACAATGATTTTAATATATGTATTAAAGTAATGTAGAACTTAATATCTTTGATTCCACTTTTCAATAGACTGAAAGGCATACATCTATGATTTGAAAATTGATCCAATAAAATGTTAAATATCTACACCAATTAAATCAATAAACCCAAACTTTAACCATCTAAATTTATATTAGGCCTGTTACACTGGTAGGCTGGGGGACAAGTGAGGAGTGGTATTGGATGCACTTGGAGAACATTAGTGGAATGAGGTCAACATTGGTGGTGGGATTGGCTCTGATTCGTTATATATCTTAAATACAACTATGAAGGACTTTGTAAATCACAATAGTTTCAATAAAATAAAATAAAATAAAATTAATAACAAATCTATAAAAATGTTAGCTATAATTTTCTCAGATGATTACACAAAAGGAATATTTTACATTTTAATATATTACAATTTATAATATATAAAGAATATAATTCAAATAAAAGTATATAAACACTATACTTAACATAAAATTTTCTGTTTTTATTTACTATTGCAACTTAAATATTTCATTAACTGTAACTAAGAGTTCAATGTACATTATAAAAAACAAAAATTCAATTATTTTCTCTTCCAGTTTATCATTAGAAGGATGACTCAGAGTAACTGTTTTGTTTTTTATTTTTTTTGGATGAAAGTAATTTCTTTATTTAAGTACCATGGTTACAAAGTTGTTTGTAATTGGGTTTTAGCCATAAAATACCCACTCCCCTTCCCCAGTGCAACTTTCCCGCCACCAATGTCCCCTATTTTCCTCCCCCACATCCCTGCCTGTCTTTGAAACAGGCATTATATATTTCTCTTTATCATTGTCATAGTATTTCTTAGTGTAGTTTTTTTCTAGCTGCATTTGCCACTCTTTGTGGTAAGCTTCAGATCATGGGCTGCTCCTTCTGGCTCTCATCTTTATTGCCATTGGGTATTACTACTATACTGTCTTCTTTTTCCTGTTTTTGTTTTTTTTTTTTTTTTTTTTTGCAATTTTTATTTTATTTTTAATATAATTTTATTTTAATTATAGTGGCTTACATATCGTTCACAGTTATATTTCAGGTACATATTTACATTGTGTCAGAGGAATTCCCACCACCGAATTGTCCTCCCACAACTGCTCTCATCCTGCCTCCCATATCCTCCACTCTCCCCCCAGGGGCTGCTAGAATGTGTGGTCCCTTCGGTGTTTAGTTTATCACTTCACGGTGTTATAACTGTTTGGTCTTGGTGCCTCCATTACTGCCCCCTCTAATTGGGAGGTGGGACTAGAAAGTTCAAGTTATGTGGTTTTGTTTGAGGAAGAGAAAAGTAATATAATGGGGTAAAAATCGACTACGCCAACTATGAGTAGAGTCATTCTAGAGGCTCTCATCCTTGGTTTGAGGGACGAAGGGGAAAAGAAGAAGGTGAAACACCACAACAGTTCAAAAAGAGGAATCAAATAAGATATCCAGTGAGCACTGCAGCAATAAAAATATGCACCACATAGTTGCCATGGTCGTGAGATAGGAAATATGACAAGATGCATAAAGAAAGAAGAGAAAAGAAGAAAGAAAAAGTAAATATATAAATAAAAAATGACAACTACTTCAATATCTACCCCAAAACAAAAAAATTGACAAAAACTAGATAAAAAAAAATGAGAATATTTAGTGTTCTTTGTCTCTTCCCCCACCCCTGCATAGGCACAGTAAATATTGGGGTTATCCGAAATGGGAATCCCCTTGGCCTAAGAGATACAGGATTTCTCTACCCTTGGAATATATTGTCATGGGATATCTATAGACTCCTTTCACGTTCATTTACTCTCCCCTTGGTGTTTTTGTGCCGTATGGAAGACTTCTGCTCCGATCTGGATGATAAAACCAGACCTCTAAATCTAGAGGTCTCAGTCTGTGCACAGGTCAAGGAGTGGAACTTCTGATGAAGACTTTCTTTGTGATTTTTAAAGTTCTGTTTCCTCGATGTCATTTTAATCTGTCTTCTGTGGTTAGTGGTCTTGGCCTTTGTGCTGAAATTTGGATGGAGCCTGGGATATCGTCTTTCATTGTGTTTCCAGAAGACCCATTCAGTTGCAATTGCCTCAGTCATGTCTCTGGAATTAGAGAGCATGGTTGTTGTACAGGACATAGACCAAACCCTAGATTAGGGCTTTCTTGTTGGTCCCAGAACACATACTGTCCGGTCATGGTTCTATCAGCCAGTCATCTGTAGATCACGTTCTTGGCTTTTGCATGGCCCATAGTGTGATAAGTCTTCTGATTTTGTTTTATCATTGGTTGGTAATGTTCTTATGTCCATTTGTTCCCAATTTCCTCGCTGTCAGAATATCATATTAGAACTGGCACATGTTGGAGTTCGAGAAGTATTTAGGATGTCCCAGATGGGCTTTGGTTCCTGTAGCTGTTGTGAAGAACTGTGTCGTTTCTATGTCTGGGGTTCAGGATTCAAGTCTGGATGGTCAAAGTCTAATCTCCTGGAGTCTAAAATGGATCCACATGACATATTTTCAAGGTGGGAGATTCCCTTGTTTTGTAAATAAGTATGAGTTCTTATCCCTAGTAGATAAGAGTTTGTTTATATATGTGTTATTTCCCCTTTTTAAGTGTGCCTTTGCAGGAAGAAATGGTGCTTCATAATATTGCCAGTGCATTTTGGGGTGAAAAGAACAGAGAAAAAAGTCACACACCCAAAAAACATAAAAATAGAAATAAAAAAAGATATAATTGCTCACATATGTATAGTGAAAAATGATTTGAAGTAAAATGAAATAAAAAATAAAGAGGTAGTGTTATACAGGTCTTATACTTATGATGGAAGTATAGGTTTCCCCATTGTCTTGAGATTTTCTTGTGGAGTGTGGCTTCCCAGGTACCTTTTCATCGCACACCCTGCCCTCCTTGAGATTGGTAAAAGATTTGAGGCAGGGGGGTCTTGTGTAAAGTTCTTGCATTGGAGTCCTTTTAGGGCGAAGTCCGGTATCCAGCAACAGTCCACGTTAGGAAGAGTTGGTAGGGAGGGCCACATAGCATGAGTCAGCAGGGGTGATGGTTGTCTTTTCCTGCTGGGGATGAGGTGTGGATTTGAGTGGAAGTCCCTTCGCTTGGGTGCTGGGTACTGGTTCATTGGGATAGGAGGTCAGTCTTGATGCCTAATAGATTAAGAACTGAGGGTGAAGAGTTTTAATAAATTGGAAAATCTGAATTGGGATTGAGGGGTGAAGGGGTAGTCGGATTCCTGGAAGGGGGATAGGGCAGAAGAGTATTTTGAAGGGGCAGAAAGGAAAAATGGGAAAAATAAGATTAAATAGGATAAAAAAGGAAGTAGTAGTGAGAAGAGAGGTGAAAAGAGCAGGGGCATGTAATTTTGCTTGAATATGTTCGATGATTAGGCCCCGTAGTATAAGTCTGCAGGTCATAGTTGATACTTCGGTGGTCTGGCTGGTCACATGTTTCAGATCCTAAAAGAAGGTATACCCTGGAGATAAAGGGTATGTTTAAAAGTTTTATCGAGACAATTTGGTAATGCAACCTGGTTATGGTATCTCTTGTGGCTTAGCTCCGAGATGCCATCTTAGGTTGTCCATCCTTTGTATCCAAGAACGCCTGTGGACAGAAAAGCTGAGAGGTAGCTTTAAATATATTAAGCTTAAGGCATTAACACCTATTATTTTGAAATACATCCGTTGGAGTCAGTGATTTCCTATGGTATTCTTTACTTGTAACCTTGTATAAGATCCCTAAGAGATTATTATGAGCCTTTGCATTTAACAGGCTGATTATATACCTGTTGTCTCTATGCTACTGTTTCTGCAGTTGCTGGTTTCTTTATGGTTTAATGTGTGGTCGAGAGTTTATGATGTTCCTCTTTCATGAGTTTTGGGCACTTCTGCCCAGAATATATGTGATGTTACAGTGTTTGGAGTTTCTACCCTGTTAAGTCCTGTTATTTAATCTTTGAATATTAGTTGTATATATGGTGTAGTTTCTAGGTGCTTCAGAATAGTGCTATCATTCTGTGTTTATCTTTCATCTTCTGGCTTACTTCATTTAACATAATATGTTCTAGGTCAATCCATGTTGCTGCAAAGCCTGTGATTGAATCATTTCTTACTGCCATGTAGTATTCCATTGTGTATAGATACCACATCTTAATGATCCACTCATCTGTTGTTGGGCATCGAGGTTGGTTCCAAGACTTGGCTATTATACTGAGTGCTGCAATAAATAGTGAGGTGCACACATATTTTGGGATGAATGTCCTTCCGACTTGGGGGTAGACACCCTGGAGAGCAATTGCTGGGTCAAATGGCAGCTCGATTCTGAGTTCCTTGAGCACTCTCCATACTGTTCTCCATAGGTGTTGGACGAGGGGGCATTCCCACCACTAGTGGAAGAGAGTGCCTTTCATACCACAACCCCACCAACAGAGATTGTTTCCATTATTTTTAATGTGAGCCATCCTCACTGGTGTAAGGTGGTACCTCACTGTTGTCTTTATTTGGATTTCCCTAATGATGAGTGAAGGTGAACATGTTTTCATGTGTTTGTTGGCCATCTTTCGATCTTCTTTGGTGAAGTGTCTTTTCATTTCATCTCCCCATTTTTCTATGGCTTTATTTGATTTTGTGGAACTCATCTTTCTGAGTGCTTTGTATATTCTGGATATCAGTCCTTTATCGGACATGTTGAGTGCAAAGATTTTTTCCCATTCAGTTAAGTGTCTTCTTGTGTTAAGTATGGTTTCTATTGCCATGCAGAAGTTTTTTTAGTTTGGTGTAGTCCCATTTGTTTATGTTTGATGCTAAAGTTCTTGCCATTGGCAATCTATCATGAAAGACTTTTTTGATATATAGGTCTTCGAGTGTTCTGCCTATTTTTTTCTCAATAAAATTTATGGTTTTGAGTCTGATTTTGAGGTCTTTGATCCATTTTGAGTTGACTTTTGTATATGGGGTGAGGTATGGGTCAATTTTCAATTTTTTACAGGTGGTTTTCCAATTGTACCAACACCATTTGTTGAAAAGACTTTCTTTGTCTCATTTCAATTTCTTGGCTGTTTTATCAAATATTAGTTGACTATATGTCTGGGGTTTATGTCTGTAAATTTTTTTCTAACCCACTAGTATGAGGCTCTGTCCTTGTACCAGTACCATGCCATTTTGATCACTATGGCTTTATAGTGTAGCTTCAGGTTAGGTAGCGAGATGCCACCCAGCTTCTTGTTTTTTAGTATGTGTTTGGCTATCCTGGGTCTTTTGTGGTTCCAGATAAATTTTATGATTGAATGTCCTAAGTCTTTAAAGAATGATGTCTGAATTGGGATGGGGATTGCATTAAATCTATATAGGAGTTTGGGTAAGATAGTCATTTTGAATATGTTGATTCTACCTACCCATGAGCATGGGATGTTCTTCCATTTCCTTAGATTCTCTTCAATTTCTTTCTGAAGTGTTTTGAAGTTTCCCTGGTATAAGTCCTTCACTTCCCTTGTAAGGTTGATCCCTAGGTATTTAATGTTTTTTGTTACTATTTTAAATGGGATTGAATTCTTAATCTCTCTCTCCTCTACTTCATTATTTGTGTAGAGAAATGCTACTGTCTTTTGTGTATTCACTTTGTAGCCAGCCACTTTGCTGTATTGGTTAATTATTTCTAGAAGTTTTACTGCAGACCCTTTAGGGTTTTCTATGTATATCATCATATCATCTGCAAAGAGGGATAGTTTGAATTCCTCTTTCCTAATTTGGATTCCTTTGATTCCCTTCTCTTGTCGGATTGCTATTGCTAGCACTTCTTTTTTTTTTTTTTTTTTTTTTTTTTGGTTTTTTGGGCCACACCGTTTGACGCTCAGGGGTTACTCCTGGCTATGTGCTCAGAAATCGCCCCTGGCTTGGGGGGACCATATGGGACGCCGGGGGATCGAACCGCGGTCCTTCCTTGGTTAGCGCTTGCAAGGCAGACACCTTACCTCCAGCGCCACCTACCCGGCCCCTATTGCTAGCACTTCTAAGATTATATTGAATAAGAGTGGAGAGAGTGGACAGCATTGCCTAGTTCCTACCTTATTGGAAATTTTTTCAATTTTTTGCCATTGAGGATATTGTTGGCTGTGAGCTTTTTATAGATAGCTGTAACTATCTTGAGAAAGGTTCCTTCTAACTCTATTTTGCTGAGTGTTATCAACATGAATGGGTGTTGAATTTTGTCAAACGCCTTCTCTGCATTGATTGATATGATCATGTGGTTTTTGTTTTTCTTGTTGTTGATGTGGTGTATGATGTTGATTGATTTACGTATGTTGAACCAACCTTGCATCCCTGGGATGAAACCCACTTGGTCATGGTGTATAATCTTTCTGATGTAGTGCTGGATTTGGTTTGCTAAAATTTTGTTGAGAATTTTTGCATCTATGTTCATTAGTGAAATTGGTCTGTAGTTTTCTTTCTTGGTGCTTTCTTTGCCGTCTTTGGGAATGAGTGTGATATTAGCCTTATAAAAGAAGTTGGGAAGTGTTCCTATCTTTTCTATGGTTTGGAAGAACCTGTAGGTGAGTGGTAGTAAGTCTTCTTGGAATGTTCGATAGAATTCACCTGTAAAACCATTTGGACCTGAACTTTTGTTCTTAGGGTGTTTCTTAATTACAACTTTGATTTCCTCTGAAGTGATTGGCCTGTTTAGGTTTCCTAGATCTTCAGATTCCAGTCTCGGTATTTTTTCAAGAATCTGTCGATTTCTACTGGGTTCTCTAGCCTAACTGAGTAGAGTTGTTTATAATATGACCTCATGATATGTTGTATTTCTTGGGGTTCTGTTGTAATCTCTCCTCTTTTATTTGTGATCCTATTAATTTGGGTGATCTTTCTCTTTTTTTTTTTTTTTGGTGAGTCTTGCCAGTGGTTTATCTATCTTGTTTATTTTTTTTCAAAGAACCAACTCCTGGACTCATTAATTTTTTTGTATTGTTTTCTTTGTTTCTATGTTGTTTCTTTCTGCTCTGGCTTTTTATTATTTCTTGACTTCTCATTGTAGTTGGATTTCTTTGCTTCAGTTATTCCAGTTCCTTAAGGTGATCCTTTAAATCGTTGATTTTGTTATTTTCCTCTTTTCTGACATAAGCCTGTATTTCTATGAGTTTCCCGCCTAATTACTGCTTTTGCTGTGTCCCACAAGTTATGACAAGTTGTCTCTTCATTGTCCTTTGTCTCAAGGAATCTTTTTATTTCTTCCTTGAGTTGTTCTTTGATCCAACTGTTGTTGAGTAGTGTGTTGTTTAATCTCCAGATGTTGTGTTCACATGGTGGGCGGGGGTGGGCGGGGCTTCCCTACCTGGAGCAGGTGGGGAAAACCAATCAGGAGGGGTCTGGCGCCGTTCATGTGGTTGGCGTGGGTGGACGGGGCTTCCCTACCTGGAGCAGGCAGGGGAAATCAAGCAGGAGGGGGCTGGCGCCATTCGCGTGGTTGGCGTAGGTGGGTGGGGCCCAGAGTAACTGTTACTTAAATAATCTTTATTTATAATTGACATTGTTAACATAAAATATCTATTATGTTAAACTACAAAGTTTAACATATAAAGGTTGGTACTTAGGTTTTACATGTATTCCTCATTCATTCACCACATTTATTAAATATGATTATCTTATAGGCATTCTCTATGATGCCAGGTCTTAAAAGATTATAATTCACAGTTTCTTCCTTGAGGAGCACTATCTTATAAATGTACTAAATATTTGTACACATGCAAATGAAAATGGCCTACCAGTGTTTTAAATGCTTTCAGATACTGGAATGAATAATAAATGACTTATTTTACTCTCTGCACTATTTTTCTATACTGAACTTCCTCAATAATTTCTTTACATACATAAGAGCACATTTTGATGCTGAGCCTTTGCAAAATCGATTAGAGCTTTTTTCCTTACTGTTCTTTCCAACTGGGCAATTAAACCTTCCCTTAAAAACCTAAGAGACTCTTCATAAATTATGTACACAAGAAGCCATCAATAGCAGTATTGTAACTCACATTACTTCAATCAATAACAATTTTTAAGATAAATAAATAAAACAAACACTTATTAGATTAAATCTTCCCTAAGTAGTCAATACTATTAAAGGAGGAATGAGAAGTAATGCATTTGCTTTCCTCTAAGAAAAAACTTTCTGTACTAGATTATTAGCAGAAATAATGTCTTATCTTCAGCTACTGAGGTGGAATCCAATATTATATCAAAGTAACTCAGATATTCTTGACATATATTGCTGTTAAGATCTCTCAATATCAGTAGGTCTACAAATTGATCAGCCAGATTTTCTTTATAAAGATCATTTTGTAAATGAAATAAAATATGACAAAACTATGCTAGGAGAAATGTTCAGGCATAGTTATAATTTACTGTTGAACATATGTGTAAACACTTTTACATTACCAAAAAGAACTTAACTTTGCTTACCTTGGTATGCAGATGTTACTAGAATATAGCATTAATTAAATTCCCAATAAACATAATATTTTGGATCAAAACTGTATATTTATATATGCATGTATTTTCTTATATGTGAAAAATGTTAATATCTGAGAGAAGTTAAATATCTTTTATCTGTAATGATCTGAACCCAGAAATTTTATTTCAGTAATTATATTCTTCATCCCATATGCTTAGTTATGTGTGCTAATGACGAGAATCAAACAACCAATATGTATTTTACTGCTGGTATTCCAAAACTTCATAAGAAGAGCTGAAATAGTAGTACAAAGAAGGATAAGGTACTTGACTTTTATAAAACCTATATGGGTTCAATCCTCAGCACCCTATATAGAGCCCTGAGCACTACCAGGACTGATCCCTGAACACAAAGATAGGAATAAGACTGAACACTTCCAGGTATGCCCTAATGACAAATATACATATAAATATATATATGTATATTTGTCATTAGGGCATACCCTATATATGGTTATGTATATATATGTATATCATCAGTCAAACCAATGTAAATTTTTATTTTACCTGTTTTTGTTTTAATATGTACATATGCATATATGTATACAACACATATATGTATACATAATGTGCACATGAATGTTTATATGCATATATATCACCAGTCAAATCATTGTAAATCAGGAACTATATTTTACCTGAGTTATAATAAGGATGATACCTACTGGTTTTATTAAAAAGAAAACTTCAACAAACTTACATGAGATATTCAATACTTTATTATAAATAAACTTAATATTATAATACTGTTTAGCTATAAATTAGTATAATTCTTGAACAATTTTATTGTTCATAGTTTTCTAATGAAATGCATTATTAAATCCATCTTACCAGTATTTTTAATTTTCCATGGGTTCATTGAGATATAGCCTTTTGTAAATCAAGGAATATCTGTATAGCTGTCCAAAAGTTCTACAGGGGTCAGAGCGATAGCTTAGTGGTAGGGCTGAGCTTGCATATGTCCGACCAAGGAAAAACCCATGTTCGATCCCATATAACATCCCATATAGTACTCAGAGCCTGCCAGGAGCAATTCTGACTCAGAGCCAGGAGTAATCCCTGAGCACCTCTGGCTGTGGCCCCAAATTAAAACAAAAAATTTCTTCAAAAGAAACTGATATTATGAAATATTAATTGATTTTTAAAATGTATTCTTCAATAAACCTCATATATATGATTCATATATTAAAATTCATACCCATGAATATTGCTTTTGCTACAACAGAGCCTTCATATTTTATATAAAATCTTAAAACTTTTACTCCAATCTATCATATACTGCTAATATTAGTATATTATGTTAAGTAACTTCTGATCATTTGGTTTCAAAGTAATAATTTTAAGTAAACATTTACTATTAGAAGAATATGTGATGTGGGTTGAAAATAAAAGTATCCTTTACTAAGAATTTAATAATTTGTGTTTAAAGGTTTGATTGTAAATTCAAGTTGGATTTAATTCCTTATCTTGTTCATTAAATTAATTATCCATGTTTCCTGTAATTTTGACTTTTTAATGTATGAGAATTGAATTTGTTTTTTGCATCTGAAAGTTGGGAGTGTTGGTGGGAGGGAACCTGGAGACATTGGTAGCAGAAAATGTGCACTATACTGCAAACCAAAGTGTCTAAAAGAAAATGAGAGAGAGAGAGAGAGAGAGAGAGAGAGAGAGAGAGAGAGAGAGAGAGAGAAGAAAAATTGTTGCCTCTCCTAATGGGAGACGGCATTAGGGTGGATGAGAGGGAAATGTGCACTGGTGAAGGTTGTTGTGCATTGTATGGCTATAACTCAATCATGAAGAACTTTATCAATGGGGAAAAATAAACACCTGTATTATGAACATCCTTGTTACCATGATGCTTAAAATGCTTCAATTAAAAATTAAATATATTTCTATTAAAATATTATTCCATCATATATGACGCAGGTCTCACTGCAATACAAAAATTAGTATCATGGGCCAGAGCAGTGTTGCAAGTGGTAAGGCATCTGCCTTGCCCACACTAGCCTAGGACAGACCGTGGTTCGATCCTCCGGTGTCCCATATGGCCCCCCCAAGCCAGGAGTGATTTCTGAGTGCATAGCCAGGAGTAACCCCTGAGCGTCACCGGGTGTGGGCCCCCCCAAAAAAAATCAATATCTGCATGTATTACATTATATTTTTTAAATATTTTAAGTTCATTTTCTCCTTTAACAATTGTTAATTATAGTGTTTAATGGTGATTTCAGATTAGATTTTCTTTCTGGGTACATGAAATGAGTTCTTTTTTTTATGAGCTTTTTAAGAGATAAATCACGAGGATAAAAAAATTCATAGAAAAATCCCAAAGCTCAGTCAAAGGAAATGGTTGAATACTAGTGAATGGATGAATACTAGTGAAGGGATTGATGAAGGGTTAGAAAACTATATACGGGGCCAGGAAGGTGGCGCTAGAGGTAAGGTGTCTACCTCCTAGCGTAGGACGGACCGCGGTTCGGTCCCCTGGCGTCCCATATGGTCCCCCCCAAGCCAGGGGCGATTTCTGAGTGCATAGCCAGGAGTAACCCCTGAGCGTCAAATGGGTGTGGCCCAAAAACCAAAAAAAAAAAAAAAAAAAGAAAACTATATACCTAAAACAAACTAATAATTTTGTAATACACAGTGACACAATTGTAAAAGTATTATTTTTATTTACTACCAATCAAGTAATAAATCTGATATCTTCTTACTTGTTTACTTCTTTTAATTACTTTTTGACAGCCAAGAAAATTATATGACAAAAAAAAAAGAAATAAAAAAGAAAAACCTCTTAGGCATAAACTATTTCTTACTATTCTGCTCCTAGAACATTGTAGATTATCAATAAGCAGGCTAAATCTTTGACAAGCCCCTCCAAAGGTCATGTCCATGATACTTTTCTACACCTCTTCTGTCATGCATTCTCAGTGATCTAGCTTCCTGACCATTCATATGTATAAAAAAATCACCGCAGTTTAAATAAATAATTTTACACTGAAAGGTTTCTTTATTCCATGCTTACCTGAAGAGGAAAAAAAGACTCCACTTTCAAATGTCTAGACTTAGACCTGGCCCTCTCACTGCTGAATATTAGACTAAAACTATTTGAATTTCTGGCTGTTCCCTTTTAGGTACAAATAATTTTAGTTACAAATAACAATGGGAATACTTTATCATCCACTTTTCTCCTTGAAACTTTTTCCTGACATCCGGAGTTATTATCATTTTAATGATCTTCAACAAAATATACTTCAAACCAGAAACCCTAGTTTTTTTTTTAAATTTGTTATCTCCTAGTCACACAATTGTAATTGTCACAATTTCTACACTACCTAAATAGTAGGCCTTTAAACTGACACTTTGAGTGTCTAAAACTATATAATGTACTTACTTATTTTTTCCTTCAGAAGAAAATTTTGTCTTATATCTCTAAATATAAGCTCTGTGTAATGTGTAAGGAGGTGTGTGTACAATAGTGCTTTCATAGAGCTTCTTTCAATATAAATGGTTAACTGTCCGCCTTTTTAATTTTAAATTCAAATGGATAACATTTATTTGGGGATATTTAACTTTTATTCTTTCAGTGCTTTTTCCATAAAAGTTTATTTTAGGCTAGAGAGATAGCACAGTGGTAAGGCATTTGCCTTAGACACAGAAGAACAGTGGTTCAAATCCCGGCATCCCATATGGACCCCCGAGCCTGCCAGGAGCGATTTCTGAGCATAGAGTCAGGAGTAACCCCTGAGCGCTGCCAGGTGTGACCCAAAAACCAAAAAAAAAAAAAAGTTTGTTTTATATGAAAAATAAAAACTTACTTAGCATAAGCCTATATGCAATTGCTACTTTGAATAGTCAAAAAATTTTGTGGTCTTATATAATAGAAGAACAAGGGTGACATTCAAGGGTCTAGAAACCATACAAAACACATAAAAAAGATTTTCATTTCATTCCTTAGAGAACCATACTTATTAGGACTCTATATTTAATAATTTCTCAGAGGTATCATCTCCAAATACTGACACCGTGTTATTTAAGAGCTCAGCTTATTAGTTCTAAAGAAAAGGATGTGGAAAAGCAAACATTCAGAATGTAGCAGCATCTATTTCTTTTGTCTATAGAGTGCACCCTAGAACAACACACTTATCATCAATGTCTTTGTTTCTATTCCAGTCAAAAAGAATACAAGTAGCCTAGGAGAAATGACTGAATCCAGAGCTAAAATTTTACAGAGGAAGAACTAAAAATTCTATGCGGTTGTAAAATTCAATAAGATTAAAAAAGTTAAGGGACCGGAGAATTATTTAATACTCCATTTGAGACACCTGCCTTATAGGATGCTTCTCTGGTTCAGTAGCTAGGACTCATTACCACATATGCTTCCCTAAGTACTGCCAGGTGTGGTTATCAAAGAAAAAATATAAAATTTGAAGGAGCTATCCTCTGATCAACTTGGGGATAATTTGAGTATAACATAAATATTCAATACATAGTAAGTTGTAATTTATTGGATTAAATATTTTAATAGAAATACATTTATGAGGGGATAAGTAATCATTAGAGGGAAATGGTCTCAGTATACTAGACTATAACCTAAGAAATAATGTTAAATGTTACAGTTCAAAATATACTACAGTTCAAAATATACTACTTGGAACATAGTCA
Organism: Suncus etruscus; assembly: GCF_024139225.1. Classification (NCBI taxonomy): domain Eukaryota; kingdom Metazoa; phylum Chordata; class Mammalia; order Eulipotyphla; family Soricidae; genus Suncus; species Suncus etruscus. The sequence continues at coordinate 73,576,760 of NC_064856.1, forward strand.
TTGTAAAGTTAAAAAATCGTAATATGTCTTCATATTGTATGTGAATGCTTAATGATGAATAGGGAATTTTAAAGTTTAAAAATGCATATTATTTATAAAATATAAAATGAAACTGATATGATTAAACCTGTAACCCTTCAACTCGCGTCCATCTGATTAAAGTTAACCTAATAAAAAATGGGACAAAATAAAATTTCTACAAAAATTCTATAATCCTGATTATATAATTATAATACTATATTTATATAATTATAAATATAAAGAAAGTAGAACTGATATTTTAGCGCATATTGTTAACTAGTGTGCTAAGTGATTTTTTTCTCATTACATTTGCATATTGCTTTTTCTTCTACTATTGTCTCCATAGATTTTCTTCCCACAATAATAGAAAGTATAAGGTATTTCACTTTCTCACTCTTAGTTAACTAGGCTTTATTTTAAATTTCCTTAAATTGATTCCTTAAGTTGATTTTGCTATCAACTAAATTCTACTGGGCTCCTATTTGCTTTATTATATCATTTATATATTTATGTTTCATATTTAGAATAATGAAGTCTCACTAAATTATTTTCATCAAATTTTTTTCATAATTTTTAATATCTTTGGTAGGATAAATACAGCATTGGGGATATTCACAACTAACAATATTTTAAAAACAAAACAATGTCCTTATTCCACATGTAAGATGACAGTATTTTGTTCTGAGGAAGGTGCGGGGCGCCAGGCCGCAAAAACAGCTCTCTGCTCTTATGCTCTGGAGATCATATCAAACCAAGTATTGCTATTTCAGGCTCACATAAAAAAAACAACAATCATCCAGTTTTGAAATAACTGAAACTATTTTAGAAGCTGAACTAAATATAATATTTAGCTGCTATTACCTGGTCTAATTATTTCTCTTAAAACTATTATAATAAACTTGGTAGGTTATGCATATGTTTATTGGGGACAAATTAGGTTTCTTTAGCCATCAAAAACCATTCTTTCCATTTTTAGCTACCATAGATGGATTGTAGAAATTCATACATATGAGATACATACTTTACTACTGAGACTTTTCCCTGATCCAAGTAAATATCCTTAAAGTCAATTTTTTTTTTTTTTTGGTTTTTCGGGCCACACCCATTTGATGCTCAGGGGTTACTCCTGGCTAAGAGCTCAGAAATTGCCCCTGGCTTGGGGGAACCATATGGGACTCCGGGGATCGAACCACGGTTCTTCCTTGGCTAGCACTTGCAAGGCAGTTAAATGAAGTAAGCAAGTTACTTCAAGTCACTTATATGTGGTATTTAGCATAACTCCATGAAGGAATGTAGTGGTTTGAATAGGGGTTGTGGAGAACACTCTTGGCCCAATGTATAGTGAGGAGGAGGAAAGAAATTGAGGGGAAAAGAAGAAAGATAAGTGTGAAATAACTGGGGTCCGGGGCCAAAATCCATTTCTTTTATTAGAGAAAAATATACCTATTTCTGTTTACAATATTTGATATCCTGAACATATGTGTAACATAAAGATAGAGAAAATATATTTCATTTTAATTACAAGCTTCTACTATCTCTAAACACAACATCATTTAATGTGCTGTCAAAGTCCATCGTTGTAAAAAATAAATAGAAAGAAAGAAATCTACCAAGATTTTTGAACCTAAACAATAACATAAGGATCAACGAGCATCAACCACAACCCAGTAAATCTTTAGCCACTAACTTTAGTAACACCATGAAGACATATAACAGTCATTTCAAATCACTCCTTGTTAAACTAAATTTTAATAATTCTATTTGCCTTTGTGCTGGAACAAATAATCTGAAGTAAATTTGTTTGTGCCTTTAATGAACAGCGTAGGGTGGTAGATAAGAAATTGTGGACACTGGTGAAGAGGCTGTCATTCTGGCATTGAGATTAGTGTTTGAATATTTAATTTCTGAAACAAATTTATTATAAACAACTTGAAAAAACATGGTATCTAATTTTTAAAAACTTAAATCATCTTTAGACTATCTCAAAACAGCCTTGGTCTTAAATCAGAAGTCCCGATAAAATACTAAGAAAATGATTCATTGGCAAGATATTTATTTGAAAATAAAAGGACCAGAGCAGGTCCCAATGATTAAAAACAAAAGTGAAAACTAAAGGAGAAACAGAATGCAGTAAATAGACTAAGAAGAAGTTATACAGTTCTGAAGTAGCCTTAAAGCATGAAGTCCATATACCTTTAAGATGCAAGTAATAAGGAAGTCCAGACTAAGGCATTGCATTAACAGGAACCCTAATATAAAACCCTAATAAAAAACTTTGTAAAGGCAAAAGAAACTATTTTTTTTGATCTGGAGATTGACTCACACCTGAGATGTGGAAGTCTTTTTTTCCTTTGGTGAAGCCTACATTCTCTCTTTAATGTCTCTCTTATTTCTCCCTACATTTCTGAGTAAATTTCTTTAAAATTTAATAAAGAAAAAAACTGACTGCATTATTATAGAATCTATCTAGTAATGTATCTAGTGCAGAATAAAGAGTTGACAGGAATTAAAATAGTTTCTATTTTAAAAGAAACAAATAGGGGCCAGAGCTATGGAGCAGTGGTAGGGTTTTGCCTTGTTTGCCGCTGACCCAGGACGGACCTCAGTTTGATCCCCAGTGTCCCATATGGTCCCCCAAACCAGGAGCGATTTCTGAGCACATAATAAGAAATGGCAGTGGTCAGAGACTAGAAAAGTCATGACAGCTGGAGTAGAGTCCAAGAAACTCCAGTGGTAAAATTTAAGACTAGGAAAATGTACACTGAAAAGAGCAACACAGACACAACCCAAGTCACCATAAAGTAGAGGTAAGAAGATAGGAAAGGATGGAATTTAGGAAGTAGTGCATGAGACTGAAAAAGAAAGGAACAAAAGATTGATGTAGGACCAAAGGATTGATGTTTTATATGGACTATAAAGTCTAGGAGATCCTAAGCTTTTGGGGAGAGACCCATCCTCTAATATGTACAATGAATAAACTGTAAGTTAAAAACTATTAAAAGCATTGTGATTTTCAAGTTATTCATAGTTGGGATTTAGGCACAACATTTCATCACTAATCCTACCACCAGTGTGACTTTATCTCCACCAATATTCCCAGTCTATTTCATGATAGTCTTACCCTAGCCTGACTCATAACAGGCTCATTTTATGTTTGATTGTTACGGTTTGCGTTTCATAATTTTATTGTTGTTAACTCTGTCTTTTCTTAATATCAACAGTGCATCTGAGTTCCTAGGCCCCGGACCCCCGTTATTTCACACTTATCTTTCTTCTCCTCCACTCAATTTCTTTCCTCCTCCTCACTATACATTGGGCCAAGAGTGTTCTCCACAACCCCTATTCAAACCACTGCATTCCTTCATGGAGTTATTCTAAATACCACATATAAGTGACTTGAAGTAATTTGCTTACTTCATTTAACATATATCTTCCAGTTCCATCCATGTGGAAGTAACTTGCATAATTGCATCATTCCTTACAACTAGGTAGTGTTTCATTGTATATATGTACCACATCTTCATGATAAACTCTAAATTTTTAACTCAAATTTTGTGTACAATTTTTTTTTATACAATTCTCAAGAACCCACCAGCCCAGGAGAACCTACTTTTGCATAACTGTATCAAAGCCAGTGGTAAAAAGAGGAGGTGCCCTAGGCAACTTATTCAGGAAGAGAGGAAGAACTTCCAAGAAGGAAAGCTTTGGCTTTCTCTATATCCACTTCTCTGTCCAACATCATTGCGAGGGAGATAGATCTAGAACTGTGAGCTTTGCTCTTTGTAGAAGACAAAAGTCAGTCCTAGACTTTACCCAGGACTTTCTATTCCTTTGTCTTTTCTTTGCAGAAAAGTATTTCTATAGATAATAAGCAATTAAGCAGTGAAATAAAATGGGTTTATTTAAAAATTCTGTGGAAGTGATGGGGGAGCAGGGAGGGAAGAAAATAAGAAGGGAAGAAAGGTAAAGAGAAAGAAGAGAAGAGATGCTTTTCCAAGAAAACTCCAATATACATCCCAGTGTAAAGTATGAAAACATATCTCGAGTGGAGAAACAAGTGACGTGCTTGTTTTTATGGGGATCATGTGTATGGGCTGACAGCACACCTGTGCATGCCTCCTTTTTTCCAATTTGACTCAGGGTTTTTCTCCTAACCTGGCCCTTTCAGGGTTTACTACCTAGATAAGATTTCATTGTTATAGAAATACTTGATAGACTTAATTGATTTTTTATTATCTGCCCTTTGTTATTGAGGGAGCTTCTCTGAGGGGACTTGGCCTTTTCTGGGCCTGTAATGGCATAAAGTCTTATCAGGATTCGGTCACTGTGTCAGTAAGAAAGTTCTTGGAAATAATGTTATTAGCAACTTAGAGCTAGTACAAGGGTAACTTTTTCAAATTCCATCTTTTGATTTTATACCCCAAGAAATGTTATGACATTCCAAGAACTCATTGTCATGTAGGGTGGGGTGATAGGAGGCAGATTCCCCAACTACTGCCTGCCTATCTGCTTTACTATGAAGGACAGAAAAATCATTTTTGACAATGACAATAAAACACAGACCAGAACTAATGTTATAAAAATGACGAAGGCTAGTGCTTTATCTACTAAATCCAATAGGCTACCTGAAATATAGTCCTTGATTCCTTCCTGGATCAAATTTATTCCTCAGATGCTGCCCCAGTCTTAGTAAAATAGAATTGCCCTCAGAAAATTCTATAATTACTTCTTGATGGTTTCCCCCTTTCTTATCTAAATCTAATCCATAGCAAATTTCTTTATATTTAACCTTCAATTATAACCTAACCTACCAATTTTTTTCTGCTTTCACTGATACAAATTTTACTTCATTGTTCTATCATGTCTCACTAACTCTAAAATGTCTCCCAGCATTTGTCTGGGAGAAAAAAAAGCTAACAGCAGGGGCTGGAAACACAAAACATTAAAATAAAATTTAGTATTGTGAGAAAAAATTGATGGAAATTGTGAAATGTAAAGAAAACTTACAGATTTATGGGCATAAAGGGGAATGAAGGAAGGGGATAAAGAATTCTGAGCACAAGAAAGAGCTAAATTACCAGAATATAGAAACTGAAGCAAATATATGTTAGTTTAGTGCTAAAATATTGGTTCTTTAAAGACACATCAGTCTTTACTACAATTTAGCTTGTGTAAACCTGTTTGATTGTTTCTGTATTTGAATGCATAAAAATTGCCTGGATCATTTCATGGAGGCTGAGAGTCAGCCTGAATTATTGGTCTATGCAAATAAATACCTTTCTCTTCGACACTTTGGACTACAATATAAAATTTAGCTTTTATAGAAAATGGTAGAGGTATTTCTTAAAGATTAAATATAGAGCTAGCAGAAGACTGAGCAAAATCTCTCCTGGATATCTATTTCAAGAACCAAAAAAAAAATATCCACTAATTATATTTCATTAAAGTCAACAAGTCTAATTATACAGAGAATATATCAACAAATATTTTATGTGGTCTACTGAAAATATTAAAGATATGCAATTATTTTATGAAAGATAATTAGAATCATGTAGACTAATTAATTAAGATTTTATAATTCAACTTCTTGGTACACTTCATATAAATTTAGAAAATTAATAGTTAGAATAAAATACTGCTGAAAGGTCACAGTACTACAGAACAGGGTAGTGTGATAACTATAAGAAATGAGTAAATTAACCAGTACTTAATTATGCAGTGAAATGTCCATATTTAATTAATTGTGCATTATTCTACTTATAATGAATAAAAATCTCATAATGCAAATGGTCCCAATTAATGAAGACACATCTGCAACTGATTACTTGATTATCAATCTTTTAAAGCCATTTGGTTGTATTTAATGATGCTTTAATGAACATACATTTATTGGGAGTAATAATGTAAAAAGTCCAATGAGGTAGCAAAATTGTATTAAGAGGATGAGAAAATAATATGAAATTTGGTTATAAAAGTGCCTTGGACTTTTATTTCTTGTATTATATAAATGACATTGAAGGCTGAAAATGATTATTTCAATCATTTATTCTTTTCTGAATCAATTTATTCTTGCTTCATTGATTCAGAACCCTGCACTATGTAAATAAGTTTCTTAAAGTCTCTTTGTCATGAATGTTCCACTAACTACATTATATAGTGTTTCTTTTAAAAATTACTTAATTATTCATTTCATATAATTAAAATAGTATTCTACTTCAGTTAAATTTCATAGTATATAATGTTCACCTCCTTCTCATTGCCTGTATTGGTTCCAAATAGAAACGAAAGCAGTTTAATAACATCCACATCACATGCATTATTTCAACTTTTCCACAATCTTCTTTTCTTGAAACAAAGAAACCTTTGTGATAATAAATAATTTTATGTTAAAAATACATCTAAAATAGGGGCCGGAGAGATAGCATGGAGGTAAGGCATTTGTCTTGCATGCAGAAGGACAGTGGTTTGAATCCCAGCATTCCATGTGGCCCCATGAGCCTGCCAAGAGCGATTTCTGAGTGTAGAGCCAGGAGTAACCCCTGAGTGCTGCTGGGTATGACCCAAAAACCAAAAAAACAAACAAACTAAAATATATTAATATAAAATATATATTTTAATAAAAACACATCTCTAAAAATCTTCAAATTGCAAGGAAAATGGTGACTGTTTAAAGTGCATAATATTTACTAAACTGAATGAAATTACTATGTTTTTGAAGGTTGTGATTTCTTTAGATTTAGAAAAAAATTAGACCTAATGTATACAATAGTCTCACTTAACTCTAATTTGTCGCTAAGTCTATCCCAACAATTTAAAGGTTAATAAGGCTGCAGTAGTCTAGAATTCCCCAATTAAAGCAAAAAATTACCTGACTACTTTGCAATTAACACCAATACTATATATTATTGATATTACAAGGAGAAAATTACAGAATTAATAATACCTAGTATTTCAAAGCTAACCATATTTAGTAGAGCAATATTAGTTGATAGTAATTTTTTCTAAAACATGCATTGCTAAAGAAGAGTTGATGATATTCAGTCTTAACTATGACATTTATATTCTTTTTAAAGATAAATAACTGGGTTTTCTTTAAGTAAAGACAATAAATCCTAACAAAACTAAACTAGGATTATAATGTAGTATGAGCTTTAAATTTATCAAGGGACTCAAAATGCTGACAGTCTTCTAAAACCATTTGGAAATAAACTGAAAGTCTTTGTTTACTCAGTTCTTTCTTTTATTTGCTTGACTTTCATCTTTTTGCATTGTCAAATTGATATCATTATTCTAGAAGTGACTTTTACTGCAAAATCTATAACATACCTGTGTCATCATTCACAAGATTCAGTCCAGGACTTCTATATTTTCAGAGAAACTTAGTGATGGTTTCAGGTGAGACTTGTTTCGTTGGGTCAGATGTTTCTCTTTTAAATCAACTAGAATAATCAGATGCAGAAACATGTGGGAAAAAAATCTATTTGTCTTTTCCAGAGTTCACATTCTTATAAGAAGTAGGTCATTACTAATGAAGGACAATGTTTATGAATTTAATTGGGTGAGAATAGAGTATTTCCTCAAGTCTAACCATGAATTCAATTTTAACTTGATACTTAAAGTCAATACTAAGAAAGTAATTTGGCGTAAATAACCCTTATATTTGTTTAGCTACATTAAATAATGGAAAAATAAAAATGCATTAGTAAATATTTAATGATGCTATATACTATACCATAATTACCTATGCATAAAACACTTTTTAAAACTATAAAAATAGCACGTACTTGTTTTATTTAATAGATATTATTCCTACGTTCTATTCTAAGGATGATGGTGTGTGTTTTTTGTTTCTGAGTCACACCTGGCAGCTCTCAGAGGTTACTTCTGGCTCTTTGCTCAGAAATTACCCCTGGCCGGCTCGAAAAACTATATGGGATTCTGGGGATTGAACCAGTGAACTAGGGTTGGCAACGTACAAGGCAAACTCCCTACCCAATATGCTATCGCTCAGGCCCCTCTACCAACAGCTTAAAACAAGGACCTGTATATGTGACAGGCATGAACCCAACTACAAACATGCTTGTAATCCTGGGGCTTAAGTAAAGACATAGTAAAAATAAATAAATAATAAATAAATACATAAACACATAAATAAATAAATAAATAAACAAATAAATAAATAAAACAAGAACCTAAGGATGAAATGTTGGTCCCTGTGAAATCAGTGAGATCCAGTCATCCAGTCACTGGGCATTGCTGATATTCGCCTGTTCCATGCCCTATGACATTCAAGGTCCTTGAGATACTAGGAATAGAGTTAAATAGGTTGCTTGATTAGAATCCCTAACTGCCGTAGTCTCTGCCAGCACCCAATCTATATACCTTTTTTGTTTGTTTGCTTTTGGTTTTTGGGTCACACCCAGCAGCGCTCAGGGGTTACTCCTGGCTCTACTTCAGAAATCACTCCTGGCAGGCTCGGGAGACCATATGGAATGCGGGGATTCAAACTACAGTCCTTCTGCAGGCAAGGCAAACACCCTACCTCCACGCTATCTCTCCAGCCCCATACTTTTATTTAAAAATTTTTATATGACATGTCACAATTTCTACTTTGCATACCTTCAATGAAGTTTTTAATAGACACTGTCAAATTTGTATGATATGTAGTATTAGTAGAAGTAGTAGTAAAAGTGGTGTTATTTTAATTGTGCTTCTAGAGTGAAACTATATGATGCTATTTTTAATTTAATTTATATAATTATTTGATTAATCTAATGAGATGTTAGACAGAATAAGTCCTATTTTATAGAAGTTTTTTTCAAACACTATTGCAAATTGGGAAAAGTAGTTTGAAAAGTGAAATTATCTTCTGAGAAGCATGAACTATTTTTCTTTCCTAATCAGCATGAATGTATTTCACAAGTTAAACTTTCCTAAGTTGTCAAATTTTATTTTAATATTTTTTAAAAAATAAGTTATTTTTAGGATACAGGGTAGGGAAAATAATGTATTTTTGAATATTTTTCAGAAAAGTAATTTCATATCAAAATGCATGCTTATATAAAAGAGCTTTAGGCAAAAGTCACATAATTGTCATACAAAAATATTGAATATTTAATTTCTTTTGATTTTAACCATTGCCTGCATTTATGAATTATTCATCATATATTCAGTATGTTAAAAACTTGGATTTTTGCAAAGTGATAGTTAACATAGAATATCATGTTTGAAAATCACTCTTAGAAACTATACCTTGGGAACATTAATCAATGCATATTTTTGGGACAGCTTATCATGAAGGGATCATTATGTAAGTACATTTATAATAGTTATCAAGATTTTATTATTTTACAGAAGAATTTGCATTTATTTTTATTGCAAAGTTATGCTGAAACCTGTGTCTATTTTAATACATAATTTTCATAAAAATTGAAAAATATTTTCACCTGCTTCCGATGGTAGATTTTAAGATTTTGTGTAAGACCCTGTATTCTATTTAAATGGAAATGCACTTATCAAATTTAACTTTGCAGTTATAGATACAGCTTTAGAGAAGTAATTCCTGGATTTTTTATTTTTAAATTTAATTTGTGTTTCTTTATAGAGGTTTCAACTTGAAACATAAATAAATGGTTTGTTACATATTTGCATGTGCCTATATTTAATTTTTTCTTGAGGCTTGTTTGGGGGGCTTCACACTTAGAAGTAATTGAAGTGGCTTTATGCTCAGTGTTATTTCCAAAAGTGTTTAGGAGGCTTTATGATTAAAATACTGTATTGGCTGCATGAAAGACAAGGGCCTAAATCCCTGTATAAAATCCCTGTATAAAATATAGCCTTGTATATATTCTTGAACTTTGATGCAGTCATTATCAAGCTGACCTTATAATTCATATGGTGTATTTTATATTGTGAAATTATTTTTTGTGAAATAAAATAAGACTTGATGATCAAATATAGTGGGGTAACAAGCAACTAAAAAATGTTTATTTAATTCTAAATTTATTTGTTCTACCAGGGACATTTGTTAGTTTGATTTTGTCCAGTGAGTGAATATCAAGTGTTGCAGTTGTGAGAGGGTTGTTGAAAAGAACATGTAAAAAGGAAGACTATTTTAAAGATAAACTTGGCCCAGATCAGGCTTTACCCTCAGGGCATTTGTTGAATATGAATAAAATACTTAAATATGTAGTTTCGGGGTCGGAGAGATAGCATGGAGGTAAGATGTTTGCCTTGCATGCAGAAGGACAGTCGTTTGAATCCCGGCATCCCATATGGTCCCCCAAGTCTGCCAGGAGTGATTTCTGAGCATAGAGCCAGGAGTAGCCCCTGAGCACTCCTGGGTATGACTCCCCGTTTAAAAAACTATGTAGTTTCAATAATATGAGATAAAAGTTTAAGAATGTTGTCTATAATGAGAAGGGTGCCTACATCGTATTGTTTCTCAGAAACTAAAAGGTCACCTTATGCTCCCCTAAGATATCCCAATGAGGGCAAAAGTGAAAATGACATAAAAGAGGGATCATGACTTGAAAGAAGCTACAACGCCAAAACACAACTTTATGGTGTCAAGAACATTTTTGATATTTTATTAGATCACACTATCAATTTAAATTTTAAAAAACATATAATCCAATAAAAACACTATATGAGATGGTGAAGTCTTTGCTTTTCACTTTCCTGAATTGCTAATCATAATCTACCATTTTATCATCCCATCTCAGAGGTTACTGAACTTCTTCTAGACTTTTACTAATTGTTTTATATATGATTTGTGACAATCACACTTGGCATTGTAAAAAGGATATCAGAAAGATAAACAATAGACAACAAATACCATGCAAATTATAGAAATAATAGTGGTAGATGGCATAATATTTAAAATAAATTTATTTGATTACCTAATTGCCACTCTGTCTCTCCCCTCCACATCCTATCACACAGCATTACAATGCTTTATGGCACTATTTCTTTACAGATAGATGGTTTCGTTTTGTTGTTGTTCATTTTATTTTATTTTTTATTTATTTCCTTTATTTAAACATCTTGATTACATATATGATTGTGATTAGGTTTCAGTCATGTAAAGAACACCCCCCTTCACCAATGCAACAGTCCTACCACCAATGTCCCAAATCTCCCTCCATCCCACTCCACCCCCACCTGTACTCTAGACAGGCTTTCCAGTTCCCTCTTTCATTCACATGGTTATGGTAGCTCTCAGTGTAGTTATTTCTATAACTGCATTCACCACTATTTGTGGTGAGCTTCATGAAGTGATCTGGAAGTTCCAGCCCTCCTCTCATTGTCTCTGAGGATTGTTGCAAAAATGACTTTTATTTTTCTTAAAACCCATATGAGTGAGAGTATTCTGCGTCTCTCTCTCCCTCTGACTTATTTCACTCAGCATGATAAATTCCATGTACATCCATATATAAGAAAATTTCATGACTTTATGTCTCCTGACGGCTGCATAATATTCCATTGTGTATATGTACCACAGTTTCTTTAGCCATTCGTCTGTTGAAGGGCATCTTGGTTATTTCCAGAGCCAGGCTATTGTGAATAGTGCTGCAATAAATATAGGTGTGAGGAAGGGGTTTTTGTATTGTATTCTTGTGTTCTTAGGGTATATCCCTAGGAGTGGAATAGGTAGGTCGAATGGGAACTCAATTTCCAGATTTTGGAGGAATCTCCATATCACTTTCCATAGAGGTTGGACTAGACGGCATTCCCACCAGCAATGGATAAGAGTTCATTACTCTCCACATCCCCGCCAGCACTGATCGTTCTCATTCTCTGTGATGTGCGCCAACCTCTGCGGTGTGAGATGGTATCTCATCCTTGTTTTGATTTGCATCTCCCTGATGATTAGTGATGAGGAGCATTTTTTCATGTGCCTTTTGGCCATTTGTATTTTTTTTTATAAAAGTGTCTGTTCATTTCTTCTCCCCATTTTTTGATGGGATTAGATTTTTGTGTGTGTGTAAAGTTCTGTCAGTGCCCTTTATATTTTGGATATTAGCCCCTTATCTGGTGGGTGTTGGGGTGAATAGTTTCTCCCACTTGGTGGGTGGCTCTTGTATCCAGGGCACTATTTCTTTTGAGGTGCAGAAGCTTCTCAGTTTAATGTATTCCCATCTGTTTATCTCTGCTTCCACTTGTTTGGAAAGTGCTGTTTCCTCCTTGAAGATGTCTTTACTCTCAATGTCATGGAGTGTTTTACCCATGTGTTGTTCTGTATAATTTATGCTATCATGTCTGAGATCAAGGTCTTTAATCCACTTGGATTTTACCTTCATACATGATGTTAACTGGGGGTCTATGTTCACTTTTTTGCAAGTGGCTAACCAGTTCTGCCAGCACCACTTGTTGAAGAGGTTTCCCTGATCCACTTAGGATTTCTTGCTCCTTTGTCAAAAATTAGGTAATTGTATGTCTGGGGAACGTTCTCTGAGAACTGAAGCCTATTCCACTGATCTGAGGGTCTGTCTTTATTCCAATACCATGCTGTTTTGATAACTATTGCTTTGTAGCACAGTTTAAAGTTGGGGAAAGTAAAGCCTCCCATTTTCCTTTTTCCTAGTGCTTTAGCTATTCGAGTGTATTTATTGTTCCAAATGAACTTCATTTCTTCTAGATTCTCATTTTTAGTAGCATAAAGTTTCTCAAAGTAGTCTCTGATTACCCTTTGGATCTCTGCGATATCTGTCGTGATATTTTCATTTCTAATATGGGTTATCAGATTTCTCTCTCTTTCTTTGTGAGTTTTGCCAATGGTCTATCAATTTTTTTATTTTTTCAAAGAACCAATTTCTGCTTTCGTTGATCTTTCGGATTGTTTTTTGGTTTTCCACTTCATTAATTTCTGCTTTCAGCTTTGTTATTTTCTTCTGTCTCCCTATTTTAGTTACTTTTGTTGGTCATTTTCTAATTTTTCAAGCTGTGTCATTAAGTTATTCAGGTATGCCCCTTCTTCCTTCCTGATGTGTGCTTGCAGAGCTATAAATTTTACTCTCAGGGTCGCTTTTGCTGTGTCCCATAGATTCTGGCAGTTTGTGTCTTCATTATCATTTGCTTCCAGGAAAGTTTTGATTTCCTTATTGATTTTATCTCGGACCTCCTGATTGTTCAGTAGAACTGTGTTTAATTTTCAATTGTTAAAGTTTTTCTTCTGTGTGGCTTTGTAGTTCACATCTAATTATAGAGCCTTGCGGTCAGCAAAGGTAGCCTGCAAGATTTCTATCCTCTTGATTTTATGGAGGTATGTTTTATGTGTCAGCATCTAGTCTATCCTGGAGAATGACTCATGTACATTGGAGAAGAATGTGTATCCAGGTTTTGGGGGATGGAATGTCATATATATATATATATATATATATATATATATATATATATATATATATATATATATATATATATATATATATATATATATATATATATACTAGTCCTCTTTCTTCCATAACTCTTTTCAGGGATAGTATGTTTTTGTTGGGTTTCAGTCTGGTTGACCTATCAAGTGTTGATAGGGCCATGTTGAGGTCTCCCACAATTATTGTGTTATTACTGATTTCTTCTTTCAGATTTGTCAGTAACTGTATTAGATAATTTGCTGGTCTCTCATTGGGTGCATATATGTTTAATAGTCTGATTTCTTCCTGTTGCACATATCCTTTGATTAGTACATAGTGTCCATCTTTGTCTCTTACCACTTTTCTGAGTATAAAGTTGGTGCCATCTGTTATTAATATGGCCACCCACCTTTTTTAGGGTGTTGTTTGCTTGGATGATTTTCCTCCAGCCTTTGATTTTGAGTCTATGTTTGTTCTGACTATTCAGATGTGTGTCTTATAGACAGCAGAGGTTGGATTCATTTTTTTTACCCATTCTGCCATTCTGTGTCTTTTAATTGGTGAATTTAGTCCATTGACATTGAGGGAGATGATTGTCATAGGATTTAATGTCATCTTTGTAGATAAGTTTGCTGTGTTTATTGGTCTCTCTTGCCTTAGAGTAGACCTGTCAGTTTTTCCTTTAAGGCTGCTTTTTCATCTGTGAAGTTTCTGAGCTGTTGTTTATCCATGAAGCTATGTATTTCTTCTTCAAACCTGAACATGAGTTGGGCTGGGTGCAGTATTCTTGGTGAGGCATTCATTTCATTCAGTCTTGTCACAATATCCCACCACTGTCTTCTGGCCTTGAGAGTTTCTTGTGACATGTCTGCTGTAAGTCTTAGGGATGCTCCTTTGAATGTAATTTCCCTTTTTGATCTTGCTGCTTTCAGTATTCTATCTCTATCTGTGGGATTTGTCATTGTAACAAGGATGTGTCTTGGGGTATTTTTCTTTGGGTCTCTTTTAGCTAGTACTCTTCGGGCATGCAGGATTTGATTGCATGTAGTCTTTAACTCTGGGAGTATCTCTTCGATTATGTCTTTGACAGTTGATTCTTCCTGGAGATCTCCTACCTGGGTCTCTAGGACTCCAATGATTCTTATGTTGTTTCTGTTGAGTTTATCAAAGACTTCTATTTTTATCTGTTCAGATTCCTTGAGTACTCTTTCTATTGCCTGTTCATTTGTCTTAAGGTTCTTTTCCAATTTCTTCTGCTGGGTTGAGTTTTTCTGCATCTCATCTTCCAGTACTTTGATTCTCTCCTCAGCTGCTATTACTCTGCTGGCAAGGCCATCGATTGAGGTTTTCAGTTGAGCTACCGTGTTTTTCAGATCTGTTATTTCAGTTTGGAGTTTTCTGATTTCTGTCTTGTGTTCTGTTCAAATCGATCTATGCTTTCTTTGAGTTCTACAAAATTCTTCCATATTACTATTTTAAGTTCCTTATCCGAGAGGTTAATCAGGTGGTTGGAATTTATTAGGTCATCTGAGCTTTCGTCTTTATTCTCTGTGTATGGTGTTTGCCTGTGAAGTTTCCCCGTTGTCAAGCTTGTAGTGTGGTTTTTCTGCGTGTTGTGGTGGGGTTCATTGGTTAGAAAGAGTGCACGGCTGTGAAGCAAAGCAGCTCTTCTGCTGCCTCTAGTTGACAGTTTTTGGGGGGAGGGGGCACTCCCTAGGCCTCTGAGGAGACCTTCAGGTATTCAGAAACACAGACAGGCACAGGAGAAGTTTCCCTTGAAGTCCTCAGAGTGATCAAAGGCACAGCAGGGTGGAGCCTTGGCAGGCCAGGGAGCTCAGCTTATTGGATGGCAACCCCCCACAGCCAGAGTTTACTCACTGGGCAGCTTCAAAATGCAGTTCTTTGGGGGTGCACTCCCTAGGCCTCTGAGGAGACCTTCGGGTATTCAGAAACACAGATAGGCACAGGAGAGGTTTCCCTTGAAGTCCTCAGAGTGATCCCAGATAGGTAGTTTCAACCTGAGATTCCTTTATCATTTTTGTGCCCTCACAAACATGGTGCTGGAACACAATTGATGCTTAATATGGTTTGTTGATTGATTGAAAATATGAATAAATGAACATAGTGTTGTTGAATAAGTGCTTTATCATTTAGATTTTAATAAACACTCAGAAGATTATTATAAACTGTAAGTTGTCAAAAATAAAAATCTTGGACTGGATAGGAATGATATCTCAGTAGGTAGTGCTTGCCTTGTATGTGACTGAGCCAGGCTCAATCCCTAGCATTCCATATGTCCCCTGAGCACCAGCTGGAGTAACTACTGAGTGCAGAGCATGGAGTTAACCCCTAAACACCAAAGGTGTAGGCCAGAAACATAAATAAATAATACAAAGTATTTTATCAGATTATTTGCAGGATAATTCTTATCTTGTGTCATTACTTAAATCAGTTTGAAAATGCTAAATATGTACTTTATCAAATATAATTCTCTTCTTCCTTGGAATTTTTTGTTATTTTGCATTCCATGCTTATACAGCCTTTAAAAAAACTAAGTAAGTAGATTAAAATATGGAAAATTGAAGGACAGTGTTTTCTCTTGAGCATTTATATTACCTTTATTCTGACCTATATTTCTCAATATATTTACTTTTACTTCAAAATAGGAAAACGTTAATGTTTTTAATTTAGTCATCATAAAATTCAAAATTATCATGATTGATTTTTAAACATAATATTTCAACACCTCTCATGTAAACAGTGTCCATTTCCTCCACCAATGCCTTTACAACCCATTTTAGCCTCCCATACACCAGTCTGCTTCTACTAGAGACACTGTTTTTGCCTGTGGTCAGTGTTCTTGCTAATAGGTTTTATACATAATATTTTACCACCTTACTGCTCCTGGTTGCTTCCCTCTACCATAGTCATTGCTATCTCCTTATCCTATTCCCTAGTTCCCTCACATACATTTTTTTGTTTTGGGAATTAGACTCTTAAATAATGAATAAAATACAAATTTAAGATCTTAAAGGCCTATCATATGTAAGGAAGATTTAGATAGCCATCGGTTAAAGAGGCAGAAATAATAAAAATAAAATAAGTGAATTATGTTGTTATTAATTCAAAATACCAGACTGAAGCACAGAAGTAATATATTCATACATGTATATATATATATATATATATATATATATATATCAAATCAAGTTTGAGAAAATTTTTATGATAAAATGAAGTTTAATATCTAATTAGAATATCCCTATAAGGCAGGAGAGAAAAGGATCTATACTGTTTACAAAGACAATAACAAAGCCATTTCTCAGAAACTATGAAAATCAAAGCTAACTAATATAATAATTCTCCCAAGTAATCATTTTCTGATGAAGGTGGAGTGGCAAAATTAAATAATGCTAAAGCATCAGTAATGAAAATTTAAAAACAAATTTAACCATAGAAAAAATAGATGCTATAATAAAATAAAGAAAACAAAAACTCACTGGAATAAGATATTGAAACTGTTCAAAGAAAATGCATGTTAAACTTAAATTTTATATCAAATCAAATTATATTTTTATATGAAGGACAAATAAATGTTTCCAGGCATTTATAACTTAGATTCTCTTTCAGTAAAACAACAGGGTAGAAATATTAAAGAGATCTCTTAAGAGAAAACAAAAGTTTTACTAGAAAAGAATGTAACAAAAAAGAAGTATAGATTGTAAACCCGAGAGGGAAAATGTGAAAACATTGATCAAATAATAGAGTTGTAGCAAATAATATAAAGAAATTGAAAATGCAGAGTTGGCCTTTATTTCATTCTGGCACATATCTCTGACACCTTGGATACAGGACACTTCCTAAGTACTAGGCACATCCTTGGTTTTCATTTTGATCTTTGATGCAGGTTCCTGACCTTTTTCCTTAATTCTTGTATTCCAATTATAAAAATACTCTAATACCCCTGAATTGGACAGGTTTCCAGAAAGATTTGACCAGAACTTACTAGTATTAACTTGGAACTTTCATACACATCTTACCTCCCTTACTCTAAAGAACTAAAAATGAAGTTAGTAGAGGTACAGTTTAATTATAAATATTCATAAAAATTCCTTCCTTCACATTTCAAACTATGAAGATCTTATAGGTAGGTGAGCACTTACTGATCCGAGAGAAGCTAAATAGCTCTGCTGCTCTTACAAAATATTTTATTAATCTGAAAATTAATCAGTATATGTACTAGTAAAAGAAAGTAAACTAGTTTACTTATTTCTGTGATCCTCTCTAGCACATTAGTCAGAGGTACAAGTACCAACCTGAAAAGAGGGAGTTAGCAGGTAAAATGTTTGCTAAATGGAGAGACAGACATCCATCTAATATCATGGAAAATTTATTGGCATGGGTTAAAGAAAGTATTGTGAGTGTGGTTGCAGTGTCAGAAGAAAGGAAAAACAAAGAAGGGTTGTCATTTTTCTGATGCTGATAGTAATACAGACTTCTAAAAAATGCAAATGGGGGGCCGGGCAGTGGCGCTAGAGGTAAGGTGCCTGCCTTGCCTGCGCTAGCCTAGGACAGACTGTGGTTCGATCCCCCAGTGTCCCATATGGTCCCCCAAGCCAGGAGCGACTTCTGAGCGCATAGCCAGGAGTAACCCCTGAGCGTCACCGGGTGTGGCCCAAAAAAACAAACAAACAAAAAAAAAAAACAAAAAAAATGCAAATGCAGGGGCCGGCATGGTGGCGCTAGAGGTAAGGTGTTTGCCTAGGATGGACTGTGGTTCGATCCCACGGCATCCCATATGGTCCTCCAAGCCAGGAGCGACTTCTGGGTGCATAGCCAGGAGTAACCTCTGAGCGTCACCCGGTGTGGCCCAAAAACCAAAAAATTAAAAAAAAAATGCAATGCAGGACTGGATAAATAGTAATTTTGGCTGAAACTTTATGTTCAACCAACCCCACTGGATTCTCACTACCTAAGCACTGACAGGATTAATCCTGAGCACAAAGCTAGAAATAAACCCTGAACACTATTATGTGTATTCTTAAGCCAAAGTTTAGTAATAATAATAATAATAACAACAACAACAAAGCTAACAAAATTCATGTGCATCTTATATACTTTCTGTAGGAAGATAAATAAAATCAATGGATTCTAATTGTTTAAGAAAGGAAGAGCAAAATGATTTTATGGATGAAATATTTATGCTATAAAATTCAGAGCTACTCATAAAATATATTTTATAGCTAATGAAAAATATAGAAGAAACAATCATTCTGGATATGGCAAAGGATAATACATATGAATATAAAACTTGTCTATCTGGTACAATGCTTGCCAAAGATGGTGATATCACCATCTGGTCACTGTGATGATTTGAGAGGATGCAAGAATAATCAAGCCATTTGGGTGAGGCAGTAGTAGCCTTAACTTTCTCTGGTGCCGGGCATTTTCTGTTTGTTCACTTGAAGTAAGTAGAATTCAGGGTACTGTTTGTTTCATTTTTCCCAAAAGTTAGTGGAAAATTAAAAGAATTTGGATAGCTCTGGGTTAGTATAAGATAAATTAAAAGATGGTTAATATGAATCAAGCTTTCTTTGTAATTATATTGCATGGAAAGGCATTAAATATGTAAGTAAAGAGTTCAGAGCAGCAACTTCTAAGAGGCACCACTAAGCTTTAAAAACCTAAAATGAAAACAAATACAAGCAAAATTAAACTCAAAAGTGAATGAATATATATATATATATATATATATATATATATATATATATATATATATATATATATATTGAGTTTGGGGCCAAACCCAGTAGGTCTCAGAGGTTACTCCTGGAGCTGTGCTCAGAAATTGCTCCTGGCAGGCTCGGGGATCATGTGGGATGTCAGGAATCAAACCAGAGTCTGTCCTGGGTAGATTGTGTGCAAAGCAAATACACTATGGCTGTTCTACTGCACAGGCCCTTGAATATATTTTCATATTATTTAATACTTAATATATTTTAATATTATTATATTTTAATATTAGAAAAATCAGGCTGTAGAACTGAAGCGAGAGCACAACAGAAGGGCATTTGCTTTGCATGTGGCAGACCTGTATTGGATCTGGGTTTTATTACCGGCATCCCATATGCTCCCCTGAGTCTGCCAGGAGCCATTTCTGAGTGCAGAGCCAGGAGTAACCACAGAGTGCCACTGGGTGTGGCCCAAAAACCAACCCCCCAAAAAATTGTTTTTAAATAAAAAATAAAAATCAGGCATTTGTAACAGCAGGTTCCCCTTGCATGCAGCCGACCTGGGACCAACTAGGGTTCAATCCCCAGCATCCAATATGGTTCCCCGAGCCTGCCAAGAGTGATTTCTTAGCTCAGAGCCAAGAATAACTCTTGAGTGCCACCCGTCTGGTGTTGCCCCATAAAACAAACAAAAAATCAGGCTTTGAGATTAATATTTACAGCTAAGATAAAGTCATCTCACAGTGATAAAGTGGCTATTTGAGAGATTTGTGTCAAATGTGCATTTTTAAACTAATTGTGTTGCTTTAAAATTTTAGAAAACGAAGATTAATAATAGTTTAAGATAAATTATACAAAATGAGTGAAGAAAATTAAAATTTTTCTACCCACTGTACTATATTAGTATGTTCACTGTCCCTACAGAGATCTAAACTGCGTACTACCATACATAATCCTTAAAATAACATGAATATTCTTGATATACCTCAACCAATGCGCAGAAAACATCTAAGAATGTAAGTGGAGTGTTATGAATCATTGAAAAGTGAATCTATTGAAGAGGTGAGATTGCCAAATCTAAGAAACTAGACTAATTAAAAGTAAAACTGTGGAGAAAAAGGCTCACTCCCAGAAAAATTTCCACTATCTGAGTTCAAGATGAGACGAGAGCCTCCTTTGACTTCCTAATGGTGCAAGTGCTACTGCTGACCTGTACATTGCCAAGAGAAAAAGTGTTTCCTGCACTTCTCTCAGTAAAGCTATGATCTTTGAATGTTAAATGTAGGATCAGATAAATTCACTTGGCCTTATGACTTTAAATAGTTTTGAACTGTTGGATAGGGCACCACTTACAAAAAAGATCATTGAACCAAAAGGTGAGAGAATTTTTAGTTCAAATGGGATGTGTGTATGTGTGTGTTGGGGGGCAGTGATTACAATTTTATATAATATTTTTATTGAAGAATTTTTATGATTTTTGTGTGGTGAACATAGTCTTCCTAGTGGAGATATAAAAAAACTAACAGAATAA
This sequence comes from Suncus etruscus, assembly GCF_024139225.1. Lineage (NCBI taxonomy): Eukaryota > Metazoa > Chordata > Mammalia > Eulipotyphla > Soricidae > Suncus > Suncus etruscus. Next base: position 73,597,399 of record NC_064856.1, read on the forward strand.
CCAGTGCAAAAAATTCAAAAATTGAGTGCAACAGAGATAGAATAGCATAGATAAGGTGCTTGCCTTGAACTGACAACCTCCTCAGCCTTGCTGTTAACCTGTGAACAAGGAAAAGAATAATACTTGGGGCCATGAGAAGTATAAAATAAAACTAAATTGAGAAAAATGTGTTAATCATGAAGGACAGTTGAGGTGAAATCATTTGAACTGTGTTGTTTACTTAACTGAAGGGGAAAGAAGAGAAAAAAGGCAGGGCAGAGGTGACGAGTTATGAAAGACTCAAAAATAGCTTATGTTAATTAAAGGCAGGTTAGTAGTGCGGGCACATATACTAAGTGGAAAAAGAAAGAAGTAAAAACATAGTGCCTTCAAATATAGGTGTGGTCAGCTCATGTAATGAGTATTTTATCATTTCAGGACTGGTGCAATAGCACAGTGGGTTGAGTGTTTTCCTTGCACTGGGCCAACCTGAAACTGACCTAGATTCAATCCTGGGCATCCCATTTGTTCTCCTGAGCCTACCAGGAGCGATTTTGAATGCAGAGCTGGAGTAACTCCTGAGCGCCAGTGGGTGTGGCCTCAAAGCCAATCAATCAATTAATCTATAAATAGATAAATAGTGTATAATTATATTTCATTTTACTTTGTTTATTGTTTTGAATTTATATCCAATTGTGTTCCTGGATCTGTGCATTAGAAACACTACCAGAAATGCCCATGGTATGATGGACAATGGAGGACATTGAAATGGGATCAAACTGTTGGCTACCGTGACTGACTCAGTGGTTACTTTTGCAAAACTCCCTGCCATTTTTATAGTGCTAAGTGCTGTTTGCTATAAGCCCATATACCAACAGGAAAAAGGCAACCTTCAAGTAATAAGTAACTTCTCAGCCTAGGGGAGGAAGACACTGCCTGATACCATGGAGCCAAGTCTCCCTATAACTTACATTCCTGAGTTAATAGCTAAACCTCATCGCCCTATGCGACAGAGCTTACCCCACCATAAAACCTGCTGAGAGTTCCGGAAAGTGGTCTGCAAACCCTACTTTAGGGTCATAGGGCAATTCCTTGAAAGCTGCTGATTTAGGAGTGCTTGCAAGATTGTCACTGCTTCTCCCTCCCTTCTGGAAAATGATTTACTGCCTTTGTTTCATGGCTTTCGTGCCAAAAAGTATGATTGACACCACCTTTTACCTGCCCCCTTCTCCTTCTCTATATAAGAGATGCAGGACCCTAATAAAGTCACCTTTGAACGGTCTGATCGTCTAAGGTCATTATTACTAACCTCTCTCAGATTTTTTACAGGTGTGGTTGTGCTTCTAGCCCTGCTAAATAAAGGTGCGGTCGTCCGTAAGCCTCTCGACTGATTCCTGCTGGCCGGGCCCCTCCGGGGGGCTTCCAGGACCCCGCATCAAACATCTTCAAAAAAATTTTGTATAATATTTATTTGTTTGCTCATTTATTTGGGACCACATTTGACAAATATTTGTGTTTATTCTTACATCTACACTCAGGAATCACTCTTGGTAAGCTCAAGGGACTATATAGGATGCTGGGGATTGGACCCAGGTCTACTGAAAAAAAAGCAAATGACATACCTGCAGTAGTACTATCTATCTCTATAAATGCTTTTAAAGAAAAATCAATCATTTCTAAATAAAGTCCAATTTAAATTATGCTGTGTATTTTACTTGTAGGCACAAATGCATATTTCACAAGATAATCGAGTTAATGACTTTAGGTTTAACTTTGCATTTTTTTTCTCAATTTTTCAGGTGATTTTTCCAATTTACTGTGAGAAAAATTAGACAACTTTTATGGGGGAATTTTATTTTTACTCAATAACTATAAGGATCCTTCACATTTTATTTGTATGTTTAGAGGTTTGAATTTAAACCATTTTTTAATTTATTTTTTTATTTAAGTGACATGATCATAGTTGGGTTAGTCACAAACAGAACACCCCCTTTCACCAGTGTAACATTCCCTCCCTTCCCCCTTCCCATCCCCTGCCTTTATTTGAGACAGGCATTCTACTACAATTATTTGTTATTAAGTTCAGTAAATTGTATTTTTTTAAATGATAAGAGTAAAAAAATATATAGTAAAGGTGTGATAGTGGCAATCGCCGTTGTTTGCATAGGTTCAGAAACAGTGCTGGTGGGGATGTGGAGAGAAAGGAACCCTTATCCACTGCTGGTGGGAATGCCGTCTAGTTCAACCTTTATGGAAAGCAATATGGAGATTCCTCCAAAAACTGGAAATCGAGCTCCAAAACGATCCAGCTATACCACTCCTAGGAATATACCCTAAGAACACAAAAATACAATACAAAAATCCCTTCCTTACACCTATATTCATTGCAGCACTATTTACCATAGCAAGACTCTGGAAACAGCCAAGATACCCTTCAACAGACGAATGGCTAAAGAAACTGTGGTACATATGCACAATGGAATATTATGCAGCTGTCAGGAGAGATGAAGTCATGAAATTTTCCTATACATGGATGTACACAGAATCTATTATGCTGAGTGAAATAAGTCAGAGAGAGAGAAAAAAACGCAGAATGGTCTCACTCATCTATGGGTTTTAAGAAAAATGAAAGACATTCTTGCAATAATAAATTTCAGACACAAAAGAGAAAAGAGCTGGAAGTTCCAGCTCACCTCAGGAAGCTCACCACAAAGAGTGATGAGTTTAGTTAGAGAAATAACTACATTTTGAACTGTCCTAATATTGAGAATGTATGAGGGAAATGCAGAGCCTGTTTAGAGTACAGGCGGGGTCAGGTGGGGAGGAGGGAGATTTGGGACATGGGTGATGGGAATGTTGCACTGATGATGGGTGGTGTTCCTTTTATTACTGAAACCCAAACACAATCATGCATGTAATCAAGATGTTTAAATAAAAAAAATAAAAATAAAAAAAAATAAATAAAAATTTGGGGAAAACAGAAAAAAATCCTTGGCCTAATTACAAAAAGGCCTCACCCCAGAAGTTTATTGGCATAAGACCGACTCTGGGTTCCAGGCATACCAGTCTGTCCAACCCGAGGCATTCTCCGTGGTCCAGGTGAAACTTTTTCACACTAGCTATTGTTGGTATCAGCTTCTTATATTTAAAGATTCTGGATTCTGTGCATTTCTTTCATCGATGTCAGGCTGATGTGGAGCATCATCTAGTTTCAGAATACCATTAAACGCGGAGTGATCTGCCTTGCAAGCAGGCTGTTGCTGAGTCTTCTGGTGTTGAGAGCACTCTTTGGAATGTAAACCATTTTGTTAATTTTAGCAAATTAATAAAAATGGAGATCTTTGGGCCAGAGAGATAGTACAGGGGTTAAAGCATTTACCATGTATGAAGTTAACATTCATTCAATATCTAGCACTAATTGGTTCTCTGAGCAACCCAGAGAGCAATTCCAAACACAGAACCAGGAGCACTATTGGGTAGTTTTCAAAAGCCCAGAAAATAAAATTGAATGAAAATTAAGAACTTTGGTCTCATCTGACAAGAACTCTTGGTAAATAAACAGACTTATTAAATATAATGAAAATGTATTGGTTAAAAAATTATTTAATTAAAATTTTTATTTACAAAATATATTATTTTATGACCTGTCAACTGTTTATAACTGCTACAATTGTTTAACTCTTTTTTTTTTTTTTTAAGAAAAGCATTAGTTTTCGGGAGAGAGGGGCAGACTTTGGAAGAACTCTAAATAATAAATATATACTTGTTTGCCTTTATAAAATTTTGTTAAAATTTATTAGCCATGAAGATACAAAAGTTTATAATTAGAAATTCAAATCAGCCATTATGCAATATTTCCTTTCAAGCCAGAGAGATAGTACAGTGAACAGTGATTGCCTTGCATATGATGACACAGTTTTTGGTTTTTTTTGTATTTTTTGGGGGGGAGGGGGGTCACACCCGGCAGCGCTCAGGGGTTACTCCTGGCTCTACACTCAGAAATCGCTCTTGGCAGGCTTGGGGACCATATGGGATACCGGGATTTGAACCACCGACCTTCTGCATGAAAGGCAAACACCTTACCTCCATGCTATCTCTCCACCCTCCGATGACACAGTTTTTATTCCCAGCACCACTTATGGACCCTTGAAAACCTCAAGCACGAGCCGTGAATAAATGTATGCCCTGAACACCTCCATCTGTTGACCCAACCCTGAACCCAAGTTCCATAAATTAATCCTTATCTCTGTATCTCTTCTATTTTTTCCTAGTCCTAGTGTCTGAGACACAGTAAACAATTATTTGCTATCTAAGGATGTTTGATATTTAATTAATTATAAGCAGATGTAGCTAGTAAAAAGAGTCTAACTATATTGTGAAAAGGTATATATTCCATTTGTTTTATTTTTACTGTTTTTCCCAAAATATCACATATAAAAGGTTTAAAAATTATTTTCTTATGAGTTTGCATATATATATATATCTATAAACAATACAGCTGAAATACAATTATAGTTTCCCTTGATTTTTATTCCTTGATTATTATTATCCAGCATCATTGATCATAGGTCATACATCATTTTACATCATGATAGCACATTGTTTCTGATAAAGGCATTACGTTGGTAAATCACAAAATAAAGAGAAGATCACAAAATGCATTAAAATGGATTGTTTTTGTAAGCCTATCTTTATAAATCAGTGGACCAGATTCATGTTGACATAACCTTTGGAAATGCCAACTAAATGAATAATTGGAATTTCCAACTAGATGAATAGTACTCCAGGATGTAATATATGGTCTACAGTTTCAAATGACATATAGAACAGTTTCTTTTATAATCACGATTCATGAGTCCAGGAGAAAGAGGAGTAAATTTTTAGTGTTACAATAGACACCTAATAGAATTGCTGACAAAACCATTCGACTTTGCTTGTCTCTGAGTCTAAATTCCTGAAGAGGATGCATTTATATTAATGCCTATGAACTGGTTATACTAAAATCAAAGTTTAAATTATACTTTTCATGTTTACTCTAATAAGTAAATAACCAGGTAAGATGAATGTTTTTATTCTGGTTTGGTAGTTATACTTATAAAGAAGAAATTATATTGCTATCACATAATTCAACACAGATGTATAATGTCTAGAACTCAAAGGTATTTCTGTACTCAGTGATTACACTCAATGGAAAATTAAAATGTTCTAAGATAGGATATTTTATGACTCTAAACAAAAACTAGTTGGAAGGTGACTGACAGAGAAAACTTTATTATAACAATGTAGATATAAATAACAATTATGATTATTGACCCAAAAGAAAGTGTAATAGTGAAAAATATATTTACCAAAATATTTCAATACCAATTTGTAATGATAACTTCAATATTTTCTTCTTTATTTGATTTTTATATAGCAAAAGAAATAGTAATAATAAGGAATTATGTACTTCAGTACTTGTCTTAAAATTATAAAAATTATCAATGAGAAGGACCAGAGAGATAGGGCAGGTGGCTACAGAACTTGCCTTGATTGCAACTAACACAGGTTTGTCTCTGAAACATTATATGTTCTCTAGAATCCAAACAAAAATAATATTTAAAAGAAAAGCTATGAATAAGCCCTAGCACTGCTGGGTATACATCCATGCAGATATATCAAAGAGGAAATGCAAATCATGTAATAAAGAAATGAATATAACTAAAGGAGGAATAAAGTGCTCTTTCTATTATGTGGGAAGAAATAGCTATTCAAGAACCAGTTTCATTATTTTACAGAACATAATTTTGCTAATATTATATTTATAATTTATAAGAATCATAAATATGGCTGGAACATTACTATGGCAGTTAGATTTCTTCCTTGCTTACAGCTCACCTGGTTTGATCTTTTGTACCACATATGATCCAAGCACAGCCAAAAGCGATCCCTCAACACGGAACCAGGATTAAGCCTTGAGCATTGCTTGAAATGGTTCAATAATCCCCCCCCAAATAAATGTGTAGGTAAATGAGAAATTTATAAGTGGTGAAATGTAGTGGAAAGTATTATGTCAAAACATTGTTACAAATGTTCTTCTTTTTATAATTCTGATTTTGTTGTGAGTCGAAAGAACTTTTGTGAAAATTGAAGTAAGTTGTAAAATAGCACTTACTTTACAATATATAATTGCTAATTTATGAAACTAAAACTGATCACAGAGACCAGAGCTATAGTACTCTAAAGCACTTGCTTTGTACACTGCTTACCAGGTTTGTTCCTCAACAACCCACATGATTTCTTGAGACCACAAGGAATAATTCCTGCGTGTAGAATAAGCACTGCTTTGTGTGCCCTCAAACAAAGAAGCAAAACAAAAATAAACAATAAAAATCATCAAAAAAACACCTGGATTTTCTGTGTGTTTTTCTCTTTTTTTATTTCTCTAGTGTGTGGCAAATGCCTCTGAACTTTTAGAAGTCCATTCCTGCAGTATTTCCACACATTCTGACTCCTGCTTATGTATTAATGTTCTTTTCCAAGCTTATGAATGCTAAGTTCTTCTTTAAGACAAACTCATTATGAAATTTGTAAACTCAGAGGCAAATTAAGGGACAAATTTAGTTTTTAGAAGTCTCACATTACTATCACTTACCTCATAATTTCCTTCTTACTATAGCTGTCCTCACTGGCATTTCATTGCCTTTTTTGCTTGACTGCCAACATGACATTGGGCTTCAGCAACGAGAAGATAAATGTGAAGCCTCCCAAAATCTATTTAAACAGCTTTTTAATTTGTTTTGAGATCAATTCACAGTATCAGTTGCACGTGTGCCATCTAGTTGTTCTGTTTCTGTGATTGAAGTCTGACACAATTAGTGAGAAATTTTAGCCAGTAAGAAAAAATGTTATTATTCTTAGCTTAATGGTCCTAGCAAACATAAGAAATTAAAGTTTAATATTGACATTCATCTCAATTAATAATTTTCATATAAAATATATGCATTTCTTACCCATTATATTTTACCAGTTTTTAAGAAAAAATGTCTATTTGCATAGCTGTGAGGAATGCACTTTAGCTAAAATTGACAAGAGCCAATTACTTCATTTCAGTATAAAACCAAAAGTGTACCTTACTGTTTAAAAAGTACAAGGGTGCTTATTTTTAAAAGTATTTAATAAGTGATAATTTTGGTATTTAATTATTATTTCTAATTTCAATAGCTTCAAATGCTTCTTAAATTTTAGATTACATTTCAATTAGTGGTAGTTTTTTTTTTCATTTATTTAGATGAATTGACAAGGTTTAAAGAATATTGTCTTAGCTGTGGGCATTTTTACAACAAAACACATTTTCAGCATTTAGATTTATTTTTTTCTTCTAAGTATATTCCCCCTGGGTAAAAGTGCTATTACTTACTAGATTAAAATATAAAAGAAAAAATATGGGCTTGGCACCTGACAGCAGTTATCTCTTCCAGCTCAAGATTATATTATTTTCCAGATTTGAATTACTGTGGAAACAGATGGACAGTCAGAAAATAAATGGCATGCTAGTGCATTTATTATCTTATAAAGCACAATGAACTCATAAATATTTTAATTTGAATTTTTGGGCAATAGCTTAACTTTGTCCATTTGTCAATAGGGCTGTTGTTACAGTGGAACTATACAATTCAGATAAGAGTGAAATATGGCATAATATAAAAGCAGTTTAGAAGATAACTGTAATGCCATAGTTTATAAGAGTAGAAAATGAAAAATGTGGCTTAAAAAGCACAATTGAATATGGTATTGTGACTTATTATATACAAGTCATCTTCTTATGTTAAAGAAAATTTTACACTGTAACAAGTCTTTATATATTTAAGAAGTATATTTTATGTCACTTGTCTAAATAGGAAAGAATCTAAATTGAAGTTGCATCAAAGAATGAAGCAGAGGAATGAGATGAAATCCAAAAGAATAATAGCTCAGCAAATAGATTCCTAGTGTCTGCTTTCAAAGGAGAGCACAGATTAATGGATATCAATGAGAAGCAGGGCAGAGATTTGTATAGTAAAAGATGTTGGGAATAAAGAAGAATCAAATGTAAATGACTAGTAGAAAAGTAATTCAAAACATTATTTTTATGTTTTCTCTTAATCTATACCAGGATTCCAAAGATTTTATTGTACCCTGAACTTTAAGGTAACCTATGTAAATTTCATTTCAAAGAGGAGTACAAGAACAGGACATAACAGACCCTTAAAAAATTTAGTATACAAGAATCTTGACATTTCAAATATCAGTACTATAAAAGATTGAATTTTAATTAAGATAATTTACTTTGGGACATAATACATAGATAGTATAATTGCTTGCCTATGTGCGACTGACCCTTTTATAATCACCGTTACCAATATGGTCCCTGAGCACAGAGGCAGGAGGTATAATCCAAAAATAAAAACAATCAACAAAACAAAAGAATGACTCAGTATATAGATAGATATGCTTTATTTTGTTTTGTTTTGTAATGATTTTCAATCACACCCATGGTCTCAGAGGTTACTCCTGACTCTGAACTCAGGAATCATTCCTAACAGTGCTTGAACCTTTTGGTTGCTACGGATTAAACCTGAGTTGGATAAATGGAAGGTAAGTGCCTAATGTACTGTATGATAGTTGTGGGCTCTGGCATACCACATGTTATGTCCTAAGGAGAATAAAAAATTTAGGAAGATTAGTGGACTGGAACTATAGTACAGTGGATACTTTGAATATGGTCAGGTTGAATCCTTGGCAACCATACGGTCCCTTGAGTTCTGTCAGGACTCATTCTTGAGTTCAGATACAGGTGTAACCCCTGAGTCCTGCCAGGTGTGACTCAAAAACAAACCAATCAAAAAATGTAGTAAGATTATTCATGTTACAACAAAAATAAAATTAAATAAATTAGAAAATTAAGGTGTTATTGAATGATTCTATTGATATGTGAAATATGAATTAGAAAACCAAACAGAGGGGCCGGGCGGTGGCGCTGGAGGTAAGGTGCCTGCCTTGCCTGCGCTAGCCTAGGACAGACCGCGGTTCGATCCCCCGGCGTCCCATATGGTCCCCCAAGAAGCCAGGAGCAACTTCTGAGCGCATAGCCAGGAGTAACCCCTGAGCGTCACAGGGAGTGGCCCAAAAACAAAAAAAAAAAAAAAAAAAAGAAAACCAAACAGGTTGACAACAATCAACAAAATAAACTCAGATTTCAAACTAGGTGTTGATTACTAGAAGGAACAGGGAATAAGGGAAGTAAATATCAATCTCTTTTGGGGGTGAGACAGTATTAGGACTTTGTTGATGGAATAATATTTATACATATGTAGCGGTGTCAAACTGAACTCCTGAAATTTTACAATAATAATAAATGATGAATCAATAATAATAAAAGGCTAAAGATAAAATAATAAGGATTTAATAAGGAATGTCTAGATATTGGCAATGTAATTAAAATAAATATTTAATAAAATAAAATGTATGTAAAATTTAAAATTATTTAAAGTTCAAAAATGTGAACCTAATAAAAGAGCTTAGGTATTGAAAGTTTGAGAAATAAATCCGTGGTAAAACATCAAGACTGACTGAAACAATTTCAATAATGTATATTGGGGCATTTAATCCAATGTTGGTGGATGGAGGGTTCATAGCAAAATGTCTCTTGAAACAAACAAGTTAAATAATGAAGGTCTTAAATAATGATTTCCTAGTACATTTCAATTTGAGGTAAAGTTCCACTACATGGAACATTATTATTGTGATCATTCAGATCTCAAATCAAATATGTTTATTTGAGGCTCTTTACTACCTAACCTAGTAGACTCTTGATCATTCTACTTTCTTTTGTTAGTATTTGAGAAATTATTATCAATGCTTGCAAAGTTAATATGTTGTTAATTTTGGGATAGTATATAATTTATTTATTATATTATTGATTTGACAGTTTGTTAAACACATTTTTCTTATGTTTACCTTTTCATTGTTGACATTTTGCTACCTTTTTGTTTTACCATTTGTCTATCATTTATTTATTACTGAATTGTTAATTAAGCACACGAATACATATTTTTCTAGTGCTAATTATAAAGACAGCTTTGAACAGACCATCAGGATAGAATTTCCCTCTTATATTCTCAGTTTTGGGAAAATAAATGAGATGATTATTAATTTCCTCCATCTGGCATCTTTTTTACTTTAACTTGATCAAAAAAAAAAAAACTCAAAATCATTCCATAATGTATGTGAAGCAAATTAGTAACTTTTCAATACTTTTCACATAAGTTGTTATAAATAGATCTATATGAATTAAAGAGATTGCATTTGTATTTAGATAGACAGGGGTATGTTATGGGAAATGTCAGCAAGAAACAATATGATCCATTCCTTGTATATTCCTAGTAAAATGGGTAAATGACTAAAAAAAATATGATCAGACAAAGGTTACAGTAACTAGGATGTAGTCATAGAAGAGGTAGAAAGGTGACATCACTTTAACTAGTGAGGAATATTTGGGATTTATGCATAACCAGGCAAAAAGGCTAACAGGTGAACAAACTCACATGGATAGAATTTAAGGACATCACTTCCTTAAACTGACGAGAAACTGATACTCAACACCTTATACTATGTTTGCCATATGGTTCAAGGTGTTATTGTATCAATGAATTATTAATCAATTCATTCATCGACTAATATTCATCATCCAACAATTTGATAAAAGTAAAACATAAGGGCAGCATAACAAAAAATTTCATAAATCATACTTTCTCTCAAACATTTTTTGTTTCTTTTTTTGTTTATTTGTTTTGTTTATGTTTGGGCCATACCCGATGGTGCTCAGAGGTTATTCCTGACTATGTGCTCAGAAATAGCTCCTGGCTTAGGAGATCATAATGGATGCTGGGGACAAAAACGAGGTCCATACTGGGACAGCCATGTGCAAGGCAAAAGCCCTACCACTGCACTATCACTCAGGTCTCACTATCAAATATTTTTGGAAGTTTTTTGCTCATACAGTGCAGTATTTGTATTACAAGTTTGTAACTGATCTTTTTAAAATCAGAGAGATATTTTTTCTATTCTTAGATTTAGATGATTAAACGATCAAATGGGTTTCTTGAAAGAATTCAGCACTCTTACCTTTGAGACCATGAAAATATTTTTAATGTGCAGAATATAGTAATTCTTACTCTTGAAGACCTGAGCAACTTCTAAGTAGGTATATTTTATATTACATTACATATTAAATATATTATATTTATTATATATTTTATATTTCATTTGAATGTATGGACAAACTATATTTTTTTATCTTAGCGTCATGAAGCAGGCATGCAGGTAGGTAAGAAAGGGTCTCTCCCAAACCAATGAATTCTTGAGATATGATGAAACCTAGAGTCAGAGTTTGGAGTGTTAGGCCAGTAAAACCCACAGAGATATGGAGACACCATACATAGATAGTCAAAGAAAAAAATGTTTATTATAGTTCAGTGTTGAGGCCTCTCAGATCATTGTGACGCTGAGGGCCTTGAGCAGCTTTCATCCAATGCACATTTTATACTTTCCTTATACATACTAGGGGAGACAAGGCCACATTCCTACCTTATTTGTTAAAAATAAATGAGAGGATAAAACGGAAAGAGGCAGTAGTTAGGATACACCAAGACCTCCTGGCTAGCTTGCAACACTCATCAAATTTTAGGAGTTTGCCTCCCCTATACCCATCGTCTTGAGTGCTATCAACCCTATGGGGAAGCCCATTTCCCTTCTTTTCTTAGGATAATTGCTCCAGGTGTGTTTCCTTTTCTCAGGTTCCTTAAACTGAATTAAACAAACACACCAGAATTAAGCAAACATGGTGGTTAAAATAGTCTGACAAGCTTATGACCTACATATTTTCTTTCTACTTTGGAAGTCTAATTTCTGGTGCTCCCTAAATTTGACAGGAATGTCCCTGTTCAAGGTGGGTTTTTAATTTTTACACGACTATTCTCGTCTTACAGAAGCAGTTATTTCTTTGCAAAGTGTCTCTCCTGACTCTACTACAGAACCGGAGAAAATAGCCCCACTAATGGGAGAAGTTACAGCAAGAACAAAGACCAAGAAAAGAATCTCAAAAAAGTCAATCAACTACCCTTAAACTTCCCCCCGACAAATAGGTTAGCAACGGGACTTATATCTGGTTAGAAAGCCTGTAATAGTCAACTTGGAACAAAGGTGTGGTGCACAGGTGTTTCAGGGTACATGGAGTTGTATGTTGCATTGCATCTATGCATTCCCTTCTTGAGATATGGACTGTCTACTTTCATGCTGGGTAGTTTACTGGTTCTCTCTCTCCTCTCTCTCTCTCTCTCTCTCTCTCCTCTCTCTCTCTCTCTCTCCTTCTCTCTCTCTCCTCTCTCTCTCTCTCTCCTCTCTCTATCATCTCTCTCTCTCTCTCTCTCCTCTCTCTCTCTCTCTCTCTCTCTCTCTCTCTCTCTCTCTCTCTCTCTCTCTCTCTCTCTCTCTCTCTCTCTCTCTCTCTCTCTGCCTTGGAGAAGCCTGCACTCTCTCTTGAGCTGGTTATCCTCTCTCTGTTGCCTAACCTCGGTACCTCTCAATAAAACCTATTTCTACTTTACTGTTCACCGCCTCCAGAAATCATTGTCCTTGAGAGATGGCGACGGACTCAAAAGTCCTTGGTAAGGTCTAGGACTGACTTTACTTTTCTTGCTAGAGCAAGGCCAGCAGACCAAGATCTTCCCGGCTGTTACTGGGATAGAGAGAAGCTGCAGATTTTCTTTTAGGGGCTTCTGCCTCTTCTCCAGCTAGTTCACATAAGTCATCTGGGACCAATGATTTCTGTACACTTGATAAATGGAGGCTAGGGAAATGAATTATCAGACTCTTGATCCAGTAATTGACATAGACACCAGAGCCTGTGCTTTATATCTGCAAGCTCCAGGCCAGATTTCAGCTGGCAGCTTCTAGTCGTAGACTGAACACAGTAAAACACTACTTTTTCCTGAAGGGGAGCTTTGTCAAGGGTTCTCTGGTGGCCTTGATGAAATGACTTAGCACTGAACTGCAGAAAGAGATACTTTTACCTAAAGCTCTTTCTGTCTCTGTCTTCTATAGGTATAAAACATGTCTGGACCACTTTATCTACCTCCTTCCAAATTTACTTTCACAGGCAGTTCACTTAATTAATCTCCTGCACATAGTATATCACGTTTTAGGTTCTTCATCCTCAGGTAACCCAAACCAAAAAACAGTTCTTAAATTGTTCTAAAAATTATAGGCTCTAAATGTGTTTCCTATTCTCTTAACAAACTGTCAGGTAATGTCACTCTAGCTTTTGAAACTAATTTAAGAAATGAACATTAAAACTTGAAAAGATTCTGCTTTCTGGGGCTGGAGCGATATAGAGCAGCAGTAGGGAGGTTTGCCTTGTACATGTGGCTTACACAGGACCGATCTTCCTGGTCTCATATGGTTCCCCAAGCCCAAGAGCTGTTTCTGATAGCATAGCCTCACTGGGTGTGGCCTCCAAAAGAAAAAAAAAAAAGAGAAAGAATCTGCTTTCATGAGGTATACCTATTTTGCGTTAACCCTTTCTGGGTTATAATTAGACTTGTAGAACCTTGAAACAATGTGTAAAATGCACATCTGAAAAAATACTTTAAAGTATATGTAATGGTTAGAATTCCTTTGTAACTATGAAACTGTAGCTGGTGGTAGACTTTAATTCCTGCATCCCTTTTTTGTTTTGTTTTTGTTTTGTTAGGGTCTGGGAAAATCCCTATCCTCAGGGCACCCCAAGAGTTCCAGGTATTGACATTGAGACCATGCAAGAGCACAGGTGAGATTTTATTCTGGATCCAGGGTCAGTGCCCTGGGACAGATCCCAAAGCCAAAGACCTCAAGCTTTGTCTGAGCAAGATTTATATAGATCATTTTCTTATAGGAACAGTGTCATCATTTCTTACAGGCGGCAGGCACAGTTTGTGCATTTTAAATTATAACTTAGTCAGAAGAAACATACTCGATGAACAAAGAGGTGGTCAATTAAAACTTAACAAACCGTAGTGTTACATATTGGAGATGGTCAGCTTATCACAGTGGGCCAGGATGGAACACCCTGGCCTAGTTAGTTAACAGAGAAGAAAGGAATCACTAAAACTCAAGGTTCAAATGTAGCTAATTGTTAGATTTCTTTGCACAGAGTGGCACATACGTCAGCCTCAGAAGCATGGGAGTTGGGCTTTCTGGCACCGAGAGCCCCCTCTGGTTGGTACTGCAGAAATCACTCTAGGCTTATTATTATTAGCAATAATATAAGAATACTTAATGGCTAACTTAACTTAATGATATATATATATATATATATATATATATATATATATCCTATAAAACTTAAAACTTACTTAAAGTGGCAGCTATAACATATATAAGTATAAACGGGCCTTGATCCTACATGCCCAAGTCTTTAACTCCCAGGCTTGCTGTCCTTGGGAGCTGTGAGAGCAGAACTTGCTTATCTTAACTCGAGCTAACTGTCTGAGGCCTCTTTCTAACTGTCTCTGCGGCTCCCGGCTCTTCTGGCATGGGTTTCTGTTTACAGGCTAGAATTCTAAAATGGGGCAGTCTTTGAAAAAAAGAAGTTTAAAATATATATAAGACCTAGAAACATTTAAGAAATTTTTCCTCATCAGTTTTTGGGCCATACCTGGTGATACTCAGGGGTTACGCCTGTATGTGCTCAGAAATTGCTCCTGGCTTGAGGGAAAATGTGGGACTCTGGGGTATTGAATACAGTCCGTTCTAGGTTAGTACATAGCAAGGCACTCTACCTCTTGTGCCACCGCTCTGGCCCTAATTCCTGCATTCTTGACAAGAAAATACAAATTATCCTTCTCCACTCACTTGGGAAACCTAGAGAAGTACCTGAGAGATTTTGAATTGTTAGTCATTAGTTCACTCTTGCACAAATTTTTGCGACCTGCCAGCCCCAAAAGGGCTCTGTAAAGCTGCAACTGAAGAACAGTTGATCTCATATCATGGGTAATGATTCTTGAAACCTGATTTCTTGACAAGCATTGAACTCAGGGTGGAGAAAGGAATTTTTCTTTTCAGGTAATATATTTCAATTCTAAATCTTACCGGATGTTAGGTTACACCTTATTTTACCTAAAACAAAGATCATCCCTGGTTCCTTTGTATGTATGTTGTTTACAACTTGTATTTACCCCCAAACAGAGATTATTTTACTAGTAAACTTGGGTGGGCCTGGTTCAGGATAGCCTGAGCTATCTGTCTTTACACTGTCCTTACTGTCCCACCCAGGGGTAGTCTCTGTACTCATAAAAATGGCAGTTCTGGCAGGCAGAGGGTTGGAGATGCAAGGTAGAAGACTGCCAGGCTACACGTTTATCACCTTCAAACTGGTTTGGATTATTTCATGTGCAAGTGACCCTTATTCAGACTCATTCACCTTGGGTTGGAGATAGCTGCAAGGTGTGGGGGAGTGATTTATACCTGGGCTTATCACCTTTTTTGTCACAGAAAATATTTTCAGGAAGAAACAAATAGAGAAGTAAATTTAGTTTATTGGGGAAACAAAATAAGGAAAGGAGAAAAGTGGATTGAGGTACAAGCTCCAGAATGTATACAGGGTTTCTCCAGAATGCAAAAAAACAAAGTACACATCCCAAACAATGATGTATAGGCTGGACATTTTAAAATGTATCCTAAAGTATGAAAGTTCACAAATAAAAAGGGAGATGCAGCTGTTAGGGTCCAGAGTCCAAGGATAAGACCACACAATTGAAATGAAGCAAAGCAAATCTTTAGCCCATCTACTAACAAGCTACAAACTGATTGGCCAAGGTCACCTTGCAGAGAAGCAACCTTGCCCAGGTGTCACAAACCAGGTTAAATAGGGCTAGAAGCAAGAAGTCTTGACCTTTAAGTTGATTGGCTGTTGTCTAGGGTATTTCTAGGATGTTTTATTATGTCTTTTTATGGCTAGATCGTTAGATGTCTAGGGTGGTATACTGTGGTTTATAATGCCTTCGGGTCTGCATCATTATTGTTTGAATAGAAACTTAGCCCTTAAATAGAACTTAGCCTTGTCAGCTTTAAATGGAAACTTAAAATTGGTTTAAAAAATAGAGTTTTAGTAAACTGCCCTCACCCCACAGTCCATAGCCAGGTGTTTGCCCATCTTAGGGCATTTGATAATTTTCTTTTGATATTCTTTGCATGAACTTTGTTCCTCTCCCTTGAGGTGGTCAGCCCCATCTCAGGAAACCTCGGGAATCTGGTCCGGAAATTTGCATCCAATTGTTTTTTCTAGATGCTGAGAAGATTCTTAGATGTCAAAGGCCCCTGTGCCTTCAGGTTGGTTTAAGACACTTTATTTCTAACCACTATTACCTTATCTTCCTACTTGCTACAAAATGACTTTAATTTTAAATTTATTTACTCAATGCATCCTAAATAAACTGTCTAATAATTGTATGTGTTTATTTAGATTTTGGAATTGAGGGGTTTTTAGGGGCAGAGTGATAGTACAGCCTGGAGGTTACTTCCCATAAGGCATCTGAGCAGTGGGTTCAAACTTTTGCATCACATGTAATCCACCAAGCACTGCCTGGAGCGATTCCTAAATGTATATCTAAGAGTAATCCCTGATCATTGCCAGGGGTTATTGACCATAAATTAAAGTAGTAGTAATAACAACAACAACAATAACAAAGGGCTAAGTTTAAATATTACTCTGGATGTTAAAAGTAACCCTTATTTTTCTAAATTACTTCAGTGCTCAGCAAATTCCTCTAATTTGCAGAATTCAGCATACTTCTTTTTACAGCAATTTGAGGGCATTTTGCTTTTGATGGACTACTATCTGGGGATATCTTTTCAAAAAGTGATGTCATTAAATTCATAGTTTTCCTCTGCCACAAGAATAAGTTCTAGTTGAGGTTTTCCGAGTTCTCCTTAAGTCACTTTCATGTCTTCTGCTTTGTTTTGTTTTTATAGTATCATTGATAGGATAGGAGAGAAGCCTTGAATCTACAGAGTTTAATGGTAATGGCGGTGAGTTGGGACAAGACATTGCAGCAGTGACTCATATCTTCCCACTTTTCCTCTTTAAAATTTCTAAACTCAAAATTTACAAAATTCTTTTAAAAATTGTTCAGATATAGTAATAACAATAACCAAATAATCAAAACTTTTAGGAAAACAACCACACAGGTTTCTCCCTTTCCCAACTAAGAATAATATGTATAATTCAGGGGAATGTGATTTGCTAGAGGCAGTAGAAAAAGAGGGAAACTTATTAACATCTGATTGTAAATATTGGTGAGAAGTCAAAGAAAAGCAACCAGTGGGTGAGCAATAGAAGAACACAGAATATCCAGCAAACATGATACTCCCCATCAGGACAACACATAATCTTTGCAAGTTACTGCTGTGAAGAAGTGTGAGAATAAAATCACTAGGACAGAAGAACCGTGAAAACGAAAACAAAATTAAAATGAAAAAGAGCACATTATCATGTATTTAGCTACCTGAAATATAACAGTAGAGGGAGCCATTGAGCTGAGAAATCAGACCATTCTAAAACCATCTTCTTACCTACTAATAGTTTTCACCTCATATTTGCTCATTGCTAGCCTCTAGGGAAATTCAGTAATAAGGAGAGACAAGAGTACTCGGTGGCAGGAGAAGAAATATAAATAACTGCAACAAAATAATCTCTGTATAATAATTGACATACTTTTGACTCTTTGATCCTCCATATGCACTACTTAAAATCAAAATAGTTCCCTGAAATTATAAAAACAAGATCCCATAACCTGAAACAAACCAAGTTGTATAAGAGTTTTAAAGGTGAGAGCACAAAAAGAACTTTAGTTGCATACAATTTGTACATTCTAATTAAATTAATCATAAATATGAAAAAATAATTTTATCAGTAATATAATAGTAATATGAGTCATGATCTATTAAATCTATTTTGTTTAATGAAATAAATTGAGTATAAAATTGGTATATAATTATTTGGGTCAAGATTTTCACTGATGGGGCTGAGCTAGCACAGTGGAGAGTACTTTTGACTTGTATGCGGCCAACCCAGGTTTGATCCTTGGCATTTCAACAAGGTTGGTTGCCTGAGCTCTGCCAGGAATGACCCTGAGTATAGAGCAAAGATTAAGCCCTGAGCACATCTGGGTTATGACCACAAACAAACAAATAAACAAGTGGAAAGCAAAAAAATTATTTCAGTGATAAAGTGAATATAATTCAAAATAAATCAAGAATTTAAATAAACTCCCTGCTGTGTTAAAATTTAAGCTATATTTATCATTACTATTTGTTTTAAAACATACATTCTATTTCTCTTCTGTGGATCTGTGATTGCAAAATGGTCTCAAAGCAGTCATTTTGCAAGTAATGAACATTTCTAACACTAAGCTTTGGCTCCATGATATTATTTTCTACTCAAGGAACCTACAAGTCCTCAGAACAATAGTTGCCTCAAGTCTAAGGCAAAAAGTACATTTAGATATTTGGGACTTTATGGCAAAAAAAAAAAAATCCTTAAAATGTATTGTCAAAAAGTATTCTAGAGTGTGAAGTTATTTGCACTAGCAATCATTATAAAGATTAGGGTATTAAATAACAATGATTGCAGTAAATAAAAATATACTAAGTTCATATATAAACAAAATAGGTTTAATACAAATAAAAGCTTTTAAAGTTTAAAAATAATCCCAATAAGCTATTTTATTTGTACAAAGAATATATCTTTATAAATGAGTATTAGAATGAGCTAGTGAGGATAAGAAAGAGAGAATATTTCAAAAATAAAATGTAGTTGTTATTGGGAGATGACTATATCTATTAGCTTCTGGTATATGCCAACTCTGATCTTTTCTGTTCTGTGAAGAGTGGAGGCCCATGTTTTGCCCGAGTCAGAAAGGTTAACAGCTTCATGATCAAACACAGGAGTCCACAGTGACTCACAATTTTTCCAGGTTTTGTTCTTGTCTCTCCTGCACTGAGATTTACAATTGTCAAAGTCATTAGACACTTCCTTGGTCTTGCAAACTTTATAAACTATATTGTAAGCCTTAGGTCTTGATTATAATAGGTAAATTATCTCTTGAACCCCTTGGACATTGTTCTTACAACATGTTGTTTTTATGGTCTTTATTAAAGCAAAGCGAAGAGTTTGCTCGTTTTCCCCCCACACTTTTCTATTTATGTTATAAGGAAGAAAGTTAATTACTAATTCAGAAGCTCTTTGTCTCAAATTTTTTTTCCATAATTTCAGTTGCCATACAAACAAGAACTCCTTGCCTTGGAAATGAATATTAAAGGTAAATGACTCAGCATATTTTTCATATTCTTCAAATGGGGACTACATTTCTGATAAGTATACCACCCAATTAATAAAAAAAAAATCCTTAATACCATAATGCAGAATTGGCATATCTAAAATGTGTAACATTTAAAAATTATCATATAACAACTCATGTGAAAATAACAATTTTGATCTTAAAACCATGACTTGAAATGTTCTGTTAGACCCCAGACCCTGAAGATCCCAGACACTGAAGCTCTAATTCGCCTTAATGAAGAAGCCTGAAGCTGCTTGAAAGTTTCCCCAAACCTTGAAACTATAATGAATCTGTAGCAGCTTGAAAGTTTATTCACCCCATTCCCCCTTTCTTCTCAGATACTGCCCTCCCTATCATTCCCAGGCCAAATTCAGGGAAAATGAGATGTCAGCTTATACCTTAGAGGAGCCAACGCCTCCTTGTTATGAAGGCTATTCTGTTTTTGAGCCCAAAAGGTATCATACCAGATAAAAGAGGAGTGGGACAGGAGTCAGGTCATCTGTGAGCAGTGAGACACCTGTTCAAGGGATGGACGCAATGAGTGAAAATAAAAATTGAAGCAACCATGTAGACTGTCAAAAATAAACTGTTTGTATTAACCAATTAAATACTTAACCTGCTAAAGCCTGTTAACTTATACAAACTGCCTGTTAGTTTCAGCTATAGCTGAATAAAATCATGTTTGCATTTTACATTATCAGAAATGGTCTCTGACTCTCAGCACCAGCTGGGTTATCTGCTCAGACCCGAACAGTTCATCAACATTAGAAATAGACAAGTAATGCAAAGGAAAGTCTCATTCGAAGAAAAAACATAATCTTTGTAATATTACAAAGAGATAACTTTCTTACCATTGCAATTCAGTGGTCATTTTTTTTATTAATCACAAATACTATGTCCTAATCAATAGTAAAATTTATTTAAATTTAATTTTAAAGGTAGTGTTCTTTTTGTTTATTTTATTTATATTTATATTTATATTTATTTTATTTTTTAATGTTAACAGAATACTAAGCTTTTCAGCATGTTTTGGCAAAAATGACACATTTCATGCAAATCATGCAAGATCAGGCCAACTCTAAATGAGGCTATAAATGCAGAATTCCTTGGAGAAAAAGAAGAAACAGAAAGCTGAGAAAATGTCTGCCATGGAAAGACCAATATCTATAAACATACTAATAATCATTAACTTTGGTCCTATTTAATTTAATTTGACAAAACACATGAAATTATATGGGATTGTGGCTAAAGCATATACTTTTTTTTTCTCTTAAAAATATAGAACGCTTCACGAATTTGCGTGTCATCCTTGCGCAGGGGCCATGCTAATCTACTCTGTATCGTTCCAATTTTAGTATATATGTGCTGCTGAAGCGAGCACAGCATATACTTTTTTTTAATTGTCCATGTAACTATAATGTATGGTTCTGTTTAAGAACCACTGGCAGTAAAAACTACTCAATTATCTTATACCTTTCAATCCTATACTAATTTGCCAAAATATAATATGAGTATAAACATTACTTAACATTATTAACATATTATAAGCAACATTAACATTTGAGTAATATATTAATATTACTTAAAGAAAGAACCAGTATTCCAAATCTATGTATTGGCAGGGCAGCTTATAAACCTTGCTTTTCGGTTTTTGGGCCACACCCGTTTGATGTTCAGGGTTTACTTCTGGCTAAGCATTCAGAAGTTGCCTCTGACTTAGGGAGACCATATGGGACTCCGGGGGATCGAACCGCAGTCCTTCCTTGGCTAACGTTAGCAAGGCAGACACCTTACCTCTAGCGCCACCTCACCGGCCCCTAAACCTTGCTTTTCTTCTGAAAGAAAAAAATATAACAAATATTGTCTTTGATATCTAAATCAAAACTTAGGTAATCAGTTGAAAAGGACAGGTTGGGAGTGAGCATATACAAAGATAGAGAATGACAAGCTATAACATAGATTTACAAAATATCTAGATACTGCTAGAATATCTAGGCTCCAGAGTCAAATTATTTGAACTAACAGATAAATGAATAGTGCTAGAGCTAAGTAGTGGACTATTACAATATTGAGGAAAAATTGGTCTGCATAATATGAAACACTATGGATAAATCTTAATAGCATAAATTGAGTGAAAAGACAAATTGTATTTATTTATTTGTTTAATAACTTTAATTACCATAGTTACAGATTTATTCATAGTTGGGTTTCAGTCATAGAATGTACACCACTCCACCAGTGTACCTTTCCCACCACTAATGTATCCCATTTCTTTCCCACCCACTACTCCTGCTTGTGTCTGGGGAAGGCACTTTGCTTTTTGCTCTCTATTCCACCCTCGTCTCTCTATATTGAATTAAAAATATCATTCAAAGCAAAAAAAATTCAAACAATAATAAAAAGATACTTCACTTAATAAAAGAGTATATTTGCACATAATATATCAGATGAAGGGCTAATATTCAAGATCTATAATGCATTCACAAACTCAACATCAAAAGTCCAACAACCTCATTCAAAAGTGAGGAGAGGAGATAAACAGACACGTTCCCAAAAAGGACACATAGGTGACTATGAGGCATATAAAAAAATTGGCTATTGTTAATTATTATTAGGGAAATGCAATTTAAAATAATAATGACACACCAGTGAAAATGGCATATATGAAAAGATTGAAACTAACAATTTTTGGTAGTGAAATGGTGAAGAAGGAATCATTGTTCACTATGAGAATATCCTTACTGTGGAAAACAATATGGAGATTTTCTAAAAACATAATGAGATAGCACTCTTGGCCTTAGCATCCAAATTTGGGGGGTAGATGCCAAACTGCTCATTGTGGCATTTAGAAGAATAGCCAATATATGAAACTACCCCAAATACTACTACTACTACTACTACTACTACTACTACTACTACTACTACTACTTCTACTACTACTACTAACAATGGATGAATGGAACAATCTGTTGTAATATATACATAATAAATATTAAGCAGATATTAAAAATGTGAAAATATGCATTTTGCTGCTTTGCAATGAACTAGTAAGTTTCATATTGTGCTAATGAAGTCAGTCAGGAGTATAAGAACAGATACTGAGTGATATCTTATATGTGTGATATAAAGATAAATAATGGAGCAACAAATGGTCAGAGGAAACAGCTGGGAATTGGTAGAATGGAATAAAGAAAGCAATGGGACATTAGTGAAAGTGAATAATAGTAAAACCATTTTTATTTTATTTTTTTGTTTTTGGGCTACACCTGGTGATGCTCTGGGTTTACTCCTTGCTATGCACTCAGAAGTTGCTCCTGGCTTGGGGGACCATATGGGACCCTGGTGAAATAGAACCGCAGTCCGGTCTGTCCTAGTTCAGCTGCATGCAAGGCAAATGCTCTACTGCTGCACCATCGCTCCAGCCCCAAGAGTGAAACTATTATTAAAATTTTTGAAAATTATAGTGCTTCAATATATATGATGAGTAAGCATTAAAATCAGGTTATAAATTCATATGATAATTTCTTTCTCTACAAGGGGAGCAAAAACCAACAGGTCTCTGTTGTGCCACAATGAGAAGATAACTGCCTATTAAACCATAAAGAGTGATTTCAGCAAAATGTAATTTACCAGGCTCCTATCTCTGACTTTTTACAACCTGCAATGGTGAGAAAATCAAATCAATGTTTTGTTATGACAGTAGGTTTATTTAACTGAAATTCTCTATAATTATAAAGGATAATGCCTCATTATAGCAACAGCAAGATGAAAAATAGCTATATAATCATTAAATAAGAATAATGATGATAAATACATTGTTTATTAGTGCCAATTCACGAAGTTGCAAAAGAAGATGATGCTTTAGGGACATGTAAATAAATTCAAATACAAATTTAAAAGATAATTGAAGGGCGGGAGAGATAGTATGGAGGTAAGACGTTTGCTTTGCAGGTAGAAGGATGGAGGTTCAAATGCCGGCATCCCGCATGGTCCCTCAAGCCTGCCAGGAGCGATTTCTGAGCATAAAGCCAGGAGTAACTCCTGAGCACTGCCGGGTGTGACCCAAAAAAAACAAACAAAAAAGAGATAATTGAAAAGATAGAAATAGCTAAAGTGATAGATGTGAGTGGAATGAAAAAATTAGTGAGTGGAATGGATACGAAACTAAAAATGTGTAGGACCATATGTTTAGAAACAAAACATGTAAAACCATTGAATCTTTAAACTTGTATACATAAAAAAATACAGAATTATAGAAGAGTGGTTTAGCAGGGCTGTAGTTGAAGCAGTGATTGTGAGTGATGGGTGCAGTAGGCTTGGCTTTGGCAGTGTGGGGAACTTGGCCCTTCCTCTCCTCCTGAGCTTGCCAGCTTTCAGTTGTGTGGCCAGTGTACCTGTAATTTTTCATAGTTTGTTTTGCCTCTCTTTTGAGAACATAGCGAGTTTACGAAGCTGCCAGGTGCAGTCATCTTACTACATTTTGGACATGGTTTCAGCTGTAAGATCTTAATTAAGAACAAAAATAAGTAAGTTTATATGTGCTTGATGTTTAAGTTTCAGCAACTTATTTTGTAATAGCATTTAATTTGGAAAGTAAAGTAAAAGCGAAATGTTGCAAGAGCTGCAATTTCTTTTCCCTCATACTTAGTTTATGAATAAATAAATGCTTAAGACTGGATCAGAATACTTTTTGATCTCCTTTCTCTGTGTTTAAAATCTGATAGGGAGTGTCAAAGACAGTAGCCTGGTACTTTTTGATCTCTCTT
This sequence comes from Suncus etruscus, assembly GCF_024139225.1. Classification (NCBI taxonomy): domain Eukaryota; kingdom Metazoa; phylum Chordata; class Mammalia; order Eulipotyphla; family Soricidae; genus Suncus; species Suncus etruscus. The sequence continues at coordinate 73,621,541 of NC_064856.1, forward strand.
TTCAAAGCTTAAGATCTGGTAGGGAACACCATCAACTTTCATCTACTTCCCTGTAGACTAAAATTGGTCCCTCATTTCTGTGGCAAGAGGATGAAAGTGTTACTTATTTCAAGTCTACTTTCAGCTTTGTTTTGAAACTAGGTGTCTTGTCAATCTCATTACAAACAGTGGAATAACCTAGCTAGCCCTGGAGAGAGAAGGTATTTCTGAAAGAAAACTTTGGTGAACAGATGTGAGTAATCAAAATCTATACAAAATGGAAACAAATAACATTTCCAAAATTTAGATTTGATATATTCTCAATCAAATATTAGTTTGCTCTTCTGCATAGTTCTCTACTTTATGTGTTCTCAGTATGGACCCGCAGATTTAGTATTTCTAAATTGTCTTCAGTCATTTTCTGTTACTTCTCTATATTTAAAAATTTGCTAAATTCAACTGAAATTCCTTTTTCATTAATTTATTTGTTTTGCATTATAGTAACTATAGTTCATTACTATTTGCTTAAATTTTTGAAGTTCCTTGCTACTAGTTTAGCATCCAGTTCAACCTTAATATAACATATTTGCTGGCATATAAGACAACCCTTCAACCCATGAAAAACTTCCTAAAAGTTGGGAGTCATATTATATGCTGGTATACGGCATGCTGAAACTTGTTCCAGCTTCAGGGATGAGTGATCCGCACCCATCTTACTTTTAAGAAGTAACTTACTTTTAAGACTTTTAGGAAGTTTTTCATGGGTTGAAGAGTCATCTTATACGCTGGCAAATATGGTAGCTTCATATTTTGATATTTCTGTTAGTTATTGTCATTTAAGAAAGATGATTTCAACTATTTTCTAGCAGAAACATGCCTTACAATGAAAACAAACTAAATATTTAAATGTAATAACATTGGTACTCTAATGTTAAGGAATATTATAGAACTTAATACTAAATCTAAGATTTTTCGGATATATGTTCTGATACTGTACAATTTTAAAGTTATAAAGAAGCATAGACTATTATGAACTATACATGCTTATAGCGTACATCATATACAAATGAATTTCATAAAACCAATAGATAATCATCAGACATAATGCTAGAATTACAAAACACTATTTTTTCTGTTGATTATTCAGTATTTCTGATAAGAATTTATAATTTCATTCTATAATCATATGTTCTTTGAAAAGGTTAACATTTCTCAGTTTGATTGGGTTTTTTTTTTGTAGGAAGTTGGGTACTATGATTGTTTTTGACCTGCATAGAAATGACTATGGAATTTTATAATGAAACATTTATATGATCAGATGAACCTTTCCAGCTTTCTTTTTTCAATTAGCACAATGATCTGAGGAGAATTATTATGTTAAAACAAAAGAACTTTGAAGTTTTACAAGGATGAGTCACACAATTTATCGATTATGAAAATTGCCTCTGAGTCATTCAGGCCCACAGTGTGCTTTGTATACGAAGAAATATAACTGTTTGGATTGTATCAATATCAAGGTACTACTATTGCATTATTTTTTATACAACATAACATAAACAATCCTGATTCATACATTTTAGAAAGAGAAAATAAAAAAATTAATAGTAAAATTAAAATATATATGTTTAACTCAAATGACCTGTAATTAAAATTACACTTTTCCAAAATTTCAAATGCTTTAAAAGTGAAACATTTTTTTCCTACTGAATAACATTAACTTGATATTTTTTTAGGTTTTCCAAGTCTATCCTGGTCATTTCCTAAGACATCTTGCATTTAGTCTTTTAGTGAAATAGAAGGTTAACATTAAAATCAAACATCATTATGTTTATTTCATCTATAATTTAGGTTTACTTGTTTTGTTTTGTTTTGGGTGGACCATAGCCAGTGGTTATTCCTGACTTTGCACTTAGAGACCATATGGGAAACCAAAGATCAAATCTGAAAAGTACCCTACAATTGTGCTATTGTTCTGGTCCATAGATTTGATTTTTGATGCATTTATTCATTTTTAAATAATGTCACTATACTGTAATTGAAACTATTCATATGCCAATTTTAAGTACCAAAAAACACAAATAATGGTAGTCACAATAAGCAAGTTCATTTGCTAAATAAGCTTAAATATATATCTTACTTGACCATACTTTAACAATTTAGTTTAGCCCTCACATATTATGAAATGCCTGATTACTATTCTAACTTTAGATAAATAATATAAAGTTCACAAATTTTAAGTAATCAGCCCACAGCTGATAAATGAGAACTGGTATTCTAATTCATATCTAACCTAACACCTGGTTCTTTCCTTTCTCTTAATTCTGATCATACACTCTAGTTCACAGTTTACATTTATTGTTTGGTTTATTTTCAAATAGATTATTCTGTCATTTTCCAATACCAGAAGATAAAAATGGTCATCTTCATCATGCCCTGAAGCTTCAAGTTTTCACAGCCTATGAGGCAGGGAGAATCAAACTATGCCTTGAGTTAATTTGGAATGATCACATGTTCAGGAGAAATTGAAAGTGCTATGATTTATTTTAGCTCTTTATTCTTCTAAGTAACAAATAGAATCTAAATTTAAAAAAAAGAAATTCTAGGAAAAGTAAAAATAGGAAAAATGGAGAAATTACATAACCAGAACTCCAGTGACACTAGGTATTTTATATATATGTATATATATGTATGTATCTATCTTCTGTATCTATCTATATCTATGTATCATCTATCTATCTACCTATATATCTCTATCTATCTATCTATCTATCTATCTATCTATCTATCTATCTATCTATCTAACTATCTATACTGAATTAGTTTGTCCCTTAAGAAGGGGATTGAGGGAACACTACAGATAGTATAGGAGGTAGTCTATTTGCTTTGCATATGGTTTACCTGAACACCACAAGGGATGTTCTTTCTCAAATAAAATTTAAGAGAATAAAAGAAAATAAAAGAAGAGCAACAATTTGACTAATAGATTTTTTTTGTTTGTTTTTGTTTTGTTTCTGAGCCATATCTGGCAGTGCTCAGGAGTTACTCCAGGGTCTATGCTCAGAAATCACTCCTGACAGGCTAGGAGGACCATACTGAATCTGGACTAGAACCCAAGTCAGCCACATGCAAGGCAAACACCCTACCCACTTTGCTATTACTTGGGTCCCAATATGTTAAAATTTTTATGAGTTTTCATACCTTTATTTTACAGGATTAGGGAATAGTAACCAGATAAAAAACCAAGGTAATATAGATAACTAGGAATTTATAGGATATTTTCTTAAAATAATAAATATATAAGGATAAATAAATGAGGATGATGATTTTTGAACATAACATTCACCTCATTGTGAACCAGCATATAAATTAAGTATGAATTAAGTACAATTTTTTGGTAGATATGGACTTGTTTTACTTCCAGACTATACATCAATTCTATGACTCTGCTATTAGATGTATTAGATGCATTACATTGGATAAAAGCCCAGAGAATAAGTTCAGGGTATGACACATTTACCTTGCATGAGGTTGACTGCAGTTTGATTCCCTGTATTGTCCCCTGGGCAGTTCCTGCAGTGTTCTTTTGACACAGTGCAAGGATAATCCCTGAGCACAGTGACTATAGCTCAAAAAATTTATATAGAATTATGAAGAATAGATTTAATCAACATTGCAATTTACTTGGAAGCAATGTCAGACATCTAGTATGCAGATGAAACTACAGGAGAAATGTAAGAATCAGAAATATTCCACTAATATTAATTGTGTCTTAAATAAGTTTATTACTAATAAAATTATCTAAAACACGTAACAGTATATCTTAAACTTTGTATTTACTTTAAAATACAGAAACCTTTTGTATCATTTAAAGACTTTGTATTACCTTCTTGTATTTGAGGATACAAAGCATTCTTTGTAATGAGAACAAATTATGTTATTATCAAGCAGTATTCTAAAATGTAAAGTAATTCATGCTTAAAATTGGTGAATTAAATACAACTAGCATTTCATATACCAGTTATAATTAAACTATTTATCCAACAAAGGCTCTGCAATTAAAGAAAAGAAAGATGTAATTTTGGACCATCAAGTTTATTCATCTACCTTTTAAAAACTGACATCAAATCTTATATTTGGAGAGATAAATATAAAAGGAAACTTCATAATTTTTCACTTCAGAAATTTGGAATATTATGTTTTACTACATGTAAATTGTGTAATTTATATTCTGGTGAATTTAATATTAAAGGATAGTAAAATGGGGGAGGAAATAAAGAAGTATAAAATAATTATAATCTTATAATTATTTATTTTTCAAGTGAAATGTTTTATACAACCTAGTTTCAATTTTGTTTTTTGGGGGGCCACACCTGATGGTACTCAGGGGTTACTTCTGATTCTGTACGCAGAAATTGCTCCTGTCGGGCTCAGGTTCTATACGGAATACCATGGATCAAACCCAGAGCAACTGTATGCAAGGTATATACCCTGTTGGCTGTGCTATTGTTCAGGTCCACGTTTCAAATTTCTTATCCAATGGGACCTATAGTAGAACTTAAGGCTCTTGCATTTAAGCAACTCACCTTTAGGTGTCTAAATAGGGTTTGATCACCAGTACCCAGTATGAACACCATCATGAATGATCTCTGAGAGCAGAGCCAGGAGTCAGCCACTGTTCCAACTCATCATTGTTCTCTGCATGACTCTATCAATCCCAGACATAAGAAACTTCTAGTTTTCTTTTCTGTTTATTTGAAGGGGGGGAGTTCGGCCTCACGTGGTGGTGCTCAGGGGTTACTCCTGGCTCTGCACTTAGAAATTACTTCTGGCAGGCTTGTGGAAATGTATGGGATGATGGGAATAGAATCAAAGTCGGTCCCTGGTCCACTGCATGCAAGGCAAAAAACATGCCTGCTGTGCTAATGCTCTGGCCCTGAAACTTATAGTTTTATAAGTATAAAAATATGGTTTCTAGTGGCCAGAGGATAATGCAGCAGTAGGGCATTTGCCTTGCATGCAGTGGAACAGGGACCAACATTGGTTCGATCCCCGGCATCCAATATGGTCATCCAAGCCAGGAACAATTTCTGAGCTCATAGGCAAGAGTAACCCCTGAGTGTCATTGGTTGTGGCACAAAAATTTTTTTCTAATAATTGTTTTAAAATTATAATTTTATAATCTAATTTATAATTTTATATATATTATATAAATTTAATATATAAATTATAAATTTATAATCTAATAACTATTTTAAAAAAACAGTTCAATATATTATTCATGACAGCTATACATTACCATCCAGTTTAAATGGTCTAGAAGACATATGCACTAAAAGAGACAAGAATTTACAATTGTGGTATTGTAGTGATAGTAAACAGAGTAGGGCTCTTGCCTTGCATATGATCAGATGCCCATATATATGGGCTAGTAATGAGTGTAGAACCAAGAGTAAGCCCAGAGGTCTGACAGATATGGTCCACTCCAAAATGAAAGAAAACAAAACAAAATAGTTTAGAACAGAGAATCCAATTTACCTCAAAGTTTTTATTGTTCAGGTTCTACTTTCTAAGACTATGAGGGGAATTATTCCAGTAGAATTCTTTTATTATCACTATAGATAAAATAGTATCTCTGATTATTATTTTTAATAATAATTATAGGTCAACTTTCTTTAAAACTGTGACTTGGGGCCGGCGAGGTGGCGCTAGAGGTAAGGTGTCTGCCTTGCAAGCACTAGCCAAGGAAAGATCGGGACCACGGTTCGATCCCCCAGCATCCAATATGGTCCCCACAAGCAATTTCTGAGCGCTTAGCCAGGAGTAACCCCTGAGTATCAAACGGGTGTGGCCCTAAAAACAAATAAATAAAACCCAAAAATAATCAGTTCTTGCCAGTTGCACAGTACAAGTTGGTGAGGGTGAGCTGAAGATTAAAACAAAACTGTGACTCAACCACAGAAAAGTAGAATATCTTCAAACAAGTTATCAATGTAAAATGGAAATTATGGGTCCAGAGCCATAGTAAGCAATTAAGGACCTGCCTTGCATACAGTCAACAATGGCTCTATTTCAGTACCCTTTATGATCCTACAAGCCCTCCAGGGTGGTTCTTAAGTGAAAAGCCAGGAGTAAGCCTTAAGCATCACTAAGAATGCTGCTTAAAAAAATAAATAAATAAGGAAATTATTAATAATGTCCTAATAAAAACAAACTTATTAATAATCTTGTTGAGTTGCTTAAATTAAGCAATTTAAGTTATGGGTATAGATATATTTCTTACATGCTAAATATATGTTTTATTGCATTAAAATTAAGAGTGTGATTTTATGAAAACACAGGAATAAGACAAATATTTGCACTATAAATATATGACAAAACCTGGTTTCTAGAACATATTTTTGAAGTCTATAAATAAATAGATGATATTTTGTCAAATGGATCAAAAATTTTAGTGTGATTAACACATAATTTACAAAGTTATTTTGTCTGTGGGTTATCAGGCTCTTATAAAGCAAAATCATTAAGTTATTATTATACAACAAACATCCTGACTAGGTATACTGTTCTCTCAAATATGTAGCATATATAACAAGAAAGTAATGAAAGTTACTTTAAATTATTTACAATCTTGAAAATTATATCTTTATATTTACCATCTATTTGCTATCATATACAATTTACCCCCACCTCAATATCTCAGAATTTTTTTTCTTGAAGTTTGAGGAAAATGATATATTTGATTTATCTGAGGCTCCTTGGTAGTTGCTATGGTGAGGAAGGCATTACTTAGAAGGATTCCTTACATTTTTATAGAAAGTAATAAATTCATACTGAAAACTATTTGGATATGGTGCCTAGTTGTTTGTTTTCAAATAAGAATAAAATAAAATGAACACTTGTCAGAATCAGAGCATAGAATTGAATATCTGAACTCTATGATTTCTCTCTCTCTTAGATACTTCAAATATTTGAAAAATATATACCTTGAATAAATTTATAGTGATCTATTTGCAACTTAGAGATCTTAGAAAGTAAAATTTACAATAATTTTTAGAATTTTCTTTAACCTTGGAGTTAGTTTTTAAATCTTTTTTTATTTATTCCTTGTTTTGCTTCATTTTGTATTTTTTTATTCCAAATATTAATTCTAATTGTATTATAAACTTATTTTAAGAAATATTTCTTTATTCTGTAAATCTATTTTTATTTATTTCTTTTTCAATTTTGCAAGTTAAAAAGTTTATTTGAAAGTAGAAGAGAACGGAGAAGGAGCTCTTCAAGTGGGAAAGAACTTATCATAGGACTAAGTATGTGAATCCATTTTTAATTTGAAATTTTAAAATTTAAAAATTATGTTTTGGTATGGCTCTTACCATTGAACCTGGGTTCCTCTCATACAAAGTAGGCATTCCAGACATAGAAGCCATCACCTCACCCCCAACCATTTCTCTTTATGCCTCTTTATTATATATTTCTAATAATATTTTATTTTCTTAATTTCATTTTAACTTATCTCTAATCTTCAGTTTCATTTAAGATATTACCACATAAAAAGAGGGGCAAAATCATGTTTTGTGTAAAGTTGCTAAACCAAGGGTTTTTAATAGTATATTGCATCATTTTTATTTTTCAAGTATGGATACTAAAAGTGATTATGGAGCATGCCCTACATCTGAATAATGATATAAGAATTTTTAGCAAGTTAAATGGGGTATCAAAAACTAATGGCCTATAACATTTTATGCATCATTAGTTTTGTATGCAATGGCTAGCTATGTGACATAGATAGTAGTGAGGAATGCTAAGAAATGCTATGCTGAAGACCACATGAATTTATCAATGAGAAGAATCCTTGAACCTTTTAGTCATTGCATTGATCATCTGCCTTGTTTCTGAATTCTAGAGTCACACTCATAACATAATACTATATATAGATGATCTACAACTTCAGCTTGGATTCCACTCCAATTCATTTTGACATTCTTGGCTATGACCTTCCTACTCATTTAATACCTTTTTTTTTTATTGTGGAGTCAATTTTTTCATCAAGGAGTCAGATTCCATACTCTTTCTTTAATTTAGACTTTTACACCTGTCTCCATTCTAACTTAGCACTTCCACAATAAAATGCTATTTGAGTCTATAATAGTTTAGTTGCTAATAGTTCACACTTCAGTTGCCCCAGTTAGCCACATAAGTCTTTCATTTAAGTACAGTTCTTGCGATTGATTCTAAGCATTTTGATTCTGTATTCATGGGCATTTCTCTGAATCAGAGAAGAAATCTGATTGCTAACAAACTTTCAATCATTTAAAGTCATAATCAAGCAGCAGGAATGAGTCGATATTGCTTTAGACTGCTAATGAAAAGTTTCTAGAATGTTATCAGCTCATGAAAACATAGAGTGCTTGAAAGAAGGAACAGTTTTCTACTTTTATTAGAGAGGTCTTAACTAAAAGTTAAACATTTGCATATGTGTGTTATTGGAGTAGCTCTTACTCGAGATTTATGTAGCTGTTGGAGAACAGTGAGACATGTAAGGTGATCATGTTGAAGCATAATTTTAGGTCTCACATATTATTAAAAGATCAAATTTATAAATGCTCTACTACGTAATGTTCTGTGTTTTGGTATACAGAGTATGATCTTGTATTATTTTAGGCAAGTGGAGCTAACTAAGAAAACATGAGGTAATGTCACCAGCTTTCTAAGTAAGTCCACTGGCAACAGCTGGGGAAGTATATGCATAAGTTTTGGTTGAAAGATTCAAGAAAAAAATGGTTGTGCATTTGAGAAGACTGACACCTATAATTTATCAAAACAGCCATTTGAAAAATGAATAAAACATAGCTACACCACTTTTGAATCACAGTTTTCAAATTTGCTTGTTAAAAGTTATTTATTTTGAATAGATGTCAGCTGCAGTTCTAGTGTGTAATTTTAAAGCTTTTACAAATAAATATGCTTCAGTGTTTCTGCTTCAAAATTTTAACTTATTTCCAGTTGAGATAATTTACAATAAAATAGGAAAAAAGAAAAAATACCGCAGTTTATAACCCTCCCTCCAAACTCCAAACACCCTAAAACATATTAAAAGACATATGTAATCGAGAAACAAAAATAAAAACGGAATTAATGCAGGATGTACACTGTATTGTACACACTAACAACGTGCTTTAAAAATAATTTATAGAACTAAAAATCAAATATATTAGGCAGAAGTAAAAGAATGAACAATAAAAATTAGTGAAAATTGAAATGGCAAAGATATAATACAAAGTCTATAGAAACTTAGGTTAAGGAATAGTTGATAATAGATTCATAGTAGAACACACCAAGATTCACATTCTTTTTCTACTACAATATTTAATTAAAAGATGTTTGACCAACACATAAAATGGGATTGTGGAATAGTTGAAAATAAGTCTGAGTTCTATATATCTCCAAATAGCAGTCATTGCATAAGAATAAACTGAACATTTGCTATCCTAATTTTTATTTATATAATAAATGAACTGGTTCTTTCCAAATAATGACTCCATTACACACAACTACATGCATACAAAACCTGATGTCTAAATATTCCAGTCAGCAATATAGATAAAAAGGGAGACAAAATCAGAAAAGAGTTGTATCTAAAGCCAGGTAGAAAATACCACAGGTTTTCTGGAAAAACAGATCAGCCTGTAAACTCTGCCATGTCATAGATATTTTTTGGAATGAAGAAATTTTGAGGATCAAATTTCATTGATCTCCATCACTAGTTCTTGGATGTTGATAGTTACTAAGAGATATCCTGAGAATTTTTGTGGATTTATAGACTTATTAAACCTGGGGTTAATTCAGAATTCTATAGATCAGCCTGGGCTTTTATATTCATTGAGCTCTTGGATACAATGTCATCTTTTGTTGTTAGAATTTGTAGCACAAAATATTTCTTAAAAATCTTAAGGAGCAAGTACAGGATTTAATTTAAGACATCTGTCTTAAAAGCTTTTGACCCCAGTTTAAATCTAAAGCACCGGGAGGAGTGACCTCTAATCACAGAGGACAGGAGTAGCTCTGAGTACCACTTTTTTCAGTCCAACCTTCCAGCTCAGACCAATCCCTTAACAAAATTTGTTATGGATTTTTAATATAATCCTTCTGAAGATATTCTTATGGAATATAGGAACAACTTTGAGTTGGAAAGATACAAGCAGAATCAAAAGTCTAGTGAAGAAATTCCATTATCTAAATCTTGAGACAAGCAGTGAAAACTAAGCCTTGCAAATATGGTACTCTTATTTATTTTTAGTGTTATTAATTAGGGAGGGTGTTCAGATTAGATATATCTATTTTCCATTCATTATCAAAGCCATATAAGTTGGAATGTGGAGTGCTCTGTATGGATTCAGACCATTGTAATTATTCCTGTCACTTCTAGGACATGGCATGCCATTCATTTTTTAATTCAGGTTTTCTTCTGATTTTGTTTTTGCTTTGTTTTGTTTTTGGAAACACTTTGTGGTGCTCAGAAAAATGTTAAGATGTCTCAGAATTGCTAAGTGATACAGTTCAGATACATTTATATTTCTGGGGGTCAGCATATTTGGATCTCATTCTCTTCAACTAAAATTTTATTTTATTTATTTTTTCTAAATTAAATTTAAAGTCCCCCACTATCACAAATTTTGCAGTCGAGTTTCCCACATTTGGGGAATTCGCAGGGGTCAGCACACCCGGAGTGCAATGGGTGAGCCTTGCCCTGGGGAAACCACCTTCTTGATCATGGTATCTCCCCTGCCAGGTAAGTATCAACTAAAATGTTATTAATAAAATGTGGGTTACTTCTGAATTTCTTCATTATCCTATTGAGGATAATTAATGAACAGTCTCAGTATGTCTGCTAGATTCTGTTTCCTTGATTGGGCTTTGTTTACTTAAATTATTTAATTTTCTTATGATGGATTATTGATAACACATAGCATTATTTCATTTGGTTTTTCATCCTGAGTTATTTAGTATTATGCCCTTCCTCTGATTATTTTAATCTTACAAAATATTATGAATACAATAATTAGATAGTTCTTTGAACTTTAGAAAAATCTTCATACTGTTATTGATCTTCATGTATGTCATATCTCCCTCTGATTTATATTCACAACTAATTGTATGCAGTGGATAAAATTTTTGACGACTTCAAATTATGCCTTAAATCACATTTTTATTGTGTTCTCATTTAAATACATGTGTATAATAGGTTCTGTTCCCAGAGCTCCAACATGAGTGATCCCTGAATGCAAAGTCAGGAATAAAGCTCTGGTCAGTAGTATGGCACAAAAAAAAGAGGTAAAACACAATAATCACACTTAGTTCTATACTACCCCATGATTTACTTTCTGGATGTAACCTGTCTTAATTTGGAGTCAACTTTGTTCAAATCTGTCATTTGTGAAAAAGAAATGTCACAAGTCTATTTAAGTATAAAGATGAGGGAATATATGGTGTTTTTATAACTCAAGATACATAGTAACAGATATTGAACATTATTAAAAGAGTACTGCAACAGCATCCTGGAAAATCAACAAACACAAGGGGTTTCTGATGTTCATGCAAAAAAACTTCACCTGCCAATGTTGGTTCTCTCTTTGAGACACAAGAATTCATTATATTCCATTAAACTTGTCTTTCCACTTTTCAACATACACACTTCAAGGTCAACCTGGAAAATAAAAGTAATGCTGGAGTTTCACACACAGTATTTTCAAAGAGACTATCTGAAAGTGACATTAAATGTCTTCTGGTTTATTATATATGCTATTAATATCCTTTATTTATTTATTTATTACTTTTTAACTAAATATCCATTGCCCAATTTAATTGCATAAAAATTTAAAAAAATAAAATGGACGGCTGGAGTGGTGGTGTGGCAGTAGGGCATTTGCCTTGCATACAGCTGACCTAGTAAAAAACCATGCTTTGATCCCCCAGCATCTCATATGGTCCCCCAAGCCAGGAGCGATTTCTGAGCACAGAGCCAGGAGTAACCCCTGAGCATCACCAGGTCTGGCCCAAAAAACAAAAAACGAAACAAAATAAAGAATATTTTATGTTTTTGCATAAAAAACTTGAGCTTTTTAATTTTCTGGGAATTTGTTTATAACACCTTTATAGACACTTAAAAAACCTACTTTCTATTTGAAAGTTTACCAGATTTCTTTCAAAGATAAATCCTCTTTCTCCTACAATTTTTTAAATGAAGGCCATCTTTATTGTAATACTACAAGAAAAAAGGAAGGAAGGAAGGAAGGAAGGAAGGAAGGAAGGAAGGAAGGAAGGAAGGAAGGAAGGAAGGAAGGAAGGAAGGAAGGAAGGAAGGAAGGGAAGAAGGGAGGAAGGAAGGAAGGAAGGAAGGAAGGAAGGAAGGAAGGAAGGAAGGAAGGAAGGAAGGAAGGGAAGAAGGGAGGAAGGAAGGAAGGAAGGAAGGAAGGAAGGAAGGAAGGAAGGAAGGAAGGGAGGGAGGGAGGAAGGAAGGAAGGAAGGAAGGAAGGAAGGAAGGAAGGAAGGAAGGAAGGAAGGAAGGAAGGAAGGAAGGAAGGAAGAAGGGAGGGAGGGAGGGAAGGAGGGAGGGAGGGAGGGAGGGAGGGAGAGAAGGAAAAAAGGAAGGAAAAAAGAAAGAAAGAATGAGAAAAAGAAAAAGAAGAAAAAATGCTTAGAAGTACTAACAGTCTGGAGGGAGTACTAAGTAGTTTTCCTTCCTCCCTTCCCTTTTCTGTTAATATTTTTTCATGTTTTCTTGGTTATCCTTCTTGCACATTTTTTAAATGCTTGACATTCTATACTTTGATTTTTTTAATTTTATTTTATGACTACCTCCATAGCTTCCCTTTATAAATGATAGATATTTAGAACTAATACTTTAAGTAAATAATCAATATCTTTATATATCTGAAACCTGTTTGTGATCTCCTCATTTAATTGTACCTCATGTTCTATAAGATATATATATATATTATTGTCATATTTTATTTGTTTGTTTATTGTCTTTGGGGGTAAATTGGAACTACATTTCTTGGTACTGAGGGCTTACTTACTTTGTGCCCAGGAATCAATACAGTAGTATTGAAGGATCAAACTGGGGTTAGTCTCATTCAAGTTAATTGCCTTATTTTCACTATACCATCTTCTGACCCTATGAGACAAAGAACTAAAAGAAAATAGTGCCACAATATAGAGCTGATTATTTTCATAAAGTGGAATCAAGGACTGTATGAATCCATAGTAAAGGTGCTTCCACACAGTTTGTATCTCCCTCCCCAATACTATATTTATTTTATATGAAAATTAATAAAATGCATACAATCATATCATACATATGATTTTTCCCAATTTAATATTTAAAACTCCAGGGCTCAGCATCGTAAAGGTTTACTAATTATCTTTTGATAAATGATAGATCACAATTTAATTAATCATGTGAAAACTGTATACTTTAATTTTCACAGGATTTGTTTAGCAAAGGTTAACTGGAAAATTCCAAAACTTACTTCGAAGTCAATAATACCTTACAATAAGATCTTAGAGATAGTAATTCATAGCTTTTATTTAGCTCATATCACCACTTTTTATGGAACGTCATTGTATCCTATCCTTGCTTTGACTTTTACCTATATTGTTTCTTTAGGGAAATTGCAAAAAATATCAAAAACTTAAGTGGCAAACAGGAATTTATCTTTTGCATTCTTTTTTGTTTGTTTGTTTGTTTTTGTTTTTGTTTTTGGGTCACACCCGGCAGTGCTCAGGGGTTACTCCTGGCCCTATGCTCAGAAATCACTCCTGGCTGGCTGGGAGACCATATGGAATGCCACAATTTGAACCACCGTCATTGTGCATGCAAGGCAAACACCCTGCCTCCATGCTATCTCTCCTCTGGCCACCATCTTTTGTATTCTTGAAGAAGCTAACAAGCCAACCTGAAGGTATTTGCAGGGCCATGTTCATTTGATATCTTGGAGAAGAAATTTTTTCCTTGCTCTTTCCTACTTTCTTGTGGTGGCAAGACATATTCCTGCTTTTTACCAGTTAACTTCATCAGCCTAATTGAGCATAACTGAACTTTCCCCCACACAATGAGTTTAGTGCTATTTCAACTTTGCCAAAGCACAAAGTTGTGGAAAATAATTCATGGGTGAAACCATTTTAGAATATTTTATTTTTGTAATTATTTTTAAATGTCTTTAATATATGGAACTACTTTTCAACATGAACTTTAGAGAAAGAGGGGAGTTTCAACAAAGATTCACATATATATTCATGTTAGTTCTTTAGTTCTGTCCTTGAAGAGCCTTAATTTTATACATTCTAAGCTAAATTAAAAAGGCAACGAATTGTGAACAATTAGATTTTCAGTTTCTGAAGTGCAGGGTTATTATTGTTTTTCTCTCTTTTTTTAATCTATGGTGCCAGCACAATTACCTACTGCTCAAGTAGATATACAACAAAAGTTTGCTAAATAGTATCATGCATGATTAGAAGTATAAATACTACAAGAAAAAAACTATATTCCTTACATCTCTAACTAAAGATGCTTTATTTAATCACTGCATCTTCAACTTTCACTGTGGGCTCTAGAATATTGTAAATTTGATTCTGCTCTGATTATAAAAATATTTATGTATATTTTATAGACCTTCCCCAATTTTAAAATGAGCTACAGTCTGCTTTTATTATCATTTGTTGAAGTTAGTTAAGAACTTACCTAAAGAAAAATCATTGAATTCACTTCCACTCGATTGCTTTTTATTCTTGACCAAAGCCTGCTAATTAATTCCCTACTATATGTTCTAATTTTGTTACATCTGCTAATTACATTTAATGCATTTTAATTGCAAACTAGGATAGGTAGTATAGGCTCGATGTAACTTGCTATTATTTTCTTCATTGATTGTATCTAAAGTTCGCTGATTGCCTGGAACAAGTTTCACGACTTTTAATAATTTTTCCAATGAATTGAAGGGAATTAGATAATATATTTGTAACAAAATATATAATTTGTTTAAACTCACTATAATTGGCTTTAAAGTGCCTTCTCTGTTATGCTTTCTGATGAATAATGATTAGTAAATAGCTTGTTTCTTTGAAAAGTGTGCTTTAAGTATACATTTTTTCACAAAATTTGTAGTTGGCTCAAAAGACAGAGTGCATGCTGAGCATGCAGGGGAATGGAGTTTGATCCCCACCACTGCATTGAGCAGAAATGATCAACAAACAATTCTGGGAATATTCTTCTAAAAAAGAAATAAACAGACAAAGAAAACGAATTGTCTGCAATTTATCTATAGTCATTACTTTACATTATTTATAAACATTGATATTTCTCTTCTATAGATGTTTATGATATTCATAGCTTAAGCCAATACTTAGTAATAATGTAACATATACTCATTTTAAGCTAAAATTAGAATTTGTTTACGAACTTCATAAACTTTATGTTTGAATTATTGTGACAAAGTTTTTGTAAAATATTTCAACACTGAACTTTTTATAAGTAATGAGTCAGATAGAGTCAGATATAATAATTTTTATATATTGAAAATATAACTTCAAATTTTTCAAATGTAATAATTGAAAACAATCTAGAGGGATTCTAAACCATACTTTGTGCAAATCAATGTTTATTGTGGCACTCATTTTAGTAGCCAATATCTGAAATCAACCCAAGCACTACAACAGATGAATGGATAAAGAGATTATGGCATATTAGTAGACAATGTTGTACTAAGATATAATAAAAAATAAAGTATTTTATTTTTCTACAGCTTTGATATAGGCATGAGTTTGAAGGAGGAGGACAAATAGTGGATGCTCTTATTTATATATAAAGTCTTAAGAAACAAAGTAAGGGGAATAAATAATAGCCATGAAAATAGATCCACAGAATCTGCCTCCTGAATCTAAAACTGAATCTAAAACTGAATCTATATGGAAAAGAGAGGTTGGATGGTAAATTAGAAACCACCTAGATAGTCCAAAATTTATGGAAAGTGACATGGATATTCCTCCAAAAAATGGAAATTGAGCTCCCATATATCCACCTATACCACTCCTAGGGATATACCCTAGGAACACAAAAATACAATACAAAAATCCCTTCCTCACACTGATATTCATTGCAGCGCTATTTACAATAGCCAGACTCTTTAAACAACTAAGATGCTCTTCAACAGATGAATTTCTAAAAAAAACTGTGGTACATATATAATGAAATATTATGCAGCCACCAGGAGAAACGAAGTCATGAAATTTTCCTATACATGGATGTACATTGAATCTATTATCCTGAGTGAAATAAGCCAGAGGGAGAGCGATAGATGCAGAATAGTCTCACTCATCTATGGGTTTTAAGAAAAATAAAGGACATTTTTGCAATAATTCTCAGAGACAAAAGAGGGGAGGTTTGGAAGGTCCGACTCATGACATGAAGCTCACCACAAAGAGTGCTGAGTACATTGAGAACTATCATAACCATGTGAATGAATGGGAGGAGTAGAAAGCCCTTCTAAAGTACAGGTGGAGGTGAGGTGGGGAGGTGATTTGGGACATTGGTGATGGGAATGTTGCACTGGTGAAGGGGGATGTTCTTTACATGACTGAAATCCCACTACAATCATATTTGTAATCAGAGTTTAAATAAAGATATTATTAAAAAAAGAAACCATCTAGATAGGGATAGAGGAGCAGTGATTGATGGGTATTGGCACTGTGGAGGTATGTATGTTGCAGTAACATTGTAGGCTTGAAACATTAATAATCTTACTAAATCAAGACTCCTCAATAACTGCATTTTTCAAGGCTAAATTGAAAAAATTATGATCATAAAGTCAAATTTATGATCTATATACTTATTCTTTCTCTTTGACCTATTTTATAGCGGTAGAGTCAGCATAACAAAGTTAAAATTCCCTGAATGTGGAGCACCAAAATTTTACAAAGAAGTCTGGGAGCAGTGGAGCACTGTCATGCTTTCTGAGCAGCAGTAAAGTTCTTCTAAATCCAAGAAAAATAAACTAAGTTTCTGGGCTAGATATTTTCTAAATTATCAAAACCAATTCTTTTTTAGTTAGATGAGGAGTTTGAATTAAAAGGAGCATAGCACAATATGGCCTACATTACCTTTCCAATACAATAGACCTGGGACCATTGTTGTGAACTGCCTAAAGAAAATAAAGTAAGGCATAAATCAAATACTTAGAAAATCAATACTTCTGATGATAAATGTCTGAAGTTTGAGCTCTCTTCTTTACTCTGTCGGGCTGCTGGAATTCAGATTGTATAAGGCCACATATATCAAACACTACAGCAGTTTAAATCAGTTTAAATTCTTAGGGGAAAATTGACCAGAAAGAGAAAAGAAGAAGGCAGAGACTCATATAACTTCTGTAAGTAGACGTATTGGATTAGTTGGTGATCAAATGAGATTGTGGAAATAGGAGGAATAAATATGAAATCTCAATGAAATTCTGATTAGATTATAGGAAATAAATATAGTACTAAAATCAATGGAAAGAAAACATTTATATATACATTTATATATACATATATATTATTTTGGTTTTGGGGCCACCCTTGTCACACTCAGGGGTTACTCCTAGCTATGAGCTCAGAAATCACTCCTGGCTAGGGGGACCATATGGGACATCTGGGGATTGAACTGGGTCTGTCCTAGGTCAGCCACGTGCAAGGCAAATGCCCTATCATTGTGCCACCACTCCAGCCCCAATATATTCTTGAATATGTTTAACTATGACATCTATTAATAAAAAAGCAGTAATAAAATTAAAAAATAATAAAGAAGAAAACAGATTATATGACATATACATTACAACAATTTCACACAATTTATAGTATTGAAAAGTTTTAAATGATATTAAATGACATTTTAAATGACATTAAGCAGTAGATGAAATAAAAGATAAACAAAGAGGAAAACAATGATAAGACATACATTACATTTTACACAATTTATAGTACTAAAAAGTTTTAATTGACATTTAAATGACAAAGTTTTAAATTATCTAAGAGCAAGATTATTAGAGTCAAACTAGAGAAAATGAAATCAGTGGTGTATGAAAGAGATTTGGAAAAATTATTCAAGAAGCACAGTAAGGCAACAGAAAATGCAGCATATAAAAGAAGCTTAATATATGATAGTAAATAAAGATTCAAATATAGAGACACAAACGTAACAGAAACAAATATATACTTCCATTTTGTCCAGTATACTTTCAAATAAGCTTAATTCCACATACCAAATAGAATCACTGTGTGTAAAATGAAATGTGATCATTAAAACATTAGTGGAAAATATGCTGAACTTATAAGTAGCAGTATCCTGTAAACCGATTTGTCAGAAGACTCACTTTAATATATCAAATCTTAACATTTTTATTATTTTTTCTAGTTTTTCTTTCTTTCTTTCTTTCTTTCTTTCTTTCTTTCTTTCTTTCTTTCTTTCTTTCTTTCTTTCTTTCTTTCTTTCTTTCTTTCTTTCTTTCTTTCTTTCTTTCTTTCTTTCCTTCCTTCCTTCCTTCTTTCTTTTTCTTTCTTTCTTTTTCTCTTTCTTTCTTTCTTTCTTTCTTTCTGTCTTTCTTTCTGTCTTTCTTTCTGTCTTTCTTCTTTCTTTCTTTCTTTCTTTCTTTCTTTCTTTCTTTCTTTCTTTCTTTCTTTCTTTCTTCTTTCTTCTTTCTTTCTTTCTTTCTTTCTTTCTTTCTTTCTTTCTTTCTTTCTTTCTTTCTTTCTTTCTTTCTTTCTTTCTTTCTTTCTTTCTTTCTTTCTTTCTTTCTTTCTTTCTTTCTTTCTTTCTTTCTTTCTTTCATTCATTCTTTCTTCTTTCTTTTTTCTGGTTTTTGTTTTTTGGGTCATACCTGGCAGTGCTCAGGGGCTACTCCTGACTCTACTCTCAGAAATCGCCCCCAGCAGGCTCGGGGGACCATATGGGATGCTGGGATTTGAACCACTGTCCTTCTGCATGCAAGGCAAACGCCTTACCTCTATGCTATTTCTCCAGCACCATATTTTTTTTTCTAGTTTTTAAAAAAGACTTCATCCAAACTTAAAAACAAATGACTTTTGCAATTTTAGAAATTTGACCCAGGGCCTCTCACAAATACCTGGTCCAGTAAAGTCATCTTTTTTACTAAGCATTTTATTATGATGTGTATGTGGTATGAGTAGAAAATGAATAATAGTTTGTTATGTAGATAGAGAAATTGATAGAAATAATGATAAAGAATAAGTAGAAAGTAAAGTTGTAAAATTAAGCTTTATTTAAATTGACTTTAGAGAAAAGTTATTCAGTACACTCTTAATTCTGACTGAGTCACAACAATGTAACTCATTCTATGTCACACAGATTTTGATGAATGCATGTGTTTTGACATGAAAATGATCAGAATGAATAATTTAAATGGAGATAGTAATCATAGGCAAAATGATGTGTAAAAATAAAATTTCATGTGACATAGTACATTTGAGTGATGTATAAGAAAAATCTCCATTGGTGTTTGTATAAAGTTGAATTTACCTCTGAAAAATAAGAGCTTAAGTTATTTTTTAAATATTAGGCATATGGATGACTTTGATTGCTCAGCATAAGTGAAAGTATCTGATTATATATCTGGTTATATATTGTTTTACAATTTGGATTAAGTCTTCCCCCCAGTCTTTTCTTTAAATAATATTTTTTTAACTTTACTAAGTTTGTGTTCTTATACTTCTAAATCTTTGACTTTAACTCTGGTTTTAAACATACATTTAATTCTAAATTATTTCTGGAATTTAAATCACTATTGACAATAAGCTGAGAAAATGCATGGTATGTAACTAGTAACTGAGTTTTTTTGTTTTTCTTTTTTTTTTTTAATTTTTATTGTGACCAAAGTGCATTACAAATCTTTCACTGCATCATTTATGGTACATAGTGACAATAAATGAGGTGCATTCCCACCACCAGTGCTGTCCTCCCTTCGCCCCTGTTCCCAATATGCATCCCATATCTCCCTCTTCTACCCCCCAGATTGCTAGTGCAACTGGTCTCCACTTTACAGCTTGTTGTAGATTGAGCATCTATTCCACCATCATTGGAGATAAAAAGGATAAGAAAAAAGGAAGAGGGGCCGGGCGGTGGCGCTAGAGGTAAGGTGCCTGCCTTGCCTGCGCTAGCCTAGGATGGACCATGGTTCAATCCCCTGGTGTCCCATATGGTCCCCCAAGCCAGGAGCGACTTCTGAGCGCATAGCCAGGAGTAACCCCTGAGCGTCACCGGGTGTGCCCCCCCCCAAAAAAAAAAACAAAAAAAAAAAAAAGAAAAAAGGAAGAAAAAAATGTGGTGACAACTACCAAAAAAAAGAAAGAAGAGAGAGAAAAAAAGAAAAGAAAAATGAAAGAAAAAAGAAAAATAAATGGACCTGGCAAATAAACATAAAAATAAATCTCTAAATAATAACCACAAGAGTGAAAAAGAAAGAGAAAAGTGGAAGAAAAAAGAGAAGAAAAATTAAGTCAAAAACTAACAAATAAAAACAAAACGAGAAAAAGTAGGGGTGCTGGAGTGGCAGGGTTTGGCGTTCCCCCCACTATTTTTTTTTTTTTTTTGCATAGGCACAGTAAGGATTGGGGAAGAAAGGGAATTCCTGTGGCCTAAAAGATTCAGGGTTTCTCCATCCTTGAAGCATACCATCATGGGATTAACCCCTGGCTCCATATATACTCATTACCCCATCCCAAAGGCTTTTTTGTGATGCCAGGAAAGTTTCCTCTCCATTGTGTGTGAGAAAATTAAGCCACTGTAGCTAGCGATCTTGATATTTGTGCGGGTTATAGGTCAGAGTCTAGGATAGAGTCTCTAGGTTCTAGAGGTTCCTATCCATCATTGTTGTTGTGTTCAGTCTTCTGTAACACTTGCTCCCTGTTTTTGTTCAGTCCCTAAACTGAAGCCTAGGATATTATGGATCCAAAGGTTCTGCTCAGTCTCTCTTGTCCAAGTTGGACCTCTGCAATAAGACATCTTGTTGTTGTTGTTGTTGTTTTATGTGTCCTGGGCTACAGCCTAGGGTAGGGTTTTCCTTATTAGTCCCAAGGTAGGTTCTGTTCAGTCACGGTTATCAAAGTCAGTTTTCTGTTGTTGGTGCTCTTATTTTTCACAGTTCAAAGGACAATATCTCTTCTCATTTCTATTTAGTGTTAGGTGATGTGATAGGACAGCCTGGTCGTAGGTCAAGTTTTCCTTTCCTCGTTGTCATATCAAAACTGGCACAAGTTGGTGCCAGAGTGTGATATAAATCTCCCAATGGAGCTTAGTTCCTGGTGGTGTTGCCAGGAGTTGTATCATTTCTACATTGGGGATCGGGGGTTTGGGGTTGGACTAACACTGTCCAACCTCCTGGGGATTGGTTGTATCCACATGACACATGTTCAGGATGGGAGGCACCCTTCTGCTATAAAAAGTGAGTTCTTATCCCTAGAAGATAAGATCTTGTTTCTGTGTCTATGGTTTCCCCTTTTTTTACTGTGCCCTTACAAAAACATATGGTCTCATACTGTGTTGCTGGTGCTATTCTGGGTAAGGATGACAGGCTGCACACAAGTCTCTGTCATCTGGTTTTGTTCTGAGCTTTTAACCCAGTCAAGGCTTTTTGTACCAAGCAGCACCAAAAATGGTAAGGATAGAGAAAAAAGTATATATTAAAATAGAACAAATAAATCAAACTGAGTTAAAAAGAAAAGGTATTCAAATAAAACAAGTGGTGGAGGAGGCTACTTGTATATTTAAGAATACACATCTTAAGATGAATTACTATACTGGTATTGAGCTTCTATAGGCAATATAAGACTCCCAAATAAGTCTTTTGATATATTCTTGTGGGGAGTAAAAGCCATGGTACTTTTCAATTCACAGGCCTTGGAGTTGAATTTGAGAGATGCTTTGCTGTGTTATGAGACCATATAGTGTCTTTGAGCTGGGAGTTTTGCTGAGTCCGATTCCTGTATTGTGCAACAGTCAATGATTTGGTGGGGGTAAGAGGGGCCATCAAGCATGAGTCAGAAGGCATGCTGGTTGTAGTTTTTTGCCGAGGCATGAGAACGGGGACCCAAAGGGTGTCTTTCACTGAGGAGCTGGAAGGTGGTCTGTTGGGGCTGGAGGTCAATCTTGGTGCCTACCGAATTAGGAACTGAGGGTAAAGAGGGTTAAATTGGGGGAAGATAATGGATCAGGATTGGGAGATGAGGGGATAGAAAAGACACAGGGGTAAGGGAGAGACAAAACATGACAGGGGCTATATACAATATATATATATATATATATATATATATGAATTGTTTGTGGTTTGGGCTTGGAGTCAGTACGGAAAGTCACGTACATAAAGACTGACTTTAAAGATCTATTTGAGTGTTATCCTTCAAATATTTGGTATTTCATTTCCTTTCCTAGGAACCGTCTAGAATAAAGAACATTTTTAGATAATGCTTAAAAAGTATATTTGCGCCCGTGCATTTATGAAAATGAGTATTGGTAAGAAAAGACACCACTGCAGGGGCTCCAGTATGAATATGGGAGGATTTTCCCTCCTACCTCCTCCCCCAGAGCCCAGTTGACAGACGTGGCCCTGAAGAACAGTTTGGCATGGGGGGATCTTGGTCTCCTGGACTAAGTGGTCAGCCCAGGAGGCTATTGACCAGCTGTCTGCCCAGATTCCCAGCCATACCCATAGGAGAGGAGCAGAAATCCTGGCATGTGGAATCATCTCGGTCCAGCTGAAGCCTCCCTCTCCTGTACAAAAAAGCATGGGGGAGGAGTTTGCCTCCTCCCCATCCCTCCAGAGCTCAGATGCCAGGCCTGGCCTTGAGAGCCAGCCTGGCGTGGGGAGCTTTCGGTCTCCAGGACTAACTGGTCAGCCTAGGAGGCTTTTTGCCAGCTCTGTCTAGATTTCCTGCCATGCCAGTAGAAGAGGAGCAGTAATCCTGGCATGTGGGATCTT
Organism: Suncus etruscus; assembly: GCF_024139225.1. NCBI lineage: Eukaryota > Metazoa > Chordata > Mammalia > Eulipotyphla > Soricidae > Suncus > Suncus etruscus. The sequence continues at coordinate 73,644,538 of NC_064856.1, forward strand.
CTGAGTCCAACTGCAGCCTTCCTCTCCACTTTGAAAAAGCATGGGATTGGAGTTTCCCTCCTCCCCACTCCCCCCAGAGCCCAGTTGCCAGACCTGTCCCTGAAGATCAGTTTGGCATGGGGGAATCTCGGTCTCCTGGACTAAGCGGTCAGCCCAGGAAGCCATTGTCCAGCTGTCTGCCCAGATTCCCAGCCATACCCGTAGGAGAGAAGCAGGAATCCTGGCATGTGGGATCGCCTGGGTCCAGCTGCAGCCTCCCTCTCCCGTAACTGAGTTTTTTATATTCTATAAAAAATTTACCTATTGTTGATTAAATTTGTTTCATTTTGTGTATTCCTAAAGGTATATTAATCTCCTTTGATTTAAGAGTTAATATACTTCAACCATTCTCTTAGTAGTGGTAAAATGTTAAGGAATTTTGGAGGAAAATATCTTAAGTCAATATCAGAAATAAAGTCTTCTGAAATGATATTCTGGAAGTTTTGAAGACTTATTAGACAATAAAATTAAGAAATCTGAAAAGCTTTATTAAATAAAAACTAATGAGCAATAAAAATAATTTTGCAAAAGCTCTCTGAAGAAAAATTTGATTGAGAAATATTTCTTCAAAAATTACAGAACTTTAATAAAAATAGCAAAGGTCAAAGCATACATTTTATCCACATCCTGTACTCTCAGCTAAATTTATTGAGAAAAAAATTTTACACAGGGCACATGCAGATCAAAAGGTAGAATTTTTTCTCTTAACATTTCAATATATGAATCTATATTTGTTGTTGTTATTTTGTTTTGTTTTAGGGCCACACCCAGTGATACTCAGGGGTTACTCCTGGCTTTTTACTCATAAATTACTCCAGGTTCGGGGGACCAAATGGGATGCCAGGTTCATCCTGGATCTGGGCCCCTAAAAATCTTTAATTTTTACAGATATAGATTCAATGCAATAGTATTCATATTCAGACAATATTCTTCAAGGACTTAGAAAAATCAATTATAAAATTTGCGTGGAAGCATACAATACCAAGAATACTCAAATCCATGTTAATAAATAAGAAACAAAAGGAAATATTATTATCTAACTTGACGCTCAACTATAAAATCATAGTGATCAAAATTGCATGTTATTAGAACAAAGGTAGAATTTCAGACCAATGAGTCAGAATAGAATATCCAGTGACAAATCACCAAATTATGATCAATTAATCTTGACAACGGAGCCACAAATTTGAAATGGAATAAAGTAGTCTCTTAAAAAAATGGTGTTGGAATAACTGAATAATCATGTGTAAGAAATTAAAGATTAATCCATATTTCACACATTATATAAAAGTCAACTCAAAGTAAATTAAAGACTTCAGATTAGACCAAAATCCATAAAATATTTGAGTCTTTAGATGGATTAGATCCATAATTCATTGAGGAAAACAGGCAGAACACTCCAAGACTTGTACCTCAAAGAAGTCTTTATATGTTGCCAATAGCAAAGACTATAGAATCAAATCTGAATACATGGAACTACATGAAACTAAAAATTTTCTGTATAGCAAAAGAACTATGGATAAAATTAGAGAACCACTAATTTAGTGGGAGAAAAAGTTTGCACTTAACACATCAGATACAGATTTGAAATCTAAGATATACAAAGTAATCATAAAAGTTTACTACACAAAAAGTCTATAGTTAATCCCGTGACAATATACCCCAAGGGTGGAGAAACCCCATAGCGCTAAAGCCAAGTGAATTTCTTTTTGAATGATCCCAATATTTACTGTGCCAGTACAGGAGGGGAAAAAAAGGCAAAAAGCACAAAACATTTTTATCTTTAATATATTATTTTTACTTCATTTATTATTATTATTTTTTTATTTACCTATCTACTTTTTGTCGATTTCTTTGTTTTGGTGTGGTTATTGAAGTTGTTGTCCCCATTTATATTTATATTGTTGTTGTTTTTTTCTTCTTTTTTTTTCTTTCTTTAGGTGCTCTGACATGTTTTTTAACTTTAGATCATGGCTGTTTTTGTGGCGCCTATCTTTATTACTGGAGTGCTCACTGGATATTTGACTCTTCTTTTTGTACTGTTGGGGTGTTTCACCTTCTTTTTCTCCTTCATCTCTCAAACTGACGAGGAGAGCCTCTAGAAGGATTTAGAAGGATTCTCCCCATTTTCGGCATATTAGATTTTTACCCCAGTTTATTACTTTTCTCTTCCTCAAATAAAACCACATAACTTGGGGCCGGGAAGGTGGCGCTAGAGGTAAGGTCTACCTTGCAAGCGCTAGCGTAGGACGGACCACGGTTCGAGCCCCCGGCGTCCCATATGGTCCCCCCAAGCCAGGGGCGATTTCTGAGCGCATAGCCAGGAGTAACCCCTGAGCGTCAAACGGGTGTGGCCCAAAAACCAAAAAAAAAAAAGAAAAAAAAAAAAAACACATAACTTGAACTATGTGGTCTTTCCACCCAGTTAGAGGGGGAAATAAGGGAGGCACCAAGACCAAGACTACTAAGTAGTAAGGTAGGTAGTAGCTAGGTACAGAGGGGACCACAATTTCTCCCAGCCCCAGGAGTGAGGGAGGAGGATATGGGAGGTAGGACGAACACGGAGGTGTAGGGAGGAAAAATTGGTGATGGGAACCCCCCTGATTTTATGTAAATGTGAACCTGTAATATTATTGTCAACAATATGTAAACCACTACGATCAAAATAAAAATTATATTAAAAAAAAAGAACATGCATCCTCCTAGAAGCTTTCCAGATTCTTCGTGGCACAGAACATCCTATAAGCAAGAGGCATCTGGCTTCAGCCAGCAAGTTGGGAGAGGGTTCATTTGCTAACTACAGTAATTGATTTCAAGTGTTATCAATTCTTTTTTTCTGGTAGGGTGGGAGATAACATAAATCTTATTTTGCGTAGAGACTATATCATTTTAAATAGAGAAATTATCATTAAAAATGCAATTTTGAAGTACCAAGATTTATACTTCCCAAGCATACATACATCATACCAACACCATATCCATCACCAGAGATACAGCTTCCTTCCAGCTTCCCTGAAGCCTGTTCCAGTCATCTTTCTCCATGATATCTCAGTTTTGTAGACAAAAAAGAAATTATCATTTGGTTGCATTACTTCTTTTGTGAAATATCTACTTATCCTGGAGAGCTCAGGAGACCATATGGGATGCTAAGGACTGAACTTGGGTTGGTTGCATGCAGGCCAAATGCCTCATCATTGTACTATACTCTTCTAGCACCTATTTAGAATTTCTTTGGTCATAGGTTATGAAACAGTCAATCTCTTTTCTCCAACAGTTAGTGTAGTCAACAATTTCACAGTTAGTTTACTTCTAATCTATTCAACTTTCTTTTTAATGGTAAATGGATTTTGTTAAATGTTGAATTGCAGAGTAAAAAAAGGTTTACTCCTCAAAAACTAAAAACTCCATCAAAACCTGGGGAGAAGAAATGAACAGATACTACTCTGAGGAAGTCCAAAAGATGACCAACAGACACAATGAAAAAAAGTTTATCATTACTTATCATTAGGGAAATCCAAATTAAGACAACTGTAAAATATTATCTCACACCAGAGAGGGTGACACAAATTAAAAATACTGGAAACAATCATCATTGGCAGAGATGTGGGGAGAAAGAAACTCTCATCACTTATGGGAGGAATGCTGCATGGTCCAACCCGTATGCAAAACAGTATGGAGGGTTTTTAGTAAACTCAAAATTGAGTTGCCATATGACCCAGGACAGAAAAACATTCATCCAAAAGGATGTATACACATCTATATTCATTGCAGCATTCAGTACAATAGCTAGGAGTTGGAATAAACCTGATGTCCAACAACAGATGAATAGATCATGAAAATGTGGTACATATACACAATAAAATACTACATACCTGTAAGGAATGATGTAGTCTGCAGCAATGTGGATGAAAGTGGAAGATATCATGTTAAATGAAGTAAGCCAGAAAAAAAGTATAAATACAGAGTGATATTACTTATAAATGGTATTTATAATAACTTCATGAAGAAATTCAATGCATTAAATGGAATTGTCTCCAACTCTTGGTCTTGGAGTATAGCAAGGAGAATGAAAGACATTGAGTGGAAAAGGAAAAACACAAATATGAAAGATTGGGGGCCAGGAACCAAGGGGTCTCAGGTGTACAGATGGTGTTAAAAACTGACAGAACTAAATATCCAAGCCAAAGTCAACAATAATAATATCAAGAGACACAAACTTTAACAATCTAAACTTAAAATGGGCCTATTATTCTGGCAGGCTTGGAGGCAAGGGGTGGTGGTAAGGGATGCACCCTTTGAATATTGATGGAGGGAGGTCTACAATGGTATTGGCATTGGTCCTGATACATTATATGTCTGAAATCCAACTATGAAGGACCTAGTATATCACAATGGTTTCATTATAATAAAATAAAAAAAATTGAAATACTAATCTCTTACTCACCCATGTGTTAAAGCAGTATTTCAAGGAAATTTCACATAGAAGGTCTGTGATTTCCTTTTTTAGTCAACTTTAGAACACGCTTAACTAGAATGCTCTTTATTTTTGGGCCACACCGGTGACTCTCAGGGGTTTCTCCTGGCTATATGCTCAGGAATCGCTTCTGATTCGGGGACCATATGGGATGTGGGGGTATCGAACTGCGGTCTGTCCTAGGCTAGCACCGGAAGGCAGACACTTTACAGCTCTGCCCCACCTCTCCAGCCCCAACTAGAATGCTTTTAATTAGAAATGACAAGTTAAAATAAGGGCTTCTAGGGGCTGGAGAGATAGCACAGCGGTAGGGCATTTGCCCTGCACGAGCAGACAAAGGACAGGTGGTGGTTCAAATCCCAGCATCCCATATGGTTCTCTGAACCTGCCAGGAGTGATTTCTGAGCACAGAGCCAGGAATAACCCCTAAGCCCAACCCAGTGTGACGCACCCCTCCAAAAAAAGGGGGGGTTTTGATCTCTTACATTTGCTAATCATAAGTAGGAGATTCCACACTATGAGAAGCAAGAAAAGAATATCAGATTACATTTTCAGGAGTAGGAGAGTAACACTTAAAAAATAACTGAAGCAATTTCTCCATTACCAACACAGGAAAGTGCTGCAGTACTTCTTCCCAAGAGAAAATATCATCAAACTGAGAAACATATTTCTTTACTTACAGGTAATGGTTTTATTTAGTTCATATTATAAGGAAGTTTAGGTTGAAGATTAATATTGTAAATAGTGGAGAGTTTCTTCATCATCGTCCTCATTGAGGGTCATAGTATCATTATAGTGTCAACAAATGAGGTGCTTGGTCTTGTAGAAAATAAGAGGGAACAAGGAGAGCTGGAGCAGTGGTAGGGCATTTGCCTAGCACACGAATGACCAGAATTTAATTCTCATCATTCTATATGGTCCTCTGAGCCTTCCAGAAGTTATTCCTGAACATAAAGGCCAGTAGTAATTTTTAAGTACCATTATTGTGTCCCCAGCAAATAAACAAACAAAAATAGTGAATAAGGAAGGAACTAAAGTGTATATGTCATGTAAAGCAAATCCTAGGGATGTATGAGGTCTTGGGCTCAAGCTTAAGCAATAGTGTCCCTGTTCAAATAAGTGTGTCAGGGAATTAGAAAGCTAAAGGACACTTAGCATTCATGTAGAAAAATTACTGAATTTGTTACAGAAAAAATTTTGGGAAGTTTTGATGATAAGTGAAAGAAACTAGCTTAAACTATTCTATAATTTAGAAAAAGATACGAGATACATATCCAGAGGGCATTGTTCTGAGGACAACCATGAAAAAACATAATGCACAATTGAAATAAACATTGCACAATGTAATCATCATTAAGCTAATATATAGGCAAATCATAATTCAACAATAAAACCAAGATTCAAACAGGACAAAAACACAGTGTTATAACTTATTATCTCAAAAGATAAATTTTTAAAAATAATATCACACATCTCCAGACACCGATAAAAATTAGACTTCATACAGGGAAAGACTTATCAATAGAATCTGTATGTGAGGGGAGATAAATATTAAACAAAAGCAAAGCAGAAAATTTAAAGTTGATATTAAAATATATTCAAAGAACCAAGGGGTTCATGGCTTAAATAACTAAAATAGGTTTGATGATATGCTCTCATCAAGTAGAAAGTATTAATGAAGTAAACATTATAAAGATTGCCTAAATTAAAATTTTGTATTTGAGTTATGCAACAAACGAAGTGAAAAATTGGGTAACATTTTTTGTCAAGGTAATTATACTTTTGAAATCATTACTGAACTATACAATGGAGTTTGGCTATAAGCATCTGAGAAAAGTGTGCCTACAGTGTCATATCTTACAGTCATATCACATGACTTTATGAGTCATGCTCCCCTATTTCTGAATTCAAGGATGACATATTTGAGAAAAGAGACAAAAAGAATAAATTAATTACAAGGTATAGCAAAAGGAACAGTACATGAAGAAGACAAAAATAAAATCAGTGCCTGGGGAAATGTGGGGCATCCTTAATGAAAGAATATGTATAATGAACTTACCAAGCATATAGAGTAAAAGGGCTAGAAAACTTGGTATTAATTTCAAGAAGTCTAACTCCAATTATGTCAACAGAAAAAACATGCACTCCCACATACAGTTAACATGTTGCAAATCAAAGAATTATGAAATGTAGAAAGTGTCCTTTGGGATCTCCTATGAATGACTTGTAAACTCCCCCCACTAATATTTTTCACTGAAATGTCAAATATTATCAGACATTATATGAAGCATGATACAAAAAATAAGCTTTCTACAAGAGATGTACATAAGATATCAATACATACATGAAAGGTAGGAGAATGAGCATCATATAGATAATATTAAGATGAATAAATTATAACAAACTAATAAAATAAAATGTTAGCTATACCTATTAGTGTAATTTTACTTTTTAATGGAAAAGGTAGTATTGGCATTGATGTATTATATTTATATATATGGATGTATTTATATTTTTACCAGAAATGCAAGAATATTTCAAATTGTGCAATATCTTTGGAAAGACAGTTCCTCAAAAAGTAGAGTAGATCTTTTCTATGATCTATCAATTTTGCCAGTATGTAAGCCTGTACTAAATATTGCTGCTAGATTTTTTTTCATAATGACTCCAAATAGTAATAGCTTAAATGTTTATCAATTGACTAATGCATAAATATATATAGTATACTATGCAAAGATTATTAGGAATAAAAATATAGATTAGTAATATAATGATACATGCGTGGCATGAACTAAACTGAGAAAATTACTGTAAATAAAGAAGTTAAAGTTAAACTCCACATTTTTATTCTCATCTAAATTAAATATATATGTGAAACAAATTCATAATTATAATGCAGCTTACTATTGGTCCAGGTCAATATATGAGAAGATTAGGGGAAAAGAAAGTGTCTGCTAATAGTTTCAAGGTTTTAAGTTACTATAGCTTGCTAAATTAAATTTAAACTTGAAAAACACAAATAACTATTTAGCATGTTTGTTAAATATTTCATATATTAAAATAATGTGTAATTTTTCTTAAAATTAAAATTATTACTTAGAAATGCTTATGTTACAAATCAGTATTCTTTACTTTGTCTAATTGTAAGTTTCATATTTTATTTGATAGATCTGGCATTCTACATTAAGACTAAACTAACTCACAAAGGCAGTCTCCATATCTCCACTTTGTCAGCTCTATAAGACTCACTCTGTCATCAAAAAGATATAAAACAAGTTGTGAAAAAGCACGTGTACACTGGCCATGCAACTAAAAGCTGGAAAGGTCAAGAGAAGGCAAGTCAAACATCTGCCCAGGTGAAGTTCATTATCCATAACCCCTGCTTTGATTGTCCTACTTCACCACTACTCTAGAACAATCTGCAGAGACACCAATCTGAACAAACCCCAGGTAAGTGAGTATTTAGGCTGATATGATCATGAATTTTGGGGAGTGTGTATGGGCATCCTACCTCCACCTTCTTGTACTTATGGAAGACCTGGCAGCCAAAAATCATGCCCCACTAAGCCACAGTATCAGTAAAAGGGCTTTGTCTTCCTGGACCACACAATGCAACTGCACAACAACTTCAATTTTGTTTAATAGTATCATCCCGGGGCACAGCAGTAGGGCATTTGCCTTGCATGCAGCTGATTCAGGAAGACGATGGTTCGAATCCCTGCATCCCATACTGTCCCCAGTGCCTGCCAGAAACGATTCTTGAGCGCAGAACCAAAAGTAACTCCTAAGCACCACCGGATGAGACACAAAAACAAACAAACAAAAAATAGTGTCATCCCCATGGGTACACACCAATTTAAATGCCAATGTGTAGCTGAAATCATGTTCAGAAACAATTGAGGTGATGAAACGGTCAATTAGCAACAAGAGGTTATTAAACTTCCTGAAAATGACTAATGACAATGACTTAATCTTCATTGGAGATATAATAATTTTCACAGATTTTCTTGTCACTGGATTCTGGAAATATTCCACACACACAGTTGAGAAGGAATAGCAGGCCAGAAACTCACACCACAAGCAGTTCATCCACAAGCCAGTCACTCCACCACATGAAACCACAAGCTAAAATGACAGCTTCCCCTCCAGGCCTCTAAAGCAGCCTTTTTTTTTTTTTTTTTTTTTGAAAAAAACAAAGCCCACTCTCAAGGGGAGGAGAAAAAGCCAGATGTGGAGGCAATGGGGAAACATCTTTTTTTTGTTTTGTTTTGTTTTTGTTTTTGTTTTTTTTGTTTTTGTTTTTGGGCCACACCAGGCGGTGCTCAGGGGTTACTCCTGGCTGTCTGCTCAGAAATAGCTTCTGGCAGGCACGGGGGACCATATGGGACACCGGGATTTGAACCAACCACCTTTGGTCCTGGATCGGCTGCTTGCAAGGCAAACACCGCTGTGCTCTCCGTGCCCGGGAAACATCTTTTTAACATGTAAACCAAATGAACCAATCGAGAGACATCTAATAAGAAAGCAAAATAAGGACCAATCCAAAGGCCTCTATGAACAACTATACCTCTTTCTCTTCTTTTGTTTTCTCTTCTCTTTTTTTTTTCCGTTCAAAATGTTTTGGGGGTGTGATATTGCTGTCACTTATCTAGAAACAAATATATTACAATAAACTTGTCAATTTTATGGTACATGCTTCTTAAATAAATTAAATTAAAAATGACTAGATTGGATATAAAATGTATTTCATCTACATTTTCTTTTAATAATTGTATAGAGAACTCCAAGAGACTTTTAAACAAAGGTACTTTTAAAATGTTGACAGGGCATAGTAAATATTACATCTTTCATAACCTAACACATATCTTAAATTTTCTTGCTGCTTTTGTATAATGTCTGACTAATATGTATAAAAAATGTAGCCCAGGTCTAAGTATACAATAGTAATAATAAAATTCATCTTTCTTCCATATATCTTTGTTAAATTATTAAAAGAATGATTTTATATTTTTTGTAATGATAAAACTCTAAAGCATTTTGTGATAACTGAGAAAAGTCTTTAAGTGTCAAATAACCTCACAATACAGATGTACATTTACATTGCTTTTTTTTTTTTTTTTTTTTTTTTTGGGGGGGGGGTCACACCCGGCAGCACTCAGGGGTTACTCCTGGCTCTACGCTCAGAAATCGCTCCTGGCAGGCTCGGGGGACCATATGGGATGCCGGGATTCGAACCATCATCCTTCTGCTTGGAAGGTAAACGCCTCACCTTCATGCTATCTCTCCAGCCCCTACATTGCTTTTTTTTAATAATAAAATAATTTCAATAACCAAACAAATTTTGGCTATTGCCAAATAAAACACCTTCCTTAAATATATACTATTTTTTAAAAAATGCTATTATCTAGGTTACTATTCAAGTAAAGAGATAAAGAGACCTAGAAAAAATTTTTTTATAGTTATAAATCAAAATTTGTGTTAAAAGGGGCCAGAGTTTCGGCCAGGGAGATAGCATGGAGGTAGTGTGTTTGGCCTTGCATGCAGAAGGATGGTGGTTCGAATCCCGACATCCCATATGGTCCCCTGAGCCTGCCAGGAGCGATTTCTGAGTGTAGAGCCAGGAGTAACCCCTGAGCACTGCCGGGTGTGACCCAAAAAACAAACAACAACAACAAAAAAAAAAAAAAAAAAGGGAGGGGGGCCAGAGTGGTGGTGCAGCGTTTGCCTTGCACACCGCTGACCTAGGACCGCGATTTGATCCCCTAGCGTCCCTCAAGCCAGGAGCCGTATCTGTGTGCATTGCCAAAAGTAATCTCTAACCATCACTGGGTGTAGTCCAAAAAGCCCTCAAAAATCTTTATGTTATTATGCTATGTTATATTATGCTATGTTATATTATGTTAATGATTTATGGAAATCATTAACTACTCAATATAGTAGTACCATGATAATCTCACTACACTCTATAATCTCTTGTGTTAATCAGAGAATGATGCTTGTCTAATCTTATTATAAAATCCACATGCAAATGACAAATATTTGTCAAAAATATTTTAATAATAGTGTCAGCAACAGAAATATCTTTGGAATAAAAATAAACCTGCCAAGTGATATTATTTATTTGGGCATATGTATCAACAATTTTAAATTTAGAAAAATGTGCAGTCAGCTTTCACTGAAGTTTAAAACAATCTTTACCTTTGGAGTTCAGCTTAACAAATAATTTTGGGGTTTAGCACACGTTCTTTAAACAATATGACGGGCAGTGTGTCTATTTTTTCTATTTAATGTTTAGAAGGTAAAATAATATGCACATATTGCAAAAGTACTTTGTAACCACTATGAACACTGTAATTATTTATGAATATCAGAGTAATTTAGAAAACTTCTAAATTCTGCCTTTTTAAATTTAATATTTTCTGCTGTATTTTAATTTTAATACTTTATTATAAATATGTGGTCTTCTATCAAATAATATTGGAATTTGCATAGTCAAAAAATGTGTCAGGAAAAGATTTGACAGACGGCTATCAAAATAAAACAACTGAAAGTGAGAAACAACTGAGCTCAATTGTGAAGGAAAACTAAAACCAATCCAATTTTGAAGTGTGGCGTAGCCCAAGACTCACTGCTCTTCAGACTTTCATATTTTATACTCAGAGAGGTTATATTTTGACCAGGGATATGGCTCAATGATAGTGGACTTACTCTGACTAGGCAAGTCCCTGGATTCAAACTTTACAACTGTGGAAGATTGAGTGATGAATATGAATATCTATTTATAAAATAAATTTGTATAGACAAAGAATCTTTGAAAATTGTAGAAAGCAAACTGGGATATGTTGTTAAAAAGAATAGAAAGAATTAGAATTAAACCTATCCACCATTCATAGACCAAGAGTATTTGCTTCAGTTAAAATATAATCTTGATGGAGTGAAAACGATTTTTCTTGTGTTATTCCACTGGTATCTGTCATTCTATAATGTGCATTTGTTGATTTGTTGTTTTGTTTTGTTTTGTTTTTTTAGTCTACTTTGCCAATGGTTTCAAATTATTATAGATAACTCTAGCTTTAATGTCATAAAAACCTATATTTGTTTTTTTCCTCAATGTATTTTAATGATTCAGGTCTTTTTTCTTTTTTTCTTAAAATTTTTGGTTTGTTTTTTGGTCATACTCAACAGCATTCAGGGGTTACTTTTGGCTCTGCACTCAGAAATCACTCCAGCAGGCTCAGAAGACCATATGGGATGCTGGGATTCAAACCACCATTCATTCTGGATTGGCTGTGTGCAAGACAAGTGCCCTACAGCTGTGCTATCTCTCTGGCCCTCTTCTTTTCTTTTTGTAATGTTTTATCCTTTTCTTTGTGTTTTTTTATTAAGAGTGATATTCTATTTTAAATCACAAAAAAACTTTAGGCTTATGTTGCATGGCTATTAAAGTCAATTATCTTGCCTTAGGAAATCAACAAAAAATGACAAAAAGTCACATATTTTTTAATTTTTTGTTTGATTTCCTATAGTAAACACTTTTAAGCACTTGATAAATTAAACAAAAATATTTAGAAATTGGGGCTGGAGAGATAGCATGGAGGTAAGGCATTTGCCTTGCATGCAGAAGGACGATGGTTTGAATGCCGGCATCCCATATGGTCCCCCGTGCCTGCCAGAAACGATTTCTGAGCACAGAAGCAGGAGTAACTCCTGAGTACTGCTGTGTGACCCAAAAACAAAACAAAAAAATATTTAGAAATTGTAAAGTATATGACAGGAGAGATGCACTTGTTATTTACTAGTGAATCACAGCAATTAAGTTTCAAAACTTTCTCTGACATCAGAAAACTGAGATTCAGAGAAGTTAAATGACTTTCCCTTTTTCTCCTAGCTATCAAAGTTGGGAAAAAATAGAATTTAAGTCCTAAATACTCTAGAAATGAGGGTCTCATTATAAAGTCAAGTTTCTCTCAGTGGAAGAGAAGACAATGCATGAGCCTCAAAATACTTTTAGCATTATTAAATTTAGCATTAGTAGCATATGATCTCAGCAACGAGAAAATAATAGATAACTATTAAAATTATTTAGGGCTTAACTTGTTTACACACAACTATAAATCCCACATCATCAATTTATTTTCGCAACCTGTTTTTAGTATTATCTCTTTACTGATTGCATAATAGGAAATGAAGATTTGAAGCTGATATAACTTTACTAAGAGCACAGAGCAAGTGCAATATAAAACCAAAATTGAAATTTGAAGAGTCACAAGAAAAATACTAATTGTAAGTCATAGAATTCTTCTGAACTGATCTCCTGGTCATGAAAATGAAGAAAGAGCATTGAATTTTTATGTCTGTATGAAAATTTTCAAAGAAATTTTAGTAGATGCAGTGATTGTTGACAACAAACAAGACCCATTTCATTTGTTTTGGGGGGTAACACCTAATTGTGCTCAGGGCTTACTCCTGGCTTTGTGCTCAAGGGTCAGTCCTAACAGGTCATGTGAAATCACATGGTAACTGAAGATTAAAACAAGGTTGGTTACGTGCAAGACAAGAATCCTTCCTTCTTCTATTTCATTGGCTGCCACAAGACAATATTTTAAGCTTCTATGACATGACTGCATATTGTTTTAGTTCAATTAACTATTCATCAAAGGTTTTGGTAAAAGAAAAATAAATAGTCTTCAGTTGTTTATAATTGTATGTGGTTATTTTAATGGATATAGCCTATAAGGAAAACAATTTTATTCAACAAAACATACTATAATTTTATGATGCAAATTACTTTTATTGTCTTTTCAATTCACTTTATACAATAATCAGCACTCATTCATCATGCTAAATGCAAGTAATCTGAGGCACTTATTTATGGCAAAATGAGGTTAAAGAATCATGTCTTCTTTTTTCTTTACTTTTCCTAATTCTTATAAAAAACCATAACCTATAACAAGATACTGCTTAGCAATTTACAACTTTCCTTTATGATCAGAAAAATGTTCTCTATAGCAACTCTTAATAAAATTACTTATTTATATATTAATTTAATTAGCTAAATACATTGATCCTCTACAACAGTGTTTTTATGTCTTTATTTAAATTATTCATCATCAGTAAAGAATTCCCTGAGCTCTATATCTGTAGCTGGCATAATGAGAACAATATAATTTTCAAATAGAAAATGCTACTCTAATAATACATATGGCCCTTATAAATCATATGTTACAGCTTTGCCTCAGAATTTTCACTTTAATTTTCTTCCTCTTTTCCTTGGTTTTTTGAATACTGACTGTAACACCAGATTATTACTTTTAACAGACACATTGTTTCTTTAGGTGTATTTCACATAACAAGGACAAATGCTTTTTATTGCTTCAGCTCTATACTCTAATACCACTTCCCATGTGACAAATATTTTAAGTTAAATTTTGGTATAGTTTTGCATTAACTTTATTGTAATTGTAAAAATATAAAACAAAATTTTATTATCTGAGTCATTTTTATGCATACAATTAACTAAGTTTCAGTATAATCATATTTTTTGCAACCAGTCCATAAATGTTTTATCTTTCAAATTCTACCCATTTTAAAATATTTTTGGTCAGAAATTAATTAGGCAACTTGATGAGTTGTATAATATAACATCTCTATGTTAAAAAATTTATTTTTAAAATATTTTAAATAATTTTAAGTAATTACAGTTAGAATCAAATTTGGAACTAGACAGCAGTAAAACTGTTTTTTGTTTTGTGTGATCACCTCCAGTTAATTCTGAAATCTCTCACAATCAGTAACTAATATGATCTTATTGGGTAGTTATATTCCATTATTTTTCCTATTAAAACAAACACCTGTATCTTTCTGAGAAGTTTTTTCATCTTTCTATTACTTCCAGACCTTTGCTAAGCCTAATCTTTCTGTAACCATACTTCCTCCTTTCCGTATGGTAGAAGATCCCACACCCATCGTAGAATCTCTGATAGTTTAATTTCTTGACTGCGATTCATTCTACCCATACTGGAAAATATGTTTTTCCCCATTATTGTTGTATTTTATGTAATAAAGTGAGCATATAATACCCACATACTCTTTCACAGATAGTCTTATCACAAATCATGAGTCCCAATTCCCTAAAAACTCTTATATATTCATATATATTCAAATATAGAATATTCTATATTCATTGCAGTGCTATTTACAATATGAAGACTCTGGAAACAGCCTAGATGCCCATCAATAGATTAATGTCTAAAGAAACTGTGGTACAAATATACAATGGAATATTATGCAGCTGTCAGAAGAGATGAAGTCATGAAATTATCCTATACATGGATGTATATGGAATCTATTATGCTGAGTGAAATAAGTCAGAGAGAGATATTGACAGAATGGTCTCACTCATCTATGGGTTTTGAGGAAAATAAAAGACATTTGTGAATGATTCTCAGAGACAAAATAGAGGAGGTGTGGAAGATCCAGCTCACAACATGAAGCTCACCACAGAGAGTGATGGGTGCAGTCACAGAAATAATTACACTGAGAACCAATAAAATGTGATTGAATGAGGGAATTAGAAAGCCTGCCTAGAGTACAGGCTGGTGTGGGGTGGGGAGGAGAGACACGAGACATTGGTGATGGGAATTTAAAAAAAAGAAAAGAAAAAAAATAGGATATATAAAAAAAATCTCAAGTTAATTTTTACTACGTAGTGATTACAAAATTTTATTTTATGAAAATTATTTGCTACCTAAGCAGACAGAGAATCTAAGTTGTCTTTCTTTAATTTCTTGAAGCCTCTTAGGAAATATACTGCTGAAGCTCAAAACCATATTAGAATTAAGAAACCAAACTGGTAGTTTACTTGATTAAACAATAACGAAGTGGATAGTTCTTTGTGCTTGGTTTTGTTGTGATTCCTCCTGAAGCGTCTTCCCACATATAGCACAAGCAAAAAGCAGAGAGAAAGTATAGAAAATAGGGCCAGGAGAGATAGCACAGCAGTGTTTGCCTTGCAAGCAGACAATACAGGACCAAAAGTGGTTGGTTTGAATCCCAGTATCCCATATGGTCCCCCGTGCCTGCCAGGAGCTATTTCTGAGCAGACAGCCAGGAGCAGCCCCTGAGCACCACTGGGTGTGGCCCAAAAATCAAAAAGAAAGAAAAAGAAAGGAAGGAAGGAAGGAAGGAAGGAAGGAAGGAAGGAAGGAAGGAAGGAAGGAAGGAAGGAAGGAAGGAAGGAAGGAAGGAAGGAAGGAAGGAAGGAAGGAAGGAAGGAAGGAAGGAAGGAAGGAAGGAAGGAAGGAAGGAAGGAAGGAAGGAAGGAAGGAAGGAAGGAAGGAAGGAAGGAAGGAAAAAAGGAAGGAAGGAAGGAAGAAAGGAAGGAAGAAAGAAAGAAAGAAAGAAAGAAAGAAAGAAAGAAAGAAAGAAAGAAAGAAAGAAAGAAAGAAAGAAAGAAAGAAAGAAAGAAAGAAAGAAAGAAAGAAAGAAAGAAAGAAAGAAAGAAAGAAGTATAAAAAATAAAGCTTCGTTTATGTAATCTAAAATTGTCTTCTCTACTCATGTATTTTTAAGTAATTATTTTCCCTTTATTTAAACACTATGGTTGCAAAGCTGTCTATAATTGAGTTTCAGTCTTACAATGTACACTGTATACCACCCTTCACCTATGAATATTTCTAACCACCTATGTCCCCAGTTTCCTGCTTACCCTCTTCCAAGGGGTACCCTGGGGATATGCATACTGCTCTATCTCCATTCTACAGCTAGTTTTTCTCCAGAGTGATCAGTTATAAGTTAAATTTTAAGTTATTGGGGGAGTCTCTTCTCATTCAGACTTCTCTTACTCTGTAAATTCAACATTTTCCAGAAAAATAATCTCAAGACAAGGAAAAAAGATTAATTTTTATGTTGTCTCATCTATGCTATTTAATTCCATTACTATTACTACTTACCTTACCTATATTCATCACAACTTATCACACTTATTACTAATATGTCCATGTTAGACCAAGTCACTATCACTTCTCATTCTTACAAATGTAGTCTCTATTGATGTGCCTGTCAAAAGTCATTTCTCCTTAAAATCTTAATGATGTAACACCTGCCAACCTCTGTACCATCTTGTTATTTTTCCCTTCTTCTCTATACTTTAATCACATTACACTTCATTCAATTCAAAATCCACTTTAAGTTCTAATCCATTTTATGTTCTAAACATAGATGCCCAGTATTTTTAGCAATTTAAATTCAAGAATAAGTATCAATTGGAAAATATTCTTGAGATCATTCAGTCTAAATGGTAATAAATGTGAATTTGTTAAAAAAAATTCTGAGAATTTTCACAAGAGTGCAATGATAAATTTCTATGTCTAGTTTCAATGTTTTGTCATGTTAGCTGCTCATGTAAGAAGCATTAGAATAAGAAAATATGGGGCCGGCGAGGTGGCACTAGAGGTAAGGTGTCAGCCTTGCAAGTGCTAGCCAAGGAAAATTTGCGACCTCGGTTTGATCCCCCGGCATCCTTTATGGTTCCCCCAAGCCAGGGGCAATTTCTGAGCGCTTAGCCAGGAGTAACCCCTGAGCATCAAACGGTGTGACCTGAAAAAAAAAAGAATAGGAAAATATTTTACTATAAATAAAACAAATGTTATTATTTGAGAACAAAATTTACCAAACATTTTGTATGCTTGAGGCTTACTTTCTTCTTTTAAGTTCAAGAAATGAGAGTTTTTATCAAGAATATAATGACATGGGCTCATTAATTGATTTGACTTCTGCAGTAAGAGGTTATCATAATAGACCTCGAATGCAGAGAGATTTTTCAGAGGGAGAGAAAATTGTTTCATTTAAAACTAAATGCTTTTGAATCATAAGGAATTATGATAGAAACATTATAGAAAAAAATATGATAAAAAGTTGTATGTACTTGGAATTCTAGTAAGGGGTCTGGGGGAATCAAATAATGAAGTTGCAATAAAAATGTGGACATTAAGGTAATTCAGAAAGCAGGCAGGAAGTAATGTATGTTTGTATTATATTGACGTTCTTTACATTATCTATATTGCTCTATTTTGAAGGTTACAGAAGCATCTCAGGTTCTCAAAGACACTGGCTTTTATTAGGAGCAGTAACAATTCTACAATTCATTGAAAAATACAAAATTGTGACAAGTTTTTATATACTTTTTGATATGCTATATTTATTAATCCTAACCATTTTGTAGAGTTAATATTATCATTTTCATTTTAGAAGTATAAAAATATAAGTTCAAAGTCTTTTATAGCTACTGGAAGGATAGTAAAATGAGTAGGGTAGAGTGCTTACCTTCCACATAGCTAACCTGGTTCCACTCCCAGAACCTCATGTGACACCTAGGTGTGCTCCATCAGGAATGATCCCTGAGTATAGGTAGCAGTAATCCTTCAGCACAACCCCAAAAACAAAAATAAAATTGGTAGATAGATAGAGAGATAAAGTCTTCTATAATTGATCACAGGCTATACTGTCAATACAAAATGGAGTTGCTGAGTCAATTTTATCTATATTTCGTTTTTATTTTACTGTTTTTTTTAATTTATTACCCTATATATTCATTCAAAGACGTTTAAGTTAAAGACTAAAGCTAACTATTTTCAACCTAATGTATTTTTACTAAGCATTTGGAGCCTACAAGTCTTTGCAACTACCTACCTTCAACTATTCCTAATAACATACTGTTGAGACCTGAATTTTGAACAAGGAGGAAAGCCATTTTGTAAAGGCCACATGTAAGACTTCTTCTCAGGTTCTGAGCAGGGATAGATGCCATTTTGTAAGAATCACATGGTGTAAACCACATGTTAGGTCTTCATAAGCCTATTTTCATAGGCCCCACCCAGAGTGTAGGATCTCAAGTTTATTTGAAGTAGATTTTTGTTTATTGAAAGTGAAAACTATACTCTTCTTTTAATCTCCAAGGCTACTTTCAGAAAGTCAGGGGTCCTGAATTGTGCCTTTGATGCCAGTATGAATTGCCAATCTTTCCCTAGGCTACAAAATCACAATCCAAAATTACAAAGCATTACTTTTGGAAGCCTAGCAGGGGAGGAAAGAGAAACACTGAGCTGATTCCCTCGGAGAACTCCATAGGGGCAAAACTAAAAAGATTCACCATCAGAGCACAGCAGACACAATTGAAAGCAGGCTAGAAGCCTACCAAGCTTTCCCAGAAGTACAAGGGAGCAATAGGAAGGTAACCCTAGTTAGTAGCCAATCATTTTGAGAATCATCAGAAAGCTGGAATCTCCCTATATTCTTTCCCCTATATAATCTTCTTCGTGATATTGGGCAGAGCTCATCTCCTTTGGGGGATGGTCCTGGCTGGCCAATGTGGGATCTTGTTGGCAGATGGATTAAAGTATTAAACTTTATTTCAATTGTGTATTCTCATACTTCTACTCCGGACCCAAGCAATATATGTTCCTCTTAGAAGCAAGAATATTTTTGTCAATTTACAGTTCATCGCATTTTGTTTCTTTCTTTACAATTGTTAGCAGACATTTAAAATCTCCCTCGCCATTTTATTGAGGTTTTTTTTTGCATTACTTTATTTGTGCTAGGTTTTTTAATGTACTACTAACTACTATAATGCTACAATACAGTTTTAAAGACAAATATTATACTCAGTGCAATTTAAAACATTTTAGCATTATAATACTATTATATAGATATTAGAAAGAAGATACTTGAACAAACTTCTATTTGTGTGGTTAAAATCGTGATCTTAAAAAGTAAACTATATTGTGTAGGATCTCAAGTTTATTTGAAGTAGATTTTTGTTTATTGAAAATGAAAACTATACTCTTCTTTTAATCTCAAAGTCTACTTCCAGAAAGTCAGGGGTCCTGAATTGTGCCTTTGATGCCAGTATGAATTGCCAATCTTTCCCTAGGCTACAAAATCACAATCCAAAAATTACAAAGCATTACTTTTGGAAGCCTAGCAGGGGAGGAAAGAGAAACACTGAGCTGATTCCCTCGGAGAGCTCCATAGGGGCAAAACTAAAAAGATTCACCATCAGAGCACAGCAGACACAATTGAAAGCAGGCTAGAAGCCTACCAAGCTTAATGAGCAGAGATAATAGCCTGGAAAACTCTACCAGTGTCAACTAACACTGTAACTTTTCTAATAATGACTTTAGGGAAACTGTGATGAAGTTGTTCAATGAGCTCAAATGAACAATGTTATAAGTAATCAATAAAGCGCAAGGAATAAGAGATTGGAAATAAGAAAACTACTATTAAAAGTGACAGAATTGAAGAGTATGGTAGATGAAATAAAGTAATAACTTGAAGGGCTTGAAGAGGTCATACATAGGGCAAGGTGTTTGCCTTTCACACAGCTGATACGTATTTGATCCCTGGAACTACATATGGTTTCCTGGATCCTGCCAGAATTAATTCTTGAAAGAATAAAAAGAAAGGAATAATATATATTTAAACAAATTGAAGACATCAATTACTGTTATAGAAAAATGAAATACCTTGAAGTTACAGAGTAACAGTTACTAAGAAAAAAATGATTATATGAAGAGATTCAGGAAAGCTTTATTACTATTTACAAAGTTAATAGTCTACTCTGGGCCTGAGCACTACCATAGTGGATAGGGCATTTGCCTTGCATGCAGCCAATTACGGGCAGACCTGTGTTTGATCCCTGGCATCCCATATGGTTCCCCCAAGCCTGCCAGATTTAATTCCTGAGTGCAGAGCTAGGAATAACTCCTGAGCACCACCAGGTGTGGCCCAACGTATACAAACAAACAAAAGAAATATCTACCCTAAACTTTTATGTATTGCTTGAATATAATAGTTGATTTTATCTCACAAATCTTAGTGGAATTTACGTTATTTAATTTAATTTGATTTTCTAAGCTTCTAAATAAACTATACTGGTTAGACAATTGATTAAATCTATGCCTTCCCATATCATCTGCCTACTACTGACCTGTCTTACCATGTTCTACTATTTCTTTTCCTCAGAACATTATCATTTTTATACATATAAAATATGACTTATTTCTGTTTATCAATGCTCAAAACTTCCCCTCTAAAAGCTTTATCTCTACCAAAACCTTAGTTCACATTTTTTATGCAAAAAATGTAGTTGCTCTTGGGGCTGAAGCAGTGGTGCAAGTGGTAAGGCATTGGCCTCGCATGCACTAGCCTAGGATAGACGACAGTTCAATCCCCCAGCATCCCATATGGTCCCCAAGCCAGGAGCAATTTCTGAGCACATAGCAAGGAGTAACCCCTGAGCATCACTGGGTGTGGCCTCAGAAACCAAAACAAAAAATAATGTAGTTGCTCTCTAGGTGATATTATACTACAAGAATAGTCTCTATGAAGACTAAATGAAATTTAGTAAAAGACTAAATGAAACGTGGACATTTAAAGCATCTCAATGAAGAAATGACACTGACTCACTAATAGTGCAGTGGCTAATTATCAAAATTTGTTAAAGTTTATATCTTCAAAAGAAAAGCTATATGTGTAATGAAGCATGATATACAGAGGAAAATGTAGTAAATAGGGCATTACAATTTTTTTACTTCCAAGTTAATCATTAAAAAATGAAGAGATAATTAAGGAAATGCAAATCAAAACAGAAATGAGAAAGTATCTAATACCAATGAAACTTGCATACATTTAAAAAAAGCAAAAACAACCAGTGTTGGCATGGATGTGGGTGAAGACAGACCCTTTCATTGATGATGAAAATGTCAACTGATTCAGCTTCTTGGAAAAATAATATGGACACTTATTTAAGAACTAGGTATTGCTTTTTTTGTATCTATACTAAGGGACCAAAAACCTCTATTCAGTGACGTTATTTGAACTTCTATTTTCATTGAAACACTATTAGAAACAATGTAAGTATCTAAGAGTAGATAACTGAACAAAGAAACTATGTTTTATACACACACACACACACACACACACACACACACACACACACACACACACAGAAATACTACCTAACTCAAAGAAAAAATGAAGTCAAACAATTTGCTGCCTCATAAATGGATCCTTAGAGTCTCATGTTGAGTAAAGTTAGTAAGAAGGAGAGAAACAGAATTTTCTCTCAAAATAGGGTATAAAGAAATATAATAATGGGACTAACAAATGCTTTTAGGAAACAGAAACTGAGAACAGGTCTTCATTAGGAATTTTACCCAAGGGAGTTGTAGACACAAATAGGATGGGAAAAAGCTAGGAAAATGATGGAGGAAGGACACCCTCATAGATGGTGTGGTGTGCAAAGTACTGTGCAAGAAACCCTTCCATTAACAGTATTGTAAGCCATTGTACCTAAAAAAATTTAAAAAACTCGACCAAAAATAGATAGGTAAATAAAAATAATAATAGTAGTACATGAAGATAAAAAGTAATACATGAAAAATAAACAATGTTTTTTTTTCCTCCTGCCCAGGCACAGTAAATATTGGGGTCATTCGAAAAGGGATTCACATGGCCTAAGAGATATGGGGTTTCTCCGCCCTTGGAGTATATTGTCATGGGATCAACTATAGACTCTGTTCATGATCCTTTATTCTCCGGTGGTGCATTTGTGGTGTTTGGGAGGCTTCTGCTCCGTCCTGGGTGATATAGTGAGAACTCTGTATCTGGAGATCTCAGTATCTGCACAGTTACAGGGGTGGGACTTATGATGAAGTCAGTCTTTGTGGTTGTAGAAATTCTGTTCCCTCAGTGTCACTCCAGTCCATCTTCTGTGGTTGGTGGTCTTGGTCTTGGCACTAACCCTGGATAGCACCTAGGATAACGCCTTTTCTTGCGTTTCCAGAAGCCCCATTCTGTTACAGTTGTCTCTGCCAGACCTTTGGAACTGGGGATCATGGTTGTTGTGCAGGTCGTAGCTCAAACCCTAGGCTAGGGCTTTTTTTATTGGTCCCAAGATATATACAGTCTGGTCATGGTTCTAGCAGCCAGTCCTCTGTAAATCGTGTTCTTGGCTTCTGGACCTACCAGCGGGTGACAAGTCTTCTGATTTTGTCTTATCGGTGTTTGGTAGGGCAGGATAACCTGCTCTTAAATCAAGTTGTTCCCCTTTTCCTCGGTGTCAGGATATCGTATAAGAACTGGCACTCGTTGGTGTTCCAGCAGTAATAAGGTTGTTCCGGATGGGGTTTGTTACCTGCAGCTGTTGTGAAGGACTGTGGCATTTCTGTGACTGGGATCCAGGGTTCAAGGTTGGATGGATGGGATCTAATCTCTTGAGGTCTAAGTTGATTCCACATGACGTATTTTCGAGGTATGAGTTATCCCTGTATTGTAAACAACTATGAGTTTCTATCTCTAGTAGATAAAAACCCTTTTTTATGTGAAAGCTTTCCCCTTTTTTTAGTGTGCCTTTGCAGAGAGAAATGGTGCTGCATTATATTGTTGGTGCATTTGGGGGTGGACAGAGAGGAAAACAAAAACAGGTCACATACCCAAAAAAGATAAAAAAAAAAAATAGGATTAAAAATGTATGTGCTCACATATGTATATGTGGACCAGAAAATTAAAAAATGAATTAACAGAGTTTTTAAAGGACCAAAGAAGTGCAAAAGACTACCTTACATTTGGGGAAAGGCAGGTAAAGAGGGGGTGTAATACAGGTCTTATGTTTATGTTGGGAGTATAGGTTTTCCCATTGTCTTTTGGGTTTTTCTTGTAGTGTGTGGGTTCCCAGGCACCTTTCCATCACACCCCCTGACCTTCTTCAGATTGGTGAAAGATTTGAGGCAGGGAGGTCTTGGGAAGAGTTCTTGTATTGGGGCTACTTTTGGAACTAAGTCCGGTTTCAAGTAACAGTCCTCCTTAGGGGGAGATGGTAGGGATTTTTCATATATTACTTTTTATCTTCATGTACTAATATTATTATTTTTATTTACCTATCTATTTTTGGTCGATTTCGTTGTTTTAGTGTGGTTATTGAAATTATTGCCCCCACTTATCTTTTTTTCTCCTCTTTTTTTTTTTTCTTTTCAGATTTCTGGGTGGCACCCGGCAGTGCTCAGGGATTATGCCTGGCTCCAGGCTCAGAGATTGCTCCTGGCGGGCACGAGGGACCATGTGGGGCGCCGAGATTCAAGCGGATGACCTCCTGCATGAAAGGCAGACGCCTTGCCTCCATGTGATCTCTCTGGCCCCTTCTTTTCCCTCTTCATGGGCTCTGCCATGGTGCCTATCTCAAGACCACGGCGTTTTTTTTTTTTTTGTTTTTTTTTTGTTTGTTTGTTTGTTTTGGTTGCTTGTTTGTTTTGTTCTGTTTTTGTGGTGCTTAGCGTTATTGTTGGAACTCTTAATAGATATTTGACACTTCATTTCGTAGGGGTGGAATGTTTCACCTTCTTTTTCTCCTTCGTCTCTCAAACCGATGACGAGAGCCTCTAGAAGAATTCTGCTTATTTCCGGCGTATTAGACTTTTACCCCAGTTTATTATTTTTCTCCTCTTCAAACAAAACCACATAACTTGAACTAGCTAGTCCTGCCCCCCCAATTAGAGGGGGAAATAAAGGAGGCATCAGGACCAAACAGGTGTAAGACTACGAAGTAATAGGATAGGTACAGAGGGGACCACATATTATAGCAGCCCTGGGGGTGAGGGAAGAGGATATGGGAGGTAGGATAAAAACGGAGGAGTAGGGAAGACAAACCAGTGATGGGAATCCCCCCTGATTTTATGTAAATATGTACCTAAAATATTATTGTCAACAATATGTAAGCCACTATGATCAAAATAAAAATTATGTTAAAAAAATTTTAAAAAACTCTAAACACTTTAAAAATATATGCTATACATGTGCTTAAATCCTTGTATACAAAATACATGAAGAATTCTTTCAATTTAAAATAATAATATCATTAATGACTAATCAATATTAATGTACATATATCTTATAGTCTAAAAAGCAAATGAGCATAAAAATATGCTTGAGATTAATTACTAGGTGCCTGATTTCATCTCATGGTGAAAGGGCCTGAAGCAGAGGTGCCAGGAAAATTAAGAAAACAAAAAAGATAATAGAGATAAGCATGGGGTCAGTGAAATCACTGCCTTGTTGTCTGAGAGTCTGGACTGTTCTATATATAAAACATTTATTGTTCAGGATTAATCAGTAATAGGAAGAAGAGTGGATAACAAATAAATTCATAACTAATGCTAACAATGCATAGGTGGATTTTATATTTCATGAGGGGATGTCAGGAAAAAGGAAGCTAAGGTAAGTCTTTAACTATTGTCTTCCTCTGAGGGGGGTGGCACTTAAAAGACTAAACAGGACTCTTGGCTGCCCACAAGGCATTCCCTGTGGCCACCCTTGTTCTGGTAATTTGCATTAAGAGCCCTCAGATCTTTATCTGTGCCTCCCCTTAGACCATCAACTCTAAACTTGCTTATTTCTTGGTTAAAATCTTTAAATAAATCCTCAATGAGAAACTATTTCACTAAATTCAGAATTGCTAGCAAAAACAATCCTGGGAACAATGCTATGAGTAAGCCTTCACATATGGGTGATGACAATTTAATATAGGATAAACATTTTGAAACAATAAACAAAATTTTAAAAAATAAAATGTCAGCTTAACATACAGCATAGTGACTTTACTAATGTCTCTATATTTGTATTCACAAAAAGCAAAACATATGTTTATAGAAAAAAATTCACACAAATTAAAATTAAATTATGCTATCAAACTGTAATAATCAAGACTGTATGGTACTTGAATAAAGGTAGAAACTCAGATCCATGGATAGAAATAAGGGACCAGAAACAGACCCTCAGGTGTAAGGAAAGCAAATCTGTAAGAAAAGATTTAGAAATATAAATAGAATAAGAAAATTTTCAGAAATAGTACCAAGGAAAAATTTTAGACAAATGCAGAAAATGAACTCAAATTTATCTCATACATATTCAAATTTTATTTAAATTAATTAATGAATTTGATGTTATATTTGACTCAATAAATTTTATTGAAGAACATTTAAACAGAATTCTTTATACCTTTGAGGAAATTTTTTTTTTTTTTTTGGTTTTTGGGCCACACCCTGTGACGCTCAGGGGTTACTCCTGGCTATGCGCTCAGTAGTTGCTCCTGGCTTCTTGGGGGACCATATGGGATGCCGGGGATCGAACCCTGGTCCGTCCTAGGCTAGCGCAGGCAAGGCAGGCACCTTACCTCCAGCGCCACCGCCCGGCCCCATCCTTTGAGGAAATTTTAATGAGTCATTGGTTTTGGCTAAATAGAATTTAAAAAAACAAAAAAACAAAAAATTGGATTGCATTAAAGTAAAAAGGTCCCGCATACAAAAGAAACTGTGACAAGAATAAAAAGAAATTGCTAAAAAATAGAAAATATTTAATCATTACCCATCTTACAAAGATTATATTTTTTAAGTCATGGGTTTGTACTACACCTGGTTGGCCACATATAAGTCCAGCACCCAAACCTTAGGACAAGAAGATCGATTTTAAATGCTACATTTTTATTAGAGAGACTGAGTAACCAGCTATATAAAGGACTCTGGGTTTAGAAACAACTTCAATGAAAGTAAGATGAATGCAAGTATAATCATGCAGTGAAAAAAAATAGATGAAAGTAAAAACAACTAAATCCATCAAAAGTTGGAGGGAAGGAAGAGATAAACAAAAACTCCCTCAAAGAAGACATACAAATGGCCAAGTGATACATGAAAAAAATATTTTGCACATTTATCATCAGAAAAATGCAAATCAAATCAATATTTATTTATTGACTAATACCACTGAGAAGAGAATACATCACAAGTATCGCAAGCAATAAGTATTTGCATGAATGCAGAGGAAAGAAGACTCTTATGTATGGCTGGTGAGGATACTTATTTGTCCAGCTTTTCTGGCAAATAAAATAGATACTTCTGAAAAGGCTAGAAATGCAGCTTTCAAATAACACAGCAATTTAACTTCTGGGCATCTATCCCAGTGGCACAAAATCTTTATTCAGAAAAGAAATTTACATCACTATGTTCATTGTACCCTATTCACAATAACCAACATCTGGAAACAACCCAAGTCTCTAAGAACAAACTCTTGATAAAGCACACACAAAATAATACTTGGCTTTGAGAAATTGTGAAATCACTTAGTCTGATGCTATGTGGATGAATCTAGGTAGAGTCAAGCTTAGTGAAATTAGTCAGAAGAGGTATAGACACTGAATGATTTCTTACATGTGAAATGTTAAGAAACAGAAAGAAAATAACAAATGACCAAAGGCAACAAGAAAATGAGAACTGGTTTTAAATAAGAAGTTTACCACAGATCCCTATTAGGAGTGTGTAGTGACATTAGAATAATGATAGAGGGAAGCAGACACTGTAAGAAAATGTGATGCTGAACATGCTCATGCAAAACTACTATTAATAGTTTTGTAAACCATATTCCCTAAAATATTTTAGTTTTTAATTTTTTAAAGCAAAACTTTAAATAATAATAAATAAGGGGCTCATGCTAGTAATATAAATATAGTAAGCATTTTAGGGGAAAGAATTAAGATGCTCTAGATTAGAACATGACTTGTGTCCTGTAAGCATAGAAAAAATAGAGTCCATAAAAGCCACACAGTTAATCTTGGCTTAAATTGATCAGTTCTTTACAACTATTGTCCAGTTTATGGAATTAAATGATAGAAAACATTTGGATTAGTATAGGCCTATTATTCCTAACACTGTAAATACAGTTATAATACTGTAAACCCATGGTAAATCAATGCAAATTATTTAATTAAAGTTTAGTGGCCTACATTGAACAACATAGGATGATTTTGCAATGTTTTGATAAAGTTATGACTAGAATTAATCTATAGTCAAATTACAGAGCTAACCTAGATTGTGGACTACAGTTTGAAGAATAAAAAGGGTATGTGAGGAAGCATAGGAAATTTATGCAAAAGCAAAGAAAATAGATTATTCTATTTTATACAGGAATAATATTAATGGAAGGACTAAAATGTTTTTGGGCACCAGAAATATTTTTAAAACTAGAGTTTACTAATGTCTTAGATCACTAGAAGAAATAGAACAGAAATAGATCTAGATCTTGCCTTAAATATTAGGAGAATAGAAATCTAGGTCTTCAGTTTAACAGGGAGAAAAAAAAGGAATGTGAGTGATTAAGTAATTACATAAATCCATAAAAAAGATCTTTTACTAGAATTAATATCAGGTATAAAATCAATGTTTTGCATGAAAGGTTTTACACATATAAATTAATATTATCCATCAAGTACTTTCTTAAAATGTTTGAAATATTGGTCATAATTTAAACAGATTAATATGGGTTTTCACTTTACTTAAATGGAAACATAATTAATGAAAGATTACAAATAAAAACAAACACAATTCAGAGAGCAGAAATCTTTACTTTTATTTTTTGAACCACACTCAGTGGTTTTCAGGGTTTACTCCTGGCTCTGAACTCCTGATGGGTATTGGGGGATCATATGGGGTGCCTAGGATCAATTTTGGTTTGGCTACATGCAAGGCATTAGGCCTATATGTTGTGAGGTTGTTCTTTCTCCTAAAATACAACTCTTTGTTTGTTACCACAAGTCTTTTCTTAGAAAGAAATAATTCTTGATTCAAGATTCATTAAACGTAATTCCATTTATTCAATGACTCTCTGAACGTCTAAAGCATTTAGCTTAACTATCTTTACCTCTGGCACCTTCCCTTCTCAACTCTTCCCTTCTCAACTCACTATATAAAACATAATTATAAATCATGTATATTTGATAAATCATATTTAAATCTTATATAAACTATATGTTTTATATATAATCAAACAAAAAAAAAACCTTCGTTCTTCACTAATTATGTTCTATTTCCAAAAAAATTGCTTTAGTTTTGGCCTTTATTATATTTCTCCTGTTATAATGACTTTTCATTAAATTTTTGCCCACAATCTTTTTACTCCCAACTCTATTCAGGATGCAGAGTGATTGAACTCTATAAAACTATAAAAAATATCCACTGAGAAAAGATACACTGATTTTCTGATTTCAGTGGGGTTTGGGGGGGGGCTTTAGATAATACATATAATTTAAATGGGCTTATTATAAATAGAAACCGTGACAACCACAGCTTAAGAGACTAGGGTTATTTGTGATTTATAAAAAGCCTTAAATAATTTGGAAAGGCCTAGCAAAACTCAATCTCTGTCATTTACCTTGCTTTATCAGCTTCTATTTTAGGCAGGATCTGTTGCACAGCATGATATCTGAAGATTGTTTAAAATTTTAAGAACTTTTATTGAATTAATAAATCTCAAGTAAATGAATAATATATCTCAAATTTTATTTTAGAAGTTATATATAAGATTCATTTTATTTTTTCTTTTAAATTTTTGAGAAATTAATGTGATTGATGTGTGTGAAGAAAATAAAGCTGCCCTAGATAGTACTGATAATAAATCTCATTCATTGTTCCCTCTCAGATTTTAGCTCTTTATTTTTAGCTGCACCATATTTTCCTATTGCTACTGCAGAATTTAACAAGCTTATAAAAATATCTTTTTAAATGTTCCAACACTGATGTGAATATGGAATAATGTTTGGTAGGTAGTAATTCTAAGGTACTTGTCTTGCATGCGGCTGACCAGAGTTCAAGTCTCAGCATTCTATATGGCCCTGAGCACTGCCAGATGTGATTCCTAGTGCAGAGTCAGGAATAAACCCTTAATACTGCTTGGTGTGGCCCAAAGCATCAAAAAAATTATTGCATATTTCTTAAGAGGAGGCTAGTCCCTGCTTATGAAATTAAAGACAGTTGGTGATTAGTTGTGTTTCCATGAAAAAAAGTAAGAATTAAGTTTAGAAAAAATGGGAGAAAGCAAAAGGTAAAGCTGAGGCAGTGAACTATGAAAAGAGCAACTACTCAATTGCTATGACTCTGCACAAGGTTGACAATTATTCTTGTTCCATCAATAGTGAAAGATGTCAAAAGTAGTAATTGCAGATTTTATTATCCTGACTTGAGAAATTACTAAGACTTTATGCAGTAACCTAATGTCACACAACTGTGAAAAATCAGTCAAACATGTCAAAATAATTATAAAAAGTAAAAATAAAATTGTACTGGTTGTGGCTTAGTATATGAATTTTAATAATATTATTATTGAAGCACCATAATCACAAATATGATTGTAGTTGAGTTTCGATCTTAAAAAGAACACCCCCTTCACCAGTGCAACATTCACATCACCAATGCCCTTCATCTTTCTCCTCTCTCACCCACTGCCAGTATTTGAGATAGGCATTCTATTTCTCTCACTCATTAACACTGTCACAATAGTTGTTAGTGTAGTTATTTTTCTAAATGCACTCACCACTCTTTGTAGTGAGCTTCATATCATAAGCGGTCCTTCCAGTCCTCATCTCTATTGTCTCTGGGTATTATTACAAAAATATCTTTTATTTTCTTTTCACATCCATTTCAGTACTGATTGTTTTTGTTCTTTGTGATGTCTGCCAGTCTTTGTGGCCTGAGATGGTACCTCATTGTTGCTTTGATTTGCATCTCCCCGATGATTAATGATATGGAACTTTTTTTCATGTGCCTTTTGGCCATGTGTATTTCCTTTTTGATAAATGGTTCATTTCTTCTCCCCATTTTTTGATGGGGTTAGATGTTTTTTTCTTGTTAAGTTCTGTCAGCACCATGTATGTATTTTAGTTATTAGTCCCTTGTCTGAGGCGCAAATAGCTAGAGCAACTCTTGGGAAACAGAATATGGGAGGTATTACTTTCCCAAACTTTAAATTACATTACAAAGCTATACTTATTAAAAACAACATGGTATTGGAATAAAGATAGGCCCTCAGATCAGAAGAATAGAATTGAATATTCACAGAATGTTTCCCAGACATAAAATCAATTAATCTTTGATAAAGGGCCAAGAAATGCAAAATGGAGTAAGGAAAGCCTCTTCAACAAGTGGTGTTGGGACAACTTGCAAAGAAAGCAAACTCAGACTCCATCTAAGACCATACACAAAGGTCAAATCCAAATGGATTAAAGATCCCACACCTAAGGTGTATAAAACAACACGTAGGTAAAACATGCCAAGACATTGAGACTAATGATATCTTCATGGAGGAAATAGCACTCTCCAAACAAATGGAAACAGAGATAAAGAGATGGGACAATTTTAAACTAAGAGTCTTCTGCACCTCAAAAAAATAGTGCCTTGGATATAAAAGCCACCCACAAAATAGGAAAAACTATTCACCCAATACCCATCAGATAGGTATATAACTTTTAATATTACTTTATTTGCCAAACTAGTCTTCAAAGAAACTAAAGGAAAACATAATTTCCCTTCTCTCCAAAAATATTTTCCTAAATTTTACAACATATATAATATTTCATATGACTAAACATTTTGCATAATGAATCAAAGAAAATTACATTTAAGTAATATCAACAGCAAATTTTTTAATAAATTTACTATGTAAAGCTGTGCTTTTTTATCATACCTATAGACAGATTAAAAAATAGTTATCTGACTGATATGTGTCTTACACTATTTTTTAATTTACTGTGCTATTAGCTTTTTATAATTTGTATATTTTGCTAAATTGCTATTTTTTAATTTCATATATGCTTAGGTGCCTTGTTTTGTTTTCAAGATTTTCTGTTCTCTTTCTTAAATAAACCCAATTGTTTGAACCAGGTGAACAATTCCATAAAAACAAACAAACAAACAAACAAGGACATATTCGAAGCTGAGGATCTAGGCTGTGTGTAAGGGTGGGAAGGGGCAGGTCCCTCAGTAGGCAGTTATGGTTCCAAGGTTAGTTCTAAGGAGCTACATTTAGGTTAATGGAGCCAGGACTTGAATCTGCTGGAATAGAGATCCTTATTGACATGGGAAGTGGTCTGGAACAGCTCTTGGAAGTCAATTCTGTGGAGATCAGCAGTGTCTGCCCACACAGAGAGTAGGGTGGAGTGATGGTGTAAATACTTAGACATACTTAAGGCACAGCATTACTGGAAGAGGCGAGCTGCTGATCAGGATCTGATAGTTTTAATTAGAAGCTCTCTACATTGTTTCCTAGGTTTGCTGTTTGTTGCTTTGTTGTTTGTTTGCTTGCTTTTTATTTTCATTTTCATAATTTTCAAAAGCTACGAGAATGAACAGATGAACTGAAGCCTTTAGAAATGGTGACATCTCACTTTTTTTTGGGGGGGGGCCGCACCCGTTTGACGCTCAGGGGTTACTCCTGGCTATGCGCTCAGAAATCGCCCCTGGCTTGGGGGAACCATATGGGACGCTGGGGGATCGGATCGAACCGTGGTCCGTCCTACGCTAGCGCTTGCAAGGTAGACACCTTACCTTTAGCGCCACCTTCCCGGCCCCGACATCTCACTTTTCTAGAGTTTTTTTCTTTGGGTCCTCCAGGTGTTTGGGTGAGGGTTGGGGGTGAGAAGTAGGCCCCTGTAAATATTTGATCTTAAGCTGGTCAGAGGCTCAAATTGGGTGGCCAGGATCCAAGGCTGGAGAAGTGGATAACCTTACAGTGACTTTTCAAACACTTCTTCGCCATTGCTGAACACATGATGGTGAACACTAGGACAGGCCCATTGTCATGTCCAGCACCCAGGGCAAAGGCAGACTTCAAATAGGGCAGCAATGGAAAGAAACAGTTGGGGCACAAAAGGGGAGTAAGGTACTCCTGGTCCTAATTCCTCAAAGGCTGGGAAAAGCAGAGTCAACAGTAGACCATCCTGCCATACCAGCTTTCCAGATAAGACTGCAGTCCATCGGGCTATTTTTGATAATGATGTCTAATGAAAGCATCAAACTCCAACTGTATTTTCTGTGTCAGTGATGCACATGAAGTACATGTAGATTCCCTAGGTGTCCTTTAGTTTGTTCAAGTCCTCAAACTTACTCTGAATGTAACTGCCTTCTCATACTTGCTGGCTCCTTTGTAGTCAGGGAATCAAATGTTCAATGAGATGTGTTAGCTCTCCTTAAATAGATCCTACTTATTGAGAAGGAAGAAAAACCACTTATGGTTAAAAATGCTGTGAAACAACTTCATGCTTTCATGCATTCGGCTCATCTCCTTGTATTCTGGAAACACCAAGTCATAGGTCCTCGGGTTATGCAGATTATGATGACTGTTACCCCTCCCCCAAAGCAGTGACTCTTTTCTTCCCCTTGGACTGCCTCCTACCCAATCAAATATCTTAATATGGAGGTCCATTATGGTGAGGTGTATCTCCATAAAGCTCATAGTCTTCATGCAGGTCCACAGCACACAATGAATCCTAGGGATATAATAGCTCTGCACAATTTACTGTAGGTCCTACAGTTAGTAGGTGGTAAAGTCATTGAGTTGATACAACACACAAAGACAGCATGAATTCCATGGGAAGAAGAGCCTCCAGACAATGCCAGACATGTCCCTCTGAAAGAAAGCCCTGCTTCTCAGCCCTGCACAACAGCAAAAATAATGGTTAGGCATCATAGATATGGAAGGAGTCAGCAAAGTCAATATATAAATTACTTACAATAGCCATGATGGATTGGATGGTGTTGTAGATGGTCACAATAACTGCCAGTATTTCTCCTTTGAATAGTCTTCTCACAAGATATGAATCCATATCTTATAATTATGTTTAAATATTGAAGACATAATAAATCTTAAAACTTGGTAAAAGGCCCAAATCAGATCTTCAAATCAACTGTTCCAGATTCCAATTAATTGCACAAGATAAAACTGAAAACTTTGGGGTTCAAGCATCTGTATCACAGGTTAGACCCAGGTTAGAAACCACAGTTAGGTGCTTACCTTCATGCAGCCAACCCAGGTTAAGCCCCTAGCAAGGAAGTCCTTGAATATTTCCAGGAATAATCCGTGATCATTGTCAGGTGTGCTATAAAAACAAATAAAAAAATTTTTGCCTCTAATATATTTCTGAGTATAGGTCAAGAAATACACAACTATACAAAGCCTTTAAAGTATATGTCAGGTTCATAATCTGCAAGAAACATTACTTTTACTTTTAGTATTATAAAGTACCTTTAATAATTAGCATTCAATTTTTGCTTAGAATGCTATTTATCAAATAGATTTTTCCCTCATTTTCTTTTTTTATTAAATAGTTTTTTAAATTAACATTTATACCATTTTGATTTAGATTATATTTTAATTCATCATTAAAAATATTCTTATTAACAAAATTGTTTTTTAATAAAGATGGACCCTCAGAGCAGTGGAATTAATTTGAGTATTGGGAAAAGGTTCCTCAGGCATACAATCAACTAATCTTTGATAAAGGGGCAAGAAATGCAAAATGGAGCAAGAAAAGCCTTTCAACAAGTGGTGTTGGGACAACTGCTCAGCTGCTTGCAAAATAGCAAACTCAGACCTCCTTCTAACACCATGAACCTTTAAAGGTCAAATGAAATGGATTAAAGACCTGGATATCACCTCCTAAAACATAAGGTATATTGAACTATATGTATGTAAAACACTCCATGACATTAAGACTAAAGGCATCTTCAAAGTGAAACAGCACTCTCCATACAAGTGGAAACAGCAATAAACAGATGGGACTATATTAAGCTATATGAAGCTTCTGAACCTCAAAGGAGACAGTGCCTAGGATGCAAAAGCCATGCACAGAGTGGAAGAAACTATTCACCCAATACCCGTCAGACAAGAGGCTAATATCTAAGATATACAAGTTACTGACAGAACTTAATAAGAAAAAAACATCTAACCCCATAAAAATATGGGGAGAAGAAATGAACAGACAATTTCTCAAAGAAGAAATGCAAATGACCAAAAGACACATGAAAAAATGTTATACATCATAAATTATCAGGGAGATGGGAATCAAAACAACTATGTGGTACCATTTCACGCCACTCAGTCTGGCACACATCAAACCAAACAAGAACATTTAGTGCTGGTGGGGATGTGGAGAGAAAGGAACTCTCATTTACTGCTCCTGTGAATGACATCTAGTCCAGCTTTTATGGAAACAATATAGAGATTCCTCAAAAAACTGGAAATTGAACTCCCATATGTGCCAGCTATGCCATTCCTAGAGATACACCCTAGGAACAGAAAAACGCAATACAAAACATCCCTTCTTCACACCTGTATTCATTGCAGCATTATTTACAGTAGCCAGACTCTGGAAATAACCAAAATGCCCTTGTAATAATGCCCAGAGATGAGGGCTGGAAGGACTGGCACATGATATGTAGTTCACCTCAAAGAAGGGTGAGTGAAGTTACAGAAATAATACACTAACAACTACCATGACAATATTAATGAGTGAGAGAAGTAGAATGCCTGTTTCGATTACAGGCAGGGTGTGTTGGAGATGGGGGGCAATGGTGGTGGGAATGTTGCACTGGTGAATGGGGAGTGTTCTTTTTGTGACTGAAAACCAATTATAGTCATGTTTGTAATTAGGGGTTTAAATAAATATATTATTAAAAAGATTTGTATTATAAAATCTTCATTTGACACATCAGAAATAGGAATTTCAGCATGATTTGACAATTTTCTTTTGGTTATGCAATTAAGTTGGAACAAAAGCAATGGCTTAAAAACTCGACTTAAAGACCATTTTTAATTCATTTTTCCTTACTAGATCCAGGCAGCAGAAGGGCTCACTGCCAACATCATGACAGATAATAAAGAATAAGGTATTTTTAATTAAAAATTCTAAAATCGTTTTTAAAGTGAGTGCCAAAATTAACTCTATTATAAGAAAAGATTTATTTTTAGAGATATTATGTTATATGAAGCAAGTAAAATATGGTGTTAATTATATCCTAAAAGGTTGATGAAATGTACTTTTGAAATGATTCATTCATAGCTTTTTATTGAGATCTTAGATGTTTTGACATGAAGTAAGAAGAAAAAATAAATGCTTTTTTTCCTGGAAAGACAGAGTTCTTTATCTTTTATCTATTACTATATTTTAATATAAGCAACTGAGAAATATCTAGTTTCTCCCATATTCTTTATTTGTCTTACCACTACTGTGATATTAATACAATCCTGTTCTGTATTATTATACTTATGTTCATTGATTTAACAAATAGTTATTAAGTATTCAGTATGTTCCAAGCAATGTATTAGGCACTGGGTTAGAGATGTGAATTGAACTAAAAAAAATATGTTTTTATCAGGAAACCTTTAGGCTGAAGCATGACATTCTCTTGCTTTAGTATCAAATCTCTGAATACTTCAAAATTTCAGGTATTAACTTGAATCTTATAAATAAAAGACAAGTTTGAAAAAAAAAAAAACCATGATAGAGCAGTGAGTAAGGCTTTGCATATCATGCTGATGACTTAAGTAAGATGCCCTGTACTCCTTCAACTCTGACATAAGTGACCCCTGGTTCATGCTAGGAGTAAACCCTGAGCATAGCAAAGTGTGCCCACAAAACAAACAAGCAAACAATCAAAACGTTGAAACATAAAAGTTAAATGATATGTTAAAGATAATATATAAAATGTGTTGTATAGTTATTATTTAAACTTAGAGGTTTATGCTTATCTATGATTTATATAAGTTGTGGACAATAGTATGAGAAGAAAATTTTTATTCATGAATGAATTTAATATTAAAAATAAATTATTTTTTCATAAAGTAACTTGATTTCAGAAAGATGAATTGGGAAAACGCACATGCTGGAAAAATCTAGGGCAAAGTAGACATAAAGATTAAATAATGTCATTATTTACACTGGCATCTAAGATATAATGTGTTTATTATTTCTTTGATCATGAATTTTACAAAGCATGCTTACTTATTTCTTTTTTCCTTATATTGTACTTTGTGAGAAAATATTAATTTCAAATTTACCTGTTTATATTACATATTTTAATGTAAGAAAAGTTTTATTGTCTTTTTCCCCTTTCCTCTTTCTTTATCCTTTCTCTTTTCTTTTCCCTTTCCCTCCCCTCCTCTTCCCCTCCTTTCCCTTCTCTATCTTTCCCTTCCCTTCCCTTTCTTTCTTTGATTTTCTTTGATTTTTTTTTTTGTACCACTACCTAAAAATACCCAGGGCTGATTCCTGGCTGTGAGCTCAAAGATTCCTCCTGGCAGGCTAGTGAGATTTTGGAGTACTGAGGATTAAACTTGGCCACCATATTCAAGGCAAGTGGCCTACTCATTGTTCTATTTCTGGGGTCATCTATAGAATTTTTCATAATGTTTTAAGGTGATTCCAGCTGACAAACTGTTAGGCATTGGGTTTTCCAAATTCTGTTTCCATCCCCAAATTTTCCTTCAATTTACTGATATTCTCAATGAATAGGAGAATATTCATGAAAGCCTCAATGTTCTTTATCTCTTTATATTCCAAATCATTTCCTTTTTTAATAAATAAACAGTGCTTTTATTTGAAATTAAGATGTTCATGGATGTCTCATTCATTTGGAGTGACTCCTCCAATAGGTCCCTTTCTGTCCCAATATGTATTGATATAATACACACACACATATGACAGGCCTTCTCATTATCATAGTTTCATGGAAACTATAAAAAAGTCATGTGTCATATAATTATAGACTATTTACAGCTTCTAGAAAAAGATAAAATATTGTATGAAAAACATGGCAGAAGGGACTGTAGCAATAGCACAGACCCAGATTTGATCTCCAGCATTCCCTCTGATCCACTGTGCCATCCAGGAAAGATTCCAGGGTGAAAAGCCAGGAGTAACCTGTGAGCAGCACCAGAGTGCCCCCCAAATTTTTTTGGATGGAAATGAAGAACATTGTGTTAAGGGACTATCTGAGCATAAATGACAAATATCAGTTGATCTTACTCATCTATGATATTTAATGATGAACTTTTGTGTAGACAGAACTTAATAATTGCAAATCATTGGCTTTCATATTAGAATTAAATTATCAAGCAGAGTAAAGATAAAGAAAGAAGACTGGGAGACAATAAAAAGTAGCAGTAACAGGGAAAGTGTTGTGGAGGGTTTTGGAACTCTGGTGATGGTGAAGGCACAATAATATTATACATCAAAACCACAAAAAATAATGGCATTGCAATTATAAAAAGATAAATTAGAATAAAAATACCTAACACTAAATAAAGAAAAATTGAAAAATGTATTTGATATATAATATATTTTATTTTTTAATTTCAGAAACAATTATTTTAGAACAAGAGAATTCAGAATAAGTCTGACTCAACTAATCTCAGTACATTTGCTTATCACTAAGTTAACATTATCCAGTACAGACAAATCTTTTTTCCTAATCACATAAAGACTGTCATAATCTCTTAATATGTGTTATAATTCAGGTTAATTGTGGTAAAATATAATCAGCATAATTTAGTACAATTTAACATTTAAACACTATTTGATTAATTAATTTTGTGATTAAGTTTTAAATATAGTGGTTTAATGGGTTATTTAAAATATCAAGACTTGGAAGTTTAGAGGCATAAACTTTATATAAAACCCACAGTAAAATAAATAAATGAATGAATAAATAAATAAATAAAACCTTAAAACAAAGATGTACAATCTCATATTATCACTTTCATGACTAGTCTTTTCCTCTTTAAAGTACCATAAGATTTATTATTGCAATAATGACTCTTACTAGGCTGTGTTTATTTGTAAAGAATTGTTTCACTTAATGTATTTCTTAGAATAAGGCATTAATTTTTGCTGTTGTTGTTTTTCAACTGCTTGGGATAGAATCCAGGTCATCATATATGCAAGGAGAGTTCTCTTCTACTAAACCACATACCTCATCTGAATAAAAGATCTTTCAACAATCTTTCCATTTATACAACCAACATCAGGAAAATTTCAAAATGTATTTAGTTAAATAACACCAAAAGATATTACAGCTGACAATCACAAGATTGATGGTGACAGAAAATGATGAGTTGATGAGCAATGAAAACCTTACCTTGGAGTTTAAGGTTTTTTGTTCATTGTAATTTGAAGCCAGAATTTTCTCATAATAATTTTAGAGAAAATTAACAGAATATATATGGCTTTCGTTAGAGTTGAAAAAACTACCGCTTTTTGGTTCGCGCCTGGCATTATTGTCCTTAGAAACCTTTGCTAGTTTGTATTCTAGAACAGTTAGACATCATTAAAGGTTTAGGCTTTTAGATAGCATGAGTTCTTTTTAATGTTTCTGTGCTTTATCTTAACGTTTTCTCCAACTGAGTGAAGTGGGAAGATAAACCCCTAGGTCTGAGCATTACCTTAAGGCCAGAAAATTTCATTCAACTGAAAAATTTACTGGGCCTTATATCTCAGTGTCTTTTCATCTTATTTCATACTTTTTGAAGTTCAGGAGGATTCCTTTTTTTTTTCCCAACCCATTTGACCCTTGATCTTTCATTTTTTTCTCAGTTTCTTTTGATCTTGCTTGAAAAGTACAATATTTTTCATGGCTTTTTTTCATTTCTTGAGATTTCTTTTCCTATTTCCCCAAGTCAGTCAAAAGTAAACAATAAACACAAAACTCTCATTCTTTCCAACAGTTACACTGAAATCATGACACATTGCATGCATTCCATATATTTAAAGATAACTGTTGAACATGTATTTTCTAAGGTTATAATTGGGATTTTTTTCTACTTTAGTCCTATACATCTCAAACATTAAAAAGGCATGTGCTTTAGGTTTTTTCTAATGCAGAGTAACACTTCCAAGTATTAAATTTTATACTACATAAATTGATACATTGCAAAAGCATGTTGACATAACACAATAGCATTTGTTACTGATATAAAGTTCAAAATGGAACAGACTTATTAGGTTGATTTTTGTTTCTGGACAGTCTTCTATAAACCAATATTAATATACCATCTAAAATTATTGATACAATTAAAATTATAGTACTAATAATTTTGCAATAATCTGCAACTGATTTCTATTTTACTTACCATAAAGTAATTAAGAATTTTTTATCTTTAAGTGAAGTAAATATTTATTTTTATTTATTTCATATATTCTTTATATTTTTATTTATAAACGTTATTCTTTTATTTTTATTTTTTAATTTTATTTTTTACTTTTTTGGGGGTTAGGGGGGCATCTCTGGGGGCAATCATGGTTTATCCCTGGCTCTGAGCTCAGAAATCACTCCTAAAAGGCTCAGGGGACCATATGGGATACCAGGAAATAAACCCGGGTCTGTCCCAGGTCAGTAGTGTGCAAAGCAAATGCCCTACCACAGTGCTATCACTCTGGCCCCGTTTTTTGATCTCTTTATTTACATAGTCTGTGTTTTGTTTTCTCTTTTACCAGGACATAATCTGTAAGATCAAAGACTTTTGATTTCTTACCACTGATTAGTTCCCAATATCTTTAATATCACCTTCTTCATCATAAGATTCCAGTAGATATTTGGAGAATAGAATTGTAATTATGATTAAAAAGTCATAGATATTTTTTAAAATATTAGTGAAATATATTAGCAAAAGTATTATTTTACTTTACACATTATAATTAAAAATAGAACTGAAATTAATGCAGAAACTCTGTTGTTGAAATATAGAACTTTTTACTCAATTCCTAAGGAAAATACTTGACTTTAATGAGTATGTAATCAGCCATCAATTCTGAGAAGCCACATGTTGGAATATTTAGAATGCAGCAATTAATGAGATGCCTTTTTTGGGTGTTTGTCATACCCTGAATTGAGTGTTCAGAGCTTATTCCTGGATCAATGTTCAAGGACCACTTCTTGAAGTGTTCAAGGGACCATGTGTTGTTATACCAGGGCTAGAACCTAGATGAGCCATGTTTAGATCTTATAGCTTGCCCTTTAAATTATTATTCCAGCAGCACCATCTTTTAAATGATACTTATTTTCTGATAAAGAATAACACATGAACAGTATTTACATTTATATGCCAAAAAAACTAAAAGGGATATTGGGTGTTGGATATTGAGTTAAAGGGAATAAATATGCTTAGCTAGAATGATGATAATCTGAGAGAAGGACTGAAATGTGGTATAGGGACACTTTATTACTAATTATAATTATGGAACCCTGTCACCCTTAAGAAATTCCCTATATTGGGGGTCCTGTATTCTTTTATCTGGTACCTTTTCCAGAGAAGAAAATTCAAAGATTTTCGTTAGCTACTCTAGGCTGCTTTGATAGGTAAAGACCTAGCTAGGTTATATTAGTAAAGATAGGCAACTGTCTGTTAATGCTTACTCTTCTCTCTTTGTTTACTGGTTCTAAACTATAGATACTGTAGGTGAAGGACAGTCAGGACTCTTGGTTCTTGAGGCTGATCACCCCCTGACCCCATACATTTTTTGCTTATGTCTGTTTTTTACTTTTCCAATACCTCTGCTTCAGGACCATTCACCCCTGGCTGGTTCCCAACAATTAGAAACTGTGTCCAATGCTTAGTGGAGTAATTCTAGTTTATTACTGAGGGCTTAGAATGGATATAAATATAATTAAATAATAATATGGCCTGAAGTTTATGTATTCACTCTTTTTTTCCTCTTTTTTGTTTGTTTTTGTTTTGGGGCCATACCCAGTAACACTCAGAGGTTACTCCTGGCTATGCGTTCAGAAGTCTCTCCTGGCTTGGGGGACCATATGGGACGCCGGGGGATCGAACTGTGGACCGTCCTAGGTTACTGAGTGCAAGGCAAGTGCCCTACCGCTTGTGCCACCACTCTGGCACCACGTATCCACTCTTAATAGTTTTATTGCTGATAAGATTGAAGTAGAGAAAAAATGAGACATAGTTATATATGAACTTTATGTACACAGTGATAAAGTTCAGCAGAGAGCACAGATCTTTTTTTTTTTTTTGTATTTAGACATATTATTATTTTAAGATGAAACATTAGGAACCAGAATAATAATACACCAGGTAGGGTGTTTGCCTTGCACAGAGCTAACTTGGATTCAATCCCTGGCAAGCCTTAGAGTCCCCAGAGTAAAACCAGGAGTGATCCCTTAGCACAGAGCCAATAGTAAGCCACAAGTACTACCACAGATGATTTCCCCAACAAATAACTAAAAATATATATCACATAATATATTGGTAGTATAGATTAAATTATTATTCAAAAATTAAACAATTATTTTACAATAAAATATTATTTATATTTAAAATAAATATTTCTTTAGTCTGTGATTGAATATATCTTGATAATCCAATAAGTGCATCACAATTTTTGTCTGTTTTTAAGTAAAGCACCTGATATACTTAAAATCTTTGCCAGAGGATTAAAAGACTGCTCTGGTTCTTTGGGAAATTACTTTTTCTCCCAATTTGATTAAAAGAGACAAGAGTGAAAAAAAACTAGCAATAAATCTAATCTGTTTTGTGTGATAAAGGGCTTCATGTCTGTAACAATTCACAGAAACTGAGCAATACATTATAACCATGCCGAATTTTAGGCTGACATACTAAAAATGAAAGAGAAGTTTAATGGAGAAACTTAAATGTTTGAGGCAAATCGTTTGAATATTGTTTCATACAAGATGATTGGTTTTCTGTGTTTTACGATATATGATCAAAGTTCAGGGTACTTTGTTATAAACAATAGAATTCTGCATGGCTTTAAATCTGGGACTAACAAATATCCACAGTGGATATTTGTTTTATTTATTTAACTGTCTTTACTTAGGAAAATTTTATATTACAAGGCCAAGTTGAGTAATGGAAGACCTTATAACCTGAAAAAACTGTGTTCTTTATATGTCTCTTATAGAAAAAATGTTGACCAATCTTCTCAGCAGTATAGGTATATATGAAATCTATTAGATTGATATCAAAAGCTAGAGAGATCATATGAGGCACTTGCCTTCCATATGGCAGCTAATTTTTCCCTCTGTTCGTTGACAAAAGTCACTCCTGAACATTACTAATGCCTGTGAGCATTATTAAATATATACCTCTCTATCAAGACAAAATAAAATATATTGAATTAAAATATTTAAATCAATATATTATTTCATTTATGGACTTTAATTACCATGGAGTAGCTGTCACTGAACTCTTGTAATAATTTCTACTCTGTTTTTGCCACAAGTGCTTTGGAGAGATGAAAATCTAAATTAATGAAGAAATACAAGGGTGTTCTTGAGAAAATCAGTTGTTTAAATGACAATAACGTTATATTCTTCATTAAATACTATATTTGTCTGTGGACCTAATACCTTTACCTGTGGGACATAACTCTTAGAAGTAGTAGAGTCAGAAGTGTAAGAATTAAATATCGTAAGTAAATTTAGGAATTTGGATTATCCTGTTGGAGAATAAACTAGAGTTTATAGTAGCTCTTCCTAAAATGTTAGCAAGAATGCTGGAATGCTGGACATCAATCAATCTCAGATGCTTGCTACTAAGGACTGATTAGAGTGAGTCAGTATCAAATATGTAATTTAATGGGGTTAGTGATAATAAATCTGTAGAGTGTTTTACATGTGACTGAGTAATACTCAATCACTTGCTCCCCAAAAGAATGTGAATTAAATTGGTAGATGCTCATGTGCACATATTTATATTTATGTTGAATGTATATAATATTGGTATATACATATCTTGTTATATAAAGAAAGGAAAACTAAAAAGAATTGAAAAAAATACCCAAAGATATATAATCTTGTATTTGAGATATACACGTGATATGTAAAATTTAAAAATATATTTATTTGATACACAAATTATTTAAATATAAATTTCTGGTTTATTCATATACTTACTGGGTTATTGATTTTTCCAAATAAGTAAATAGGTATATATATTAGATTATATCTTTCAAAATGTACATCATACTATGGTAATCTCTCCTTACCATTTGACTATGATAATCCT
This sequence comes from Suncus etruscus, assembly GCF_024139225.1. Classification (NCBI taxonomy): domain Eukaryota; kingdom Metazoa; phylum Chordata; class Mammalia; order Eulipotyphla; family Soricidae; genus Suncus; species Suncus etruscus. The sequence continues at coordinate 73,687,958 of NC_064856.1, forward strand.
GTAATAAGTATAAAATATCTCTGTTCTCTTTGTTTGAATAGGGAGAGAAATTATAACATAATAGATTTATGGCATGTGTATTAGGAAACTGAGTTATTAAAATGATTCAACCCCATCTTCATTATTTTTGGATACTGATGATCAAGCCAGCCTGCTCTAAGAAATTTTCAGAGATACCTATATAAAATAAGGCAACAGTTTGCACTATGTAAGCGAGTGGTTTGAAAATGAATTTCTGAGTCTCAGATGCATGAGTTACTTAATGATGCAAAAATTAAGATTTATTATTTTTCTCAGCCAAAATTTCAGAATTAAAGAAAAACAAATTCTTGTTTTTTTCAGAACCCCAATTTATACATTTTACCGTTGTTGCAAAGCAACAGATAATCTGAAGATTCACTACAATGTGGTCATTAATAGTTTAGATATTAGATTTAAAGAGACCTTGATATGGATAATGGCTTTACAATTTATTGTAATGACCTTGAACAAGCTCTTTACTTGCTTTGATTCTCTGGCATCTCCTTCAAGCAATGGTCATGGTAATGATATCTCTTTCTTAACCTTGTGCATTGCATACAAAATGCACACAAACTACTGACTAATGGCTCAATAAATTTTTACTGCATTTTGTTATTGTTGTTACTCCTAGCTTCTGTGAAACATATGGTAGCTGAATAGTAGAACATTATGCATCTGGCTATGATAACTTTCCTAACATTAGCAAATTCTAAAGGCTATCTTTAACAAAAAACATCCTGGTTTTCATCAGCAGTACACTTCATTAAGTGTCATCTTTGGTTAGTCTCTCTCTCTCTCTCTCTCTCTCTCTCTCTCTCTCTCTCTCTCTCTCATGCTAGTTCTAAAGTCTAATTCCTGACTCTGTGCTCAGGCTTACTCTTCATGGTGCCTGGGGGAACATATGTGGTGTCCAGGGATCAAACTAGTTTGGCTTGTGAGATAAAAGTACCTTAACCCCTGAACTAGCCTTTAATACCTCTATTCCTTTAAAAATCTAGAAGTTTTTAATATATATGATATATTAAGCATATATTTATATTCTTAATTGTAAATAGAGGAGAAAGTATAACTCATTAAAAGAATGTAATTAAAATTGAGAACCAATGAATAAACAAATTTCATGTATATGTTATCAACCTTAAAATTCCTATAAAATATTTAAGAACTCACATCACTGTGTTCCTTCTCTTTCATTAACAGTGTAAAAGCATATCACCTACACAAATCCCATGGCTATATACTTAACATCCTCTTTGGCACTATTTCTCTAATAGTTTCTAATTCTAACACAAGTGTTTTGACTCTCTCTACAAAATGGCATGCACACTTGGTATTAGGGTCTCCAGTGAAAAACTTTTAGGATTTGATGTAGACTTCAAATAACAAATATATGATATGGGCGATACCTTTCATAGTTGGCTTCACTGATGTTGTGACAGACAAAAAAGAAAAAAACCTGTTTTGTCACTTAAATGCTATGTCTTATGATAAGTAAACATTGATTAACCAGAGTTCATATTTATAATGAACTTTTTGTTAATTCACATGTGGGAATAATATAAAAATGTTAAATAAATCACAGTGTATATATAAAACATCAATACTCTTGGAAAAAGATGAACTAGAGTAACAATCTAAATATACTATTTCAATGAAGTGTTCTTAGTCTAATGATTTAAAGTTGATCTCATTTTATTTGTAAAGTAAATATAATAATTTTATTAGAATACAAAGACACTAGAAAGTATCCAAAACAAGAGCTTTCCAATCATTAATATGTATATTCACAATTTCTAAACATTGTATAAGCATACACTAGATTTTTTATATATCAGAATTTAATTTTGTTCTTGCAATAGCTAACAGTTTTCTGAAAACAATTTTATTTCTCTAAATATGTAGAACATTTCCTGGAACAAAGATGATGTGGTGAGTGAATTCACTGAATAAACATGGGATTGAACTAGATGAGATAAATGGTCACATGTCAACATTTTTATGTAGTTATACTAATGGTCAGTGATGTGGTTAGAGATAGAGATATAATTGTGACGGGATATGCACTAGTCCTAAAATAATGAAAAGATTTTTATAGATTTCTGGTGAAATCATCATAGGAACACAAATTGCCTATTTAAAGAAAAACATTTCACAATAGAACAAGTCAGTTTGGTTTCTTCCAGTCGTACCAAAGAGAGACAAAAAATATCTATGCTTTATAAGCAAATTTGTTCATATTTCAAGAGAGAAAATATTAAGATATCACCAGTAGTAACTTATAATTGCTTTCTATTCTTCTTATCCACTTATTATGGTCTCTTTTTACTTGATAGCATCATGAAAGTCAACAAACCTTTGCTTTTCTATTTAATGTGTTCCTTTTTTTCTTTGTATCATAAATAAAATTTATATTATTTTGACAATCAGTTTTATTAATGATAAATCAATATTTTGGTTGCCTCATTACCATCAGGTTATCTACCATAATTTCTTAGGTATGAAACATCTAGTATGGTATAAGTCTAAATCAGAAAGCAAATAATCATTATTAAAACCACAGACAGCATATGGATTGCATTAATTCCATAATACATACACAATATAAATATTGTCAAGTCTTCACTTAGTCCAGGAGACCAAGATCCCCCTATGCCAAACTGGTCTTCAGGGCCAAGTCTGGCAACTGGGCTCTGGAGGGAGGGGGGAGGAGGGAAACTCCAATCCCATGCTTTTTCAAACTGGAGAGGAAGGCTGCAACTGGACCCATAGATCCCAATGCCAGGATTACTGCTCCTCTTCTACTGGCATGGCTGGGAAACTGGACAGACATCTGACATCAGGACTGACCAGTTAGTCCAGGAGACTGAGAGCCCGCCACGTCAGGCTGGCTTTCAAGGCCAGGTCTGGCATTTGAGCTCTGGGGGGACAGGGAGGAGGCAAACTCCTTCCCCATGGTTTTTCATACTGGAGGGGGAGGCTGCAGCTGGACCCAGAAGATCCCACATACCAGGATTCCTGCTCCTCTCCTACGGGTATGGCTGGGAATCTGGGCAGACAGCTGGCCAATGGCCTCCTGGGCTGACCACTTAGTCCAGGAGACCGAAATCCCCCCATGCCAAACTGGTCTTCAGGGCCAGGTCTGGCAACTGGGCTCTGGGGGGAAGGGGAAGAGGGAAACTTCTCCAGTAGTCATACTGGAATCCCTGCAGCAATGTCTTTTCTTACTAATACATATTTTCATAACTGTGCAGGCGCAAATGCGCCCAGTGACAAATATACTTTTTAAGTATTATCTAAAAATGTTCTTCATTCTAGACGGTTCCTAGGAAAGGAAACAGAATGCCAAATATTTGGATTATAACATTCAAATAGATCTTTAAAGTCATTCTTTATGTGAATTTTTGTACTGACTCCAAGCCAAAATTGCAAACAATTCATATATATATATATATATATATATATATATATATATATATATATATATATATATATATATATATAGTACATAGCCCCTTTCATGTATTCCATCTCCCCTACCCCTGTGTCTCTTCTATCTCCTCATCTCCCAATCCTGATCTGTTATTTTCCCCTAATTTAACCCTCTTTCCCCTCGGTTCCTAACTCGGTAGGCACCAAGATTGACCTCCTGCCCCAACAGACCACCTTCTAGCTCCTCAGTGAAAGACACCCCTGGCTCCCCATTCTCATGCCTCGCAAAGAACTATAACCAGTATGCCTGCTGACTCATGCTTGATGGCCCTTTCAACCCCACCAAATCTTGGATTGTTGCACAATACAGAAATCAGCCTCAGCAAAAACCCCAGCTCAAAGACAATATATGGTCTCATAACGCAGCAAAGCATCTCTCAAACTCAATTCCAAGGCCTGTGAATTGAAAAGTACCTTGGCTTTTACTTCCCAAAAGAATATATCAAAAGACCTAATTGGGAGTCTTATATTGCCTATAGAAGCTCAATACCTGTATAACAATACATCTTAAGATGTGTATTCCTAAATATACAGGTAGTCTCCTCTACCACTTGATTTTTTTTAATACCCTTTCTTTTTATCTCAGTTTTATTTATTTGTTCTATTTTAATATGTACATTTTACCTCTATCCTTACCATTTTTTGCTGCTTGGTACAAAAAGCCTTGACTGGGTTAAAAGCTCAGAACAAAACCAGACGACAGAGACTGTGTGTGCAGCCTGTCATCCTTACCCAGAATAGCACCAGCAACACAGTATGACACCATACGTTTTTGGGCACAGTAAATAAAGGGGAAACCATAAACACAGAAACAAGATCTTATCTTCTAGGGATAAGAACTCACTTTTTATAGCAGAAGGGTGCCTCCCATCCTAAACATGTGTCATGTGGATACAACCAGTCCCCAGGAGATTGGACAGTGTTAGTCCAATTCCAAACCCCAGATCCCCGACGTAGAAATGATATAGCTCCGGGCAACAGCACCAGGAACTAAGTTCCATTGGGAGATTTATAACACTGCTCTGGCACCAACTAGTGCCAGTTTTGATATGACAACGAGGAAAGGAAAACTTGACCTAAAACCAGGCTGTCCTATCACATCACCTAACACTAAATGGAAATTAGAGTGATATCATCCTTTGAACTGTGAAAAATAAGAGCACCAATAACAGAAAACTGACTTTGATAACCGTGACTGAACAGAACCTACCTTGGGACTAATAAGAAAAAATCTACCCTAGGCTGTAGCCCAGGACACATAAAACAACAACAAGAACAACAAGATGTCTTATTGCAGAGGTCCAACTTGGACAACAGAGACTGAGCAGAACTTTTGGATCCATAATATCCTAGGCTTCAGTTTAGGGACTCAACAAAAACAGGGAGCAAGTGTTACAGAAGACTGAACACAACAACAATGGATAGGAACATCTAGAACCTAGAGACTCTATCCTAGACTCTGACCTATAACCCATGCAAATACCAAGTCACTAGCTACAGTGGCTTGATTTTCTCATATACAATGGAGAGGAAACTTTCCTGGCATCACAAAAATGCCTTTGGGATAGGGTAATGAGTATATATGGAGCCAGAGGTTGATCCCATGATGGTATGCTTCAAGGATGGAGAAACCCTGAATCTCTTAGGCCACGGGAATTCCCTTTCTTCCCCAATGCTTACTGTGCCTATGCAAAAAAAAAAAAAAAAAAAAGTGGGAGAACGCCAAACCCTGCCTTCCAGCAACCCTACTTTTTCTTGTTTTGTTTTGATTTGTTAGTTTTTTACTTTATTTTCCTTCTCTTTTTTCTTTCACTTTTCTCTTTCTTTTTCAGTCTTGTGGTTATTATTTAGAGATTTATTTTTATTTTTATTTGCCGGATCCATTTTTTTCTTTTTTCTTCCATTTTTCTTTTTTTTTCCTCCTTTTTTTCCTCTCTTCTTTCTTTCTTTCTTTCTTTCTTTTTTTTTTTTTTTTTTGGTAGTTGTCACCAAATTTTTTTCTCCCTTTTTTTTATCTTTTTTTTTTTTATCTCCAATGACTGTGGAATGGATACTCAATCTACAACAAGCTGTAAAGTGAAAACCAGTTGCAATAACATTCTGGGGGGGGGGGGTAAAGGAAGGAGATATTGGGCCTGGAGAGATAGCACAGCGGCGTTTGCCTTGCAAGCAGCCGATCCAGGACCAAAAGTGGTTGGTTCGAATCCCGGGGTCCCATATGGTCCCCTGTGCCTGCCAGGAGCTATTTCTGAGCAGACAGCCAGGAGTAACCCTTGAGCAATGCTGGGTGTGTCCCAAAAACCAAAAAAATAAAAATTAAAATAAAGGAAGGAGATATGGATGCATATTGGGAACAGGGGCGGAGGAGGACAGCACTGGTGATGAGAATGTCTCTCATTCATTGTCACTATGTACCATAAATGATGCAGTGAAAGATTTGTAATGCACTTTGGTCACAATAAAAATTTAAAAAAAAGGAAAAAAGTCATATTCAAAAAAATAAAAAATAGATTGTCATGTCTTAGATACCGGATCTGAAAATGGTAACTAAATAATAAATCTTTCAGTATAAATAAATATATTTATGCATGTTGCTATGGAAAGGATATGTCATGGTTTAGTGTCAGATGGAATTTTATATTAATGTCTTACTGGGTTTTTTTTTTTTTTTTGGTGTTTGGGCCACACCTGGTGACATTCAAGGGTTACTCCTGGCTATGTGTTCAGAAACGCTCCTGGCTTGGGGGACCATATAAGATACTAGAGGATAGAACCCTGGTTTGTCCTAGGTCAGCTTGTGCGAGGCAATGCCCTATCTCTTGCACCATGGCTTTGGCCCCTATCTTACTTATGTTTTTCTTAATGTATCATGAATAAAATTAGAAAATGAAAAATTGATAGTTCAACTTAAAAATAGGAGTAATCATGGATTTCTAATTTTTTTTGTTTAACTACCATCACACAAATTATGTAATGGACAAGACACATTTATTTTTTTTAATGTTTCAAAGACTGAGATGTCCTTGTATAGATGATCATTTTAAACTTTCACCAGATTTATAATATTTAAAGTTCCCTGAGAACACACTTCTTTCCATCTTAAAATGATAAAGAAAAAAATAAAATAAATAAAGCTTGATTTATTGAAGTACTCATCGAGAAATATAAAAGCTAATGTAATCAGTTCAATAGAGACTCTTTGTGTCTTAAAACTCAGCAACAGTTAAATTAGTTCCCCACTAATGAATGGAGAAAGTAAATGAATAGTCACTTTCTCTAAGACATAAAGATGGCCACCAGGCATATGAAAAAATATTCATCATCACTGAATGCCATAGAAATGCAAATTAAGACAGAAGTGCTATATCATCAAAACAATGCTTTACATACAAAAAAACTGTTGTTGGGAATGTGAAATGTGAATGTGAAAATGGGATTCTTCTTCATTGCTGGGTATAATTGTTGTCTCATGAAGCCTCTTTGTAAATGGTTTGAATTCTTCTCTAAATTTAAGAATAAAGCTGTCATACCTTATTCTCCAATACCATTCTTGAACTTCTAACTCAAGAACACAATATATTGAGGCCGGAGAGATAGCCAATCCAGGACCTAAGGTGGTTGGTTCGAATCCCAGCATATCCCATATGGTCCCCCATGCCTTCCAGGAGCTATTTCTGAGCAGATAGCCAGGAGTAACCGCCAGGTGTGGCCCAAAAACCAAAAAAAATAAAAATAAAAATAAAAAAGAACATGGGGCTGGGAAGGTGGCACTAGAGGTAAGGTGTCTGCCTTGCAAGCCTAGTGTAGGATGGACCATGGCTCGATCACCCAGCATCCCATATGGTCCCCCCAAGCCAGGCTGATTTCTGAGCGCATAGCCAGGAGTAACCCCTGAGCATCAAATGGGTGTGGCCCAAAAATCAAAAAAAAAAAGTACATAAAAAGAACACAATATATTAATCTGAAAGGAGATATACACACATAGGTTATCACAGCATTTTTTTTTTGAAGTAAAAGACAGGTTTTATTTGGAGCTACTAAGGAAGAGGTGAAAGGATAAGAAAGAGAGAAAGGAACAAGATGCTTATGAGAGAGTGTGGGCTTCTCCAAAGGCAGAGAGAACACTGGTACACATTCAGCATGAGAGTAGAAACTTTCACATCTGAAAAGAAGAGATGTGTGTGACATGTACTTAGTCACCATGTTCCTAGGCAATACCTATGCCTCAAAACATTATTTACAGCAAATAACATCTAGACTTCTAGATTCTCATGTCCAAAAAAAAGATAGTGAAATAAAAAATTTTATATTTGGAAATACATATACAATGCAATATTTATCAGCTATGGGAAAAATGAAATCTGGAGTTTGCTAATACCTATATAGAATTGGAGAGTATCATTCTACATGAAGTAAGTCAGAAAGAAAAAGATTAATGCCATGGGCCAGGCGGTGGCGCTGGAGGTAAGGTGCCTGCCTTGCCTGTGCTAGCCTAGGACGGACCGCGTTTCAATTCCCCCGGCGTCCCATATGGTCCCCCAAGAAGCCAGGAGCAACTTCTGAGCGCATAGCCAGGAGTAACCCCTGAGCATCACAGGGTGTGGCCCAAAAAAAACCAAAAAAAAAAAACCAAAAAAAAAAAAAAAGATTAATGCCAGTTAATCTTTCTCATTTGTGGAGTTGAGAGCAAGCAAGCAAAAGTTTGGAAACAAACCCCAAGATAGGCAAAATAGAAGTATGATCAGGAGGCCAGAGAGATAGCATAGCTATAAGGCGCTTGCCCTGCATGAAGCCATCCCAATATGGACCTGAGTTTGATCCCCAGTGTCCCATATGGTCTCCCAGCCTTCCACGAGCAATTTTTGAGCACAGAGCCAGAACCCATGAGCACAGCTGGTGTGGCCCAAAAAGAAACCAAAAAAAAAAAAGAAATATGATCAGACAGTGATAAGGGATGGTGCTGGGATGGGACCACATGATAAGGATGAAATCATATTGCCATTCTGGTTGTAGGTATGGTATAGCAGCACTGCAAATATAAAAATATAATATTGAGACTTTTTGTCAAAACAATCTAAATTAAATATCTTGATTACGTTAAAGTTAATATTTTACATATTCAAAGTGATTTTACATTTATATACAACATGGTCCAACAGTTGATATAAATATAGATATATACATGTTGAATTTTTCTTAAAATAGTTTTAACCTTCCTCTTCTGATAGTTTTCTTTCTTTTAATTTTTTATTATTAGACTGAAATCTCTTCAGTATTAGTAACTATAAATATCATGATATATTTGATTTTTATATATAAACATCAATACTTATAAGCAATTAAATAAAATATTTTAATAAAGAAAAATATAATTAAAAAATTAATTGAAAAATATGTAATTAAGGGATAGTTTTTATGTGAGTAGTAATAAATAGATACCTGTGGACCTTCAGACTTAGGTGTTTTGTTTCTTTCATGGTCATCTTACGTCACATAGGTATATGCACTTACTTTATCAAAATTGTATAATCCTCCCCACAGATTAAATATGCTTTGTCTAAAAATAATGGCTTTATAAGAGTTGTTTTAAAGTACCTTTGAAGGAATAGAAGCTAATATGTCTTATACAAATTCTGAAACTTCTATATAAAATGTATATAATTGAATACATGCTTTACAACTTGGTAAATATACTAAGGTCATATGACAACTCAATATATACTGTACAATATATACTGTACTAACCCAAGGAATATTTTGTTCAAGAAAAAATAGGGCAGGGCGGTGGCGCTAAAGGTAAGGTGCCTGCCTTGCCTGCGCTAACCTTGGACGGACCGTGGTTCGATCCCCCGGTGTCCCATATGGTCCCCCAAGCCAGGAGCAACTTCTGAGCACATAGCCAGGAGTAACCCCTGAGCGTTACTGGGTGTGGCCCAAAAACCCAAAAAAAAAAAACAAACAAACAACAAAAAAAAAAAAAAAAGAAAAAATATTTTGATTAATATTGAGTAGGGAATTTTTTTCTACAATAGAATAAAAGGTTTATCTTATAGAAAACTGTTAAGTTTCCTGTTGTGAGTTAAGGCAAGTAACGTGAGCTATGAAGCAATTCTTTGTCATAGAAACTTGTGCTGCTCCTGAAGCCCACCTCTTCTACATAGTACTGAAAGGGTCTCCACCACCAGAATTCTCAATAACTGTGGACTCAGGCTGGAGCAAGAAACTCTCCTTACAAGAAAGGAAAGTGAGTTCTAACCTCAGCACCTGCATTCTAGGTCTGTTGACTTCCCTTACAGAAAAGAATTTCAAAAGGAGGCAAAAGAGTAAAGCAATATAGAAAAAGATTTAAAGAGAGAGAGACAAAAGGGGACATAAGGGAGAAATACCTTAGCTAAAAAAAATAAATTAATTAAAAAAAGAACATGATGATGCATCCCAAAACTACAGAGGCACGGCTGGGCTCAGACCACTCCACATGCCAGGATTTCTGGGTCTTTGACTGGTATGCTGGGGGCTCTGGGCAGGACAGCTAGCCACAGGTCCCCTGGGCTGAACTCCTAGTCCACGCCTGGTTAATCGGGCCCTGGGGGGGAGGGGGGGAGAAATCCCGCCCTATGCATCCCAAAACTACAGAACCGCTCGGGGGTACTTCATTTATTAAGAGTATTCCTCACTGTTATGTTACGGTTTTCGTATTCAGAATTTTTATTTTGTATCGTGCCCTTTCCCACATCCCTACAAAGCTCTTTTTTATTCCTTTTCTCTCTATCCCCCCAAACATCTCTAATCTACATTACTCTTTTTAATCAGTAGTGTACAAGCCTTATCACAGACCAAATGCCGTGTATTGTGTGTAACAACCCAAAACTGTTTCAAGATACATAAAATGGACACGTATTTCTTTAGAATATTTTGTGTTTTTTCTCTGACAGCTATAATTCTTACTAAATGTTGTCTTATATAGTGACGATTCTAACCGCTTTTCATCTTCTTTTTTTGAGCTGTTTAACAAGGAATCTTAGAGAAAGAGTTCCCCAGATTAATGCTTATGATTGAACCATAATTGTTCTTATCACCCCCTTATGGGCACGTGGCATTGCTCCTTTTTTGCATAGGCACATTAAAATGGGAAAATACTATACATATAAATAAGATCCTATCTAATAGAGATTGGTACAGACAAATCTTATAGTGCAAAGGGACCTTACACCCTGAACATTGACGTAACGACCTGGCACAGACCTCAGAAGAAAGGGCATTTCCCTGAATCAGGGAAGCCATCCACAAAACATCCAGGCTGGTCTATAGCATCACCTGGAAGCAATCCTCTACCAAGGAAGACTCTACACTGCTCAGACATTGTCCTGCTCAAAAGAGACTTCCATTAACACTGAGAAGACTTAACAACAACAACGATTTGCTTACAGGACAGGGCTCCCTGCATTGCCCTTTGACTGTAAGGTGAAACCAGAGGACGCTCCACATCCTGACTTCAATGTTGGATATACAGATTCCAGGTTCTTAAATACAGAAGCTTGATACCAACAACAGAGACTGTGTGAAAAATATGTGTGTTGGCACTACAGACAATGTCTTGGATTGGACGATCTAGCTTGCCTGGAGCCTAGAGTTGGTCTTGTGCCAGGAACCTTCAGGGGTCGGGTCTTTTTGTATTTAGGCCAAGGTTATTTCTTTCCATGTCCCTCATATTTTGGTGGGCCTATGCAAACAACAATTGCCACTCTAAGACCATTTTTGCTGTGCTCCTTTGACTCTAATCCTTAAAAAGAACCCAGTTAAGATTTGAGGTTAACTTAAGCTAATATGCATGAATATGGAAATGTAAAAAAATGCTATGCCTGTAATGTTTAAGGAGTTATGTAAGTTTTATGGCTTTAGATTGCCTTGTGCGCTGTTAAGAAATATTATAGTGTGTTACAATCTTAATGTTCTTTGGATGAAATTTCAAAGTTGGGATATCAGCAAGGGGACTTCTGAGAATTATGTTATGTATTGTCCTTCCACTGTAACTTTACCTTGTCCTCTTTCTTTGCATCCTTGTTCTCATAAGTAAAAAAAAAAAAAAAAAAAAAAAAAAGAACATGAACTTCTCCAGAGGGGAAACAGTAGATAATGACTTTTGAGAGAAATTTATACATAACTTCTCCAAATTGCTTGGCCTGGGGTTGTCGGTTCAGATGAAAGGTAATAAGTGTATTGTCGCAAGAAAAGAATTAAATTCCTCTCATATTTTTCATGACATTTAGTTCTGTCTTAGCTTTTCCTAGCCCCACTTCCCACCTCTGGGTTGGCCCTCAGTATCTCCATCTCAAAGAACTCAGAATTTACATCTTAATGGGGACTGTTCTTCATGCCTTTCAGGCCACTTCAGGGCTTGACAATTTCGTAAATTTTCTCCTTTTCCAAAAGCTCATTACCAACTAACTCCTGAAACTATACTGCAACATGATGATATCTATAGTTTACAATACATTTCATGGAAAGGTTTATCATTTGACATGTAATTACTTTGTCAAATTACACTCCTGGCAAGAGATCAAAGCACCAGGGCTATTTTCGAAAACAGCTTTATTAAGACTGTTGATAGGAGATCAAAAATTTTGTTCCAGCATCTGAGAACAAAAATGAACTCGCTTAAATATCCCCAAAGAGGGTGGTTACATAAGCAGTATTAGACCACATAAAGACATTTCTTTCCCACAGGAAATGTTAGGGGTCCGTCCTTATTCCTGGGAAAGACCTCTCCTTTCCTCATTTCACCTCTATGCCTCACACTCCCCCATATAACATTCCTAACACTTTTATCAAATCTTTACATAATATATTTAAGGTTGGTTTGAATAAATCACTTGTTAAATTAGATAATCTTTCAGCTTCTAATATTTTCAATTAAATATTTGTAATGTAGAATTATTTTTAAAAAATAAAGTTTTAACTATTAAGGGAATATTTGCTGTGGGTGTATTTCAACAAAACACTATGAGCAGCCCATTTAGATCATATTTTCTAACTTTTTGTAAATAGCACAAGACAACTACAGCCATAAATTAAGGGCAATGTGAACACTGCAAAAATGTATTTGAAATGTATTAATGCTATGGGGCCGGGCGGTGGCGCTGGAGGTAAGGTGCCTGCCTTACCTGCGCTAGCCTAGGAGACGGACCGCGGTTCGATCCCCCGGCGTCCCATATGGTCCCCCAAGCCAGGAGCGACTTCTGAGCGCATAGCCAGGAGTAACCCCTGAGCGTTACCGGGTGTGGCCCAAAAACCAAAAAAAAAAAAGAAATGTATTAATGCTGGACTGAACAAGTAGTATGACGAATATGGTACTTACCAGTATACAATCAATCTCCAGTCCAGATTTGATCTCTGACATCACACAAGTTCACAAGGTCCCCAGAACTCACCAGAAATAATGCTTGATCTCAGAACCAAGAGTAAGCCCTCAGTACAGTTAGTCATGGTCCAAAAAATCTATCTCTACATCTGTTTATCTATATTATCTAGATTTAGATCTACCTATCTATCTAGAGTGTGTGTGGATATATAAATATAGTGTGTGTGGATATATATATATATATATCACTAAATATTTTAATCAGTAAGTAGAAAATTATAAAGCTAGACAGTTCAATTCCTGAAGCACTTTATAGAGTCCCCGATAATTAATTTGATAAGCAGACTTCTAAGAAATTAGCATCTTTTCAACATTCATATCTTAAATAAATTAATTTCTGACTGATGAAATAAGTTCTAAAAAATAGGAACAATTCATTTCTTTACCTTTCTTGTTCAGGTGAAGAGTTTTTCTTGAGAAAGTTTTGTATAGTGTTTAATACATTTAATCATTTTTAAACAAAAAATAACTTCTCCCATTACCTAAGATTGATTCTATGATGCACAGCTTCAAGAATCTCTAATTAAAGATACATTAATAAAGCCAGAAATAGTATATTAAATGGTCATGAAGCAGTCATGTACCACAAAGCAAGTCCTTTGAAAATTCATCTGAAATAGAAGGTGAAACCTCAATTTAGATAATGTTATTATCAGCCATGGTTCATTTGCCTGTGATTTTGGTAACCAAGAACCTAATTTGGAACTAAATTATTTTCCTTAGTGTTATATTACCTGCTGTTCTCTGTTCCCTTATTAACCTTTGCAACATAATAAGTTTAAATGTGATTTATGGACTTTGCAAACATCCAAATGTTACTTTAGCTAGCCTAACTTCAGAAACCAATTTATGTTGATAGAATTGTTGATTATCAAGTATGCTTATTATTTTATGACTATTTATTTATTTATTATTTTTCTGTTTTTAACAGGCCTCTCAAACAGTGATCAGAGAACCCTGGGGTCACTCCTAATACTCAGCTGGGTTGCTAGGACCTAAAGACATGTTGTGGCTCAGGTCCTATAATCCCAGCTTGTCTCAATGCTACTAGTGCTCTGAAGACCATGTTGTATTTGTGGTTGAGCTCTGTTTAACTTATTCTCTAAATGCTGTATTAACCAAGTTTTAGAACTACCTAAGTAAATAATACATATTAATTTATTCATAATGCTTTAATAAATTAAAGAAAATAGTGTGGGCAATACCATCATTGTATTATTATTTTTTAATTTGCAGGAATATTTAATATTTCTTTTCTATGCTTCTTGAAATTTAATCACTAGCATTTTTTAAATATCTTTATTTATACAATTAGATTAAAAACATGATTGTAGTTGAGTTTCAGTCAAATAAAAAACATCTCTCTTCACCAACGTAACATTCCCATCACCAATGCCCCAAATTTCCCACTTTCCTATCCTCCACTGCCTGTATGTAAGACAGGCTTTCTACTTCCTCATTCATTCACATTGTTATGCTAGTTGTCAGTATAGTTATTTTTCTATCTGCACTCACCACTCTTTGTGGTTTTTAATAATATAATTTCCAAACATTTGTTTCACTAGTTGAGTTTAAAATAGCTAATATTTTTGAAGTGTTTAAAAATACACCAATTAGGGCCAGAGCAGTGGAGCAGGCAGTAGGGAGTTTGCCTTTCACGCTAACCCAGGACGGACCACAGTTAGATCCTCCAGGGGCAATTTCTGAGTTCATAGCCAAGAGTAACCCCTGAAAGTCACCAGGTGTGGCCCAAAAACCAAAAAAAAAATGCATCAATTAAATTTTGATAGAATTTTACCTTTCAAAATTCTCAGGATTTCACCTTCTGATAATATTCCCACATGCTCAGAACAGAGAATATAAAAATTTCAAAAGATTGCATCAGGATTGTTCACTACCAGGGTTCTTCACAACCATTTAAACATAGATGCTAATAGAAATATTAATACATTGTGTCAACTACTCAACTTCATAGCAAGAAAATAATCAAAGTATGGCACATAGAAGGCAAGTGAGGGAAATAGAGGTTCAGAGGAGAAAAAATGGCATTCATGGATTACAGAGTCTCCAGCCAACCTGCAACCCAGCAGAGCTAAATTGCTTACACCACTCTGCCCTCTCAAGGATCTGCACAGTGCAGCTAGGCATATGGGCAACTGTTATGGAAGTTATTATGGACAGCCCAGTGATGCCAGCTATATGTAGGCTCAGACCATTGCAACCTATATGCAGAGCACTTAAGCAATTTCTATGGACAGCTCCCACTGGTATACTACTACAACTGAACCCCAGGCATACAATCAGCGTGTCCAGGGCTATGGACCGGTGCTTATGATATTACCACTGCTACAGTAACTACCACCCAGATCTTCTATGCAGCTCAGTCTGCATATGGCATTCAGCCTGCTTATCTAGCATATGGGCAGCAACAGGCGACCACTGCATCTACACGAACACTGGATGGTAACAGCCCTATAAAACTAGTCAACATTAATCTAGCAAAGGGGGTGACAACTAATCCAATCTAGAATACGGATATAGTAACAACAGTTATCTACATATAACTGGGGGCTACTCCTTGTGGTCAGTGACAGTATCACCATCCTATATACCTACCAGCTATTCCTCTAAGCAGCCAACTAGTTATGTTCAGAGGAGGAGGAGTTATTCTCAGCAGAACACCTCTGGGCAACCGAGTAGCTATGGATAGCAGAATAGCTATGGGCAGCAAAGCAGCTCTGGGCAAAAGTCTTCCACTAGTTCCCTCCCAGCACTCCCAAATTGGATCCTACAGACAAGCAGCCGATAGAGCAGCAGTTATGGGCAGCAGAGTTCATCCCAACAGAAACACCCCAGTAGCCTGGGTATTTATGAGCAGGAGTCTGGAAGATTTTCCAGACCAGGAGAGAACTGGAGCAAGAGTGGTTCTGATAATCGAGGCACTGAGAAGAAGATTTGATTGTGGAGGCATGAGCAGAGGTGGGCGGGATGTGGAATGTGCAGTGCTGGAGAAGGAGATGGCTTCAATAAGCCTGGTGGATGGTTCCCCGGAGAACCATCAAGAGGAGAATATGTCCAAAACCGAACTGGATATTGGCAGTGCCCCAATCTGGGATGTAGGAACCAGAACCATTTTTGGAGAACACAATGTAACTAAAGTAAAGCCCCAAAGCCTGAAGGTTTTCTCTCACCACCTTGGGTAATGACCTTGGCAGAGGTGGCCCTGGAGGCATGCTGGGAGGCAGAGCTGGCCTCATGAAAGCAGTGGTTCTCTAGAAATGTTCAAAGGAAGTTGTGGTGGAAACAGAAGTGGCTTGCTAGGCTTCCAGGGCATGGACCGAAGTGGCTTTGTTGGAGGCCGATGAAGTGAACCTAGGCTTTTGGTGGAACAGTGGGAGGAAGAAAAGGCAAATGTGCAGGACCTGAAAAAATAAAAAAAGTTAAAGGCATGCACTGTCAAGAAAGCAGAGACTTGCCCTATGAGAAGCAGAGATCCCGAAGAGCTGTATTGACTGCCAGATTATTTTTCGGGGTGGGGGGGGGGGCTCAGGGATTACTCCTGGTTCTGCGCTCAGAAATCACCTCTGGCTCTGGGGGTCATATGGGATGCTGGAGATCGAACACTCGTCTTCCTGCTTCAGCCACGTACAAGGCAAACACTCTACTGCTGTGCTATTGCTCCGGCCCCCAGATTTATTTTTTAAACCAGAAAAGTTTTTAGATAAATTTTAGATAAAAATTTCATATTTATAATATTGTCCTCAACATTATGATTTATTTCTTTTCTGTACTTTAGTGTTTTTTACCATTTATGAAGAAACATTAAAACAAGTTAACTAATAGTGTACTGATTTTTTTTAAAAAGATAGTTGTTTAGGACTAAACAATGGGAACTCTTTGTGAGTATGTTCAGTATCATTGTGGAGACCCAAGAGGGCCTCTAACTGTAATAAAGTCCATGATTGTGATGTCTTTTTTTTATTTTAAATAAAATCCCAAATGTTTATTAAAAAATTGTTGATGTGATTATTGAAATTGTTGTCCCCAATTATTCTTTTTTTTTTCTCTTCCTTTCTTTTCTTTCGTTATGTGCTACACCATGTTTCTTATTTCAAGACCACGGCGAGTTTTTTTGGTTTATATGTTTGTTTGTTTTTGTTTGTATTTTTTTTATCAGTTTTTTGTGGTGCTTATCGATGTAACTGGAGTCCTCACTGGATATTTGACACTTCTTTTGGTACTGATGGGGTGTTTCACCTTCTTTTTCTCCTTCATTTCCCAAATCGATGAGGAGAACCTCTAGAAGGATTCTGCCCATTTTTGGGGTATTAGACTCTTACCCCAGTTTACTCATTTTCTCTTTTTCAGGCAAAACCACCCAACTTGAACTGCTAGCCCTGCCCCCACTTAGAGGGGGAAATAAGGGAGGCACCAAGACCAAACTGATGCAAGACTACTAAGTAGTAGGTCAAATACAGAGGGGATCACATATTCTAGCCACCCTGGGGGGGAGGGAAGAGGAAACGGGAGGTAGGACAAAAACGGAGGTGTAGGGAGGACAATTTAGGGATGGGAATCCTCCCTGATTTTATGTAAATGTGTACCTAGAATATTATTGTCAACAATATGTAAGCCACTATGATCAAAATAAAAATTATATATAAAAAAATTGTTGACTAAAAATAATATAACTGCATTTCAATAAAAGTTCATTTACAGGTACTTATACTTGAAGTTCATGTAACATTATAATTCTCAAATATTAACAGCATAAAAGAAAAGTAGCCTGAATTTGGTCCTTGGTTCCTGAGAACACCTGCAAATAATTTTTTTCTCAAGTAGAAAATTTTTGTACAGATTTATTATAAGTTGTTAGCAGAAATCAATTTCATATTACTTTGGGACAGATATTACTTCAGAAGATGAAGTAAAAAGTCCACATTGCCTATGTAGACGTTTTTTGCTTTTCATTCTCTGTTAAATACTAGTAAAACTTGATTTTACCCATTTCCCTGTAAACATGTTCTCTTTTAATACAAGCTTAACAGTATTCTATGTTTCTTATTTTCTCTTATTGCTACACCTTTGTATAAGAATTAAAAGTATTTATATGACATTTTCATTATAATGTATTTGAGTATTTATGCATGGTCATGAATATTTTATGAGACAGAAGTAGTGTATCAGTTGAGATCCATTTTCCAAATATTGGCTTTTAGAAATTATTTTACAATTATTAGGTTAAAATAACCTTTAATGTAAAAGTAGCATAGCTCTATAAATGAAATGTATATAAATTATGTCAGAAGTAATATCTAGGAAATTATGTGACTTTTAAAACTTTCTAGCTGATTATAAAGTTGCTAATGAAAACATATCAATTAGGCTTTCTCCTTCTAACATTTTAAGATAAGTAGGTGCTTGGTTTAAACATTCTGGTAGCAATCTAAAGTTATTATGTTGAGGAACAGAAAGATTGTAAATGAATACTTAAACCATTCTTAGTTTTCTGGTTCTTCAATTGGAAATAATGTATAATTTATTAAAATATTTTTAATATCAATGCTATAAAATTCATCTATCTAACCTTTACTTTTGTTTATTTCTTTCAGCATTTTGTAATAAAAAACCAACAATTAAATTACTTCAACATTTAATGTTGATGTTAACATGTGTTACAATTTATATTATTCTATATTATATTATGATTTTGCATAATTTATTCATAGAAAACATGATTATTGCAAGACTTGATTTTGCCAAAATTTGAATACTTCAAAATACAAAGTAGTGGGGATGGAGAGATAGCACAGTGGTAGGGCATTTTCCTTGCACGAGGCCAACCAAGGACAGATAGTGGTTCGATTCCCAGCATTCCCATATCCCAGGTCCCCTGAGCCTGCCAAGGGCAATTTATGAACAGAGAGCCAGGAGTAGCCTCTGAGCATCGCCTGGTGTAACACACACAAGAAAAACCCAAACAAAAACCAACCAACCAAACAAACAAAAATCTAAAGTAGTGGAGGCCAATGGTTGGGTCATAATAATAATAATATTAGTATAATTATGAAATATATACTAATAAAGGACTAAATTTTAAACCATACTATGATCTTAAATTAGATAAATTACCCAATTGCGAATGTAATTTCTAAAAATAACATTATTTCCTGAGGAAATCTCTTTTAAAGCTATATAAAAGCATTTAGAGGACCTGATTTTGTCTTTTAAAGCCATTTCTGCTTTATCATTTTAAACCTTCTCCATTCCTTTTGATGCCCAGCCATTATCCCCACACTATAGCTCAGGATATAAAACTTTGTTTGTTCCATTTACTTTAGAATTTACAATTAACTCCTTCTTATGTATATAATTAATTTTGGTCATTTTTTTTCCCCTGCTAAAATCCATGCTGTTAATTTATTTGCTTACCCAGCCCAAGAAAACCCAGTGGGAATGAGGGGCTATTATCCTTGGATCTCTTGAGGAGATATTACCCTTGGATCTCTACAATAATCAACAAAATTACAAATACTGTGATTTTTGGCATTCAAAAATTCCATACATCAGTGCATTTCTATCACCTTTAATCTTATAAAGTGATAGGTTAATGTGCATATACAAAAACCAATATATTTTTGAAAATAGCATTCATATTTGTATATCCTATTATTTTATTTGCATAGTGAATTGGATTCATTATCTCATATTTCCCTTGAGAGGCTAAATATTCCTTCCATTCAGTTTTATTCATCTCTAATTATAAAGTGGAGGAAACAATTTGAAAGACCAAGTAATGTGTTCAAAGTTGCTAACAAACTAACAGTGGGAATGGAATTCTTCAAGTCTTGATAACTCAATTGCTGGATTCCCTTGTGACAGTATTCCCAATACACCTGCCAATTAGAAACTCATAGAGCAACTGTTCTAGAGATTCTCTTTGATATGAAAGATAAGGAGACACTGCTTCAGAGATGGGAATGACAGCACAAAGAGAGGCTCCTATAATTAGTGGTTACTCTCAATTTTGACTCTACACAGTCCTTTCTCCCTCCAGGGGGTCTCAAAATCGTTTGCGGCCCACCGTATAACATTTTGTGGCCCTGCCCTAGAGTAATCTTTTTTTGTTTTGTTTTGTTTTAGTTGTTTGGGTCACACCCCCCAATGCTCAAGGCTTACTACTGACTTTGCACTCAAGGATCACCCTGACTTTGCCTCCTGTGGCCCCCAGGTAAATTCAGTTTGAGACCCCAAAGTCACTTCTAGTTAAGGGAGATTCTTGGTCACTTTATTGCCCACTGTGTTGGCACAAGGAGACATTCCTAAGCCCAACTGTATATGCTTTTCTTCTCTTTGGAGCCTCACCTTTTTGGGACTATCTTATGCTATGTCCTGCCAGCCTTTGTGTATCCCAGATCTTCATGTCCTATATAATCATTGGTGGGATGGAATAAAGTATCTCTAAGCATCAGCCTGAGACCTGTTCTTTCCCACTCATCAGTTAAGGGGAACATACTTTTTCTTAAATGCACTGGAAGTTGAAGTTGACCCTTGCTGGCTGACTGGGTCAGCACACTCAATAACTTTTGTATAATAGAGAAACAATATACAGGGAATATTTTGACAGAAACTATACATTTTTTCTTTAAAAATACCTGTATAAAGGTATATACCAACTTAATTTATATCACCTCATAATAACATACCAAAATAAATAGATTACCTTCATTTCCAACCAAGGAAAATAATGATTAGAATGAAAATCACTTAGACTATATTTAACAGTTCTGCTGTGCTAGAGAAACAAGTTCTCATAAATAACCTCATGGATGGTTGGCTTTCTCTGCATTATATGCAACCAGGAAAAGAACATACCAGAATGTGAGTAAATCAGGGAATTCCATCTTACAAAATAAAGCTACTGAAGAGATAGAGAATTGAAATATCCTAAATTATACTACAAATCTGCCTCTCAAGAGAGGATTTCTATTCTTGTAAAATCGTAAGTCTTCATTGTCCAAGACATTTTGCCTTCACAGACATAAGAAAAATCAAATACTGGATTGATTTTATGACTTCAGTATATAGGTATGTAAATTACAAGCCAGGCACTGCACAGAGCAATCTCACTTAGATAATATACTGTCCAGCTTTAGGCTTAGAAAAAATAATGTTTTTAGAACTCACACCCTAATATTAAAAAATAGCCTGGGCAAAAATATCAGAACAATGTAATACATTTTCCTTCAGAGTAAAACTCATAAAATGCTGTGCTTGGGATCAATAAAGAACAGTTGAAATAAGTTAGGACTTACTTAAAATATCTAAATTGGGTAGTTGATTTCAGTCACTTTTGAATTCTTGTTGTCATTAAGATCATTTTCATATTAATATCATATTTAAAATTGTATCATTATTTTAAGTATATTCTTAAGAATAATCACTTTTACATGAACTAAGCTTCTAACATAAGTAAAAATATAAGTTTAGATAAAAGTAAATAAAGATAAAAGCATTAAAATTAGTAGTAAGAGTACATTTATCTAAAATATAAAGGTGGTTTTTTATAAAATACTAAATTAATAAAATACTATCTTTTAATAAACTTAGGTTTATGCAATATGATAGATTTCAATAAAGAATATAATTTTCTGGTTGGACTGTGAAAGTTAATTGTGGCAAATCATATATCTGGTAGAGAATAGAAAGAAAATAGTCTTATACAAAAGAACTCTTGTAAAGTCTTGGTATAACCATTGGAAGAATGAAAATCATGCAGTTTGCTACAGTATGGAGGAACAAGAAGATATGCTAATCAAAACAAGTCAGAAGGAGAATGCTAAATGATTGCACTCCTATATTCTATATAGAGAGACTAAAAAGACAATAGACAGTTCTGAACAGTAACAAATACATGACATTGAAATGTAAAATGAATTAGCAAATAGTGAGAGTAGTGTGGTTTAGGGGGCAAAAACATACCATAGCCGTAGATTACCTAGAACAATGGTAAAGGGTTGTGGGAACTTTGATGGTGGTTAAGTGTTGCATATTTATACCAGAAACTTTAACACTATTACGAATACCTAAAGTATAATAAACAAATAAATAAGTTAATTTAAAAATAAAGACTTATAGAAATGCTAAATTTCGAACAAGAGACTTTGGAAATGTCAGCTAACCATTTTTTTGGTGGGGTCTCACCCGGCAGGGCTCAGGGATTACTCCTTGCTCTGTTCTCAGAAATCACTCCTGGTAGGCACGGGAGATCATTTGAGATGCCAGAAATTGAGCCAGGGTCCATTTGGGGTTGGCTGCCTGCCAGGCAAACGCCTTGCTGTTGTGCCATTGTTTTTGCCCCACCAGATAACTTTTTGAGGTGGTTGCTTACCTTTGCTGATTTGAGTCATATATGTCTATTCTCTAGGATTTCCAGGAAAGCAAAGGTGGGGAATAAGGAAAACAGCAGACTCTTTAATATTTTTAAAGTTGGGTTGATAAATTAGGAGGCTTACCGGGCCAGTCAGTCATGCCTCCTATTTATTTTCTGAATATCCAACATGCTTTATTTGGAAAAATTTCAGGGTTAATTTGAAAAATCTACAAAAATTAGAAAACTAATGTATTAAAAAAACAAGCAGAAAAATTAAAAAAAAAAGTCCCTCAGTTATGCAGATACCTTTGCATAGTACTGGCCTTGGAGATTGTGCATGGAAGTTTACCTATGGTCACACTTCTCTTTATTGCCATATTGAAGGTACACTCTAGTCACGCTTTTACACCAATTTTTGTATATCTGATATATACTAAATGCATATTTCCAAACTGCATATTGTCACCTTGCCTCTCATAAAAATGCATGATATTTTTCTAAAAATCACTAAATATATACAGACTGTAATATCACTCTAAATCTACCTGGCATATAACTAGACTTCCTCACTTACTCTATGGCCTGTATTTATTTTCTGGTGAAGAATACCACTTGTTTGTATTCAATCATTCCTGTAATTTTTCTATGAATAACTTACAGCAGCTTATATTCTTCTTAGTTGAGTTCCTAGAACTAAAATAAACCTGATTCCTGGAACCTGAACTACCAGCCAAAGAAATTCTGAGGAAGGAAAATGGTAGCTTTAAATGAAGATGTTTTAGGAAAGTTTGTTATATGATAAGTTATCAGGATGTTATTAAATTTTGTATTTTATTATGCCAACATTTAACAATTTTATTATTGAAATCATACTTGCATAAATTGAAATTCTCAAAAACTGAATTTTGCAGCATTAACATTAAAATAAAATAAATAGATGATAGCAGGCAATGAATGTACAATCAATATGATAGAGGCATAGGTAAATAATAAGGTGCACTGAAATAGACATATAGTAAGAATGTATGTATCACTGCGTATCAATTGGAAGTAAAAGTGCTCAAGCTAGAAGATATAGCACAACTTGGAATTTTTCTAAGTGTTTTAGTTTAATGATGAAGAAGTCACATTTCTTTGGCTTCACTTTTTACTTTGAAAAGATAAGATTAGGGTGGGGAGCTGGAGATAAAGCGCAGTAGGTAGGGTGATTGCCTGGCACACAGAGAACCCAAGTTTGATATCCATCTCCTCATATGGTCCCTCAAACACCACCAGGGATAATTCCCAAGTGCATAGAAAGGAGTAACCCATGAGTATCATCATATGTGGTCCCAAAACAAACAACAAAACACAACAAAATTAAATTTAAAAAATATTTGGGAGATGGCAGTTGATGGCAAAAGTGACGGGTGCATACTTGTATATGCAGGACTCTTAGTACTCTGCTGATCCCTAGCACTACCATGGCCCAAGCAGCTCTAACTCTCATCCCATTCCATGAAGCTATATGATAGTTTGACTATCACTGGAAGACTTTCAGACTCCATTGTATTGCATGACACTCTACCATCAGCCCTCACCAAAATGAAAAGTGTTTTTGTTTTATTTAGTATTTCTGGATGATTATAAGAAATCTTTATAACATAGATTTTTTTTTCAAATTTATGGTAAAATATTTCTCAATTGTTTCTAAAACACAAGGTCACAATTAATGTATGCTTTCTACTTTTTCAACTTAATATTTGCAAATGTGCATTCTTCAAATAAGAAAAGAACAGGGGCCAGAGCAATGGCACAAGCAATAAGGCACCTGTCTTGCCCATGCTAGCCTAGGCTAGAATGGACCACGGTTCAATTCCCCAGCATCCATATGGTCCTCCAAGTCAGGAGCGATTTCTGAGCGCATAGCCAGGAGTAATCCCTAGTGTTTTTTAAGTGTGCCCCCCTAAAAAGAAAAACAAAAAGAAAAAAAAGATAAGAACAACTGTAGATACATAGGTAATAAAGATACAATGGCAACTATGAATTTTCAAACTAACTATACAGGGAACATTTTACTTTCAGACTTCTTGCCTTTTAGCAGTCCAGAAATTATTTTTTACATTGCTAATATTTAGGATTTGTTTTCGGGAAGTTTTCAGAAGGCAATTTTACTATGATATAAGTATATTACTTCTTATAATAGCAACAATATAATTTTTGCTACTGTAAGTGTCAGAGGTAAAGACATAAACAAAAAGGTATGTTTTCTGGATAACTTATTTAAAGTATATAAATCTGTCTTTAAAATCGCCTCTGCAACTGGCATTACAAAATAGTGAAAAAGATAACTCATAATATGAAACCAAATATTTTGAAATTCAGTTTTTAGAGATATGAATTAGACATATATTTCTGATGACTTGCAAAGTTTTAAATTTGTCCTCTAGAAACATGACACTATTTTAAGTTGTGATATAATATTAATTATTAATTAGGTGTACAAGAATTGTAAGAAAAATAAAATTTGGTCACTATTCTGAACAAATCCAGACATTCCAAGAAATTTATTTCAAAAAAATTAGAGCATATTACTAATATAGTTAGATGTATTAAATTCCAAACATACAAATTGCCATATTTTAGAATATTGTATACATATATATTTTACATGGCGTACATTTAGAATCTTCATTTGTGCAGGAATGCATCACAATAATCAGAAAATTCCAAACATTGTTATTTATTTATTAATTTATAGAAGACATTTTTCCTCTTTTTTTGGGGGGGGGGGTTTGGGCCACACCCGGCGGTGCTCAGGGGTTACTCCTGGCTGTCTGCTCAGAAATAGCTCCTGGCAGGCACGGGGGACCATATGGGACACCGGGATTCGAACCAACCACCTTTGGTTCTGGATCGGCTGCTTGCAAGGCAAACACCTCTGTGCTATCTCTTCGGGCCCCATTTTTCCTCTTGAGTCATCCATAAAAGCAATTATGTTTTACTTGTACCAATAAAGAAACAGGAATATTACTCAGAAAGCTAATACAAACAAAAGAGCAAGCTTTCAGACTTTTGGTTTCCATATGCTTAGAGAACAGAAAACACTACCTCATATTTAAGAATAAGGAAAGAGAGACAATGCTAAAGATGTTTTAAAAAAATGCTAAAACTTTTATCAACTCATCTTAAGACAGAAACTATAAATAAAAGTGTTTTAAGGATACATGCAAATAAATGTTTAAATGATATCAAACCAATTTTTGTGGCACTGTAAGTCCACACATAAATATGGTTTATATAAGATAAATAATACACAAAGTACAGATGACCTAAAGATAAAAGGTTTAATAAAATACTGTTGAAAATTATTTTAGAAGGATTAACAAATATTTTCAATATACATTGAATATGTAAAGTGTAATACCTCAGCATACCTAACCTAATCCTATAAGCATTACATGTGTGAACTCATATGAAAAAATATTTACGAAAATTTAATAAGATAACAAAACAATGAGAAAACTGCTCAATATCCAAAGTTGAATTGTCAGAAAATTTATAAAAGATTTTGATAGTATAGAATAATATGAGAACAGATACCAATTAAAGCTCAGTAAACATCATTCATTTGCCATTCTTGTTGGTTCCTGATTAAGATACCCTTTAGCATTAATTTAGAACCTATTTTTGACTTGAAAATTATTTTAGCCAGAGTTGAATTTATTAGCATAATTAATGTTCATATTTAGATATAATATTAATGAGAATAAAATGGAAACAAGATTTATTGAAGTACAAGTCCTTCCCTTGTGATCTTTATAATTTTATTTTAAATTATTTTACTTAATCTACCCTTTTATATTGGGTGGTATGTACAGTAAAGGCAGAAAAAGGTTCACTATGACAATACTAGTTGGAAATTATCAGTTTGAAGAATAATCAGGACAGGAAAGGAAGTAAAATGATAGGGATGATACTCCTACAGTAAAATTATTGAAAATTATGATGCCTGAGTTGGAAAAGGTAAAAAACAAAGGGCAGGGAAGATGGAAGAGGAGAGAGAGAGAGAGAGAGAGAGAGAGAGAGAGAGAGAGAGAGAGAGAGAGAGAGAGAGTGGAAAAGAGAGAGAAGAGAAAAGAGAGTGGAAAAGAGAGAGAAGAGAAGAGAGAAGAGAAGAGAAGAGAAGAGAAGAGAAGAGATGAGAAGAAGAGAAGAGAAGAAGAAAGAAAGAAAGAAAGAAAGAAAGAAAGAAAGAAAGAAAGAAAAGAAAGAAGAAAGAAAGAAAGAAAGAAAGAAAGAAGAAAGAAGAAGAAAGAAAGAAGAAAGAAAAGAAAGAAGAAAGAAAGAAAAGAAAGAAAGAGAAGAAAGAAAGGAAAAGAAAGAACGAAAAAATAAGAAAGAAAGAGAAAGAAAGATGGAAAGAAAGAAAGAAAGTAGAAAGAAAGAAGAAAGAAGGGAAAGAAAGAAAGAATGAAATAAAGAGAAAAAGAAAGAAAGAGAAAAAGAAAGAAACAAACAAAGAAGAAAAAGACAGAGACAGACAGATATGTTTGTCATTAGGGGCAGGTTGGGGTCTCAGTTGGGACTGGGAAATTCCTGGGGAGAATGAATAATGGATGTTGGAACATTGTATGATCAAAACTCAACTCCAACAACATTTTAACTTTGATTCTTAAGTTGATTTAATTAATATATATATTCTTTTATTTTTTTATTCCAACATACTTTAAAAAGCCCTGCTTAAATAATAAAATTTCTTTAGATTCTTGTTTAGAAGAAAAAAAATGCCCCCACCTTTCCAGTTTGATTCTGATTTTAAATAAAATAGCTACAGTACAATAGGTGGATTGATCACAGAAATCTCTCAACTCCTTGACTTTTTGTTGTCATAAAATTGTGCTAAATTGAAATTGCTTCTTTGAAATTTAACTCTACCAATTCTCTATTTGTAATAAAATGTGGAGTTGTATTTTTAAGGATATCTTCTAAGTTAGGGTGTGAGTTTTTTGATTAAAGTAGCCTTTTCTTATTACGTTTTAAATTTCCCATAATTTTATTTGATTTTAAAGAAAAGTGGAAAAGCAAGAGTGTGCATATGTAAGAAAAATGCTTATTAAAGTTCAAAAGTAGTTTAAAATTTGTATTTCCCATCATTTTATTTTGTTTCTGACTATGTAGCAAATATCTTCTTTAGTGCTTGTGCTTATTTAATAAACTATAAAAATGCCAATTATTTGTGTAGCTACGCAATCCTCCACAGATAACATTTAGAGGCAATAATATGTATTATATTTAGTCCTTAGAGTAATACTATGAAATAAATCACATTTTCTTTAGAATTTCATAAATAAAACATAATTTAAGATATATTAAAATATTCTGGGGCCGGGAAGGTGGTGCTAGAGGTAAGGTGTCTACCTTGCAAGCGCTAGCGTAGGACCGTGGTTCGATCCCCCGGCGTCCCATATGGTCCCCCCAAGCCAGGGGTGATTTCTGAGTGCATAACCAGGAGTAACCCCTGAGCATCAAATGGGTGTGGCCCAAAAACCAAAAAAAAAAAAATTCTAAGAAGCTGAAATGATAGTAGAAGGGATAATGCATTTGACTTTCTCTGGCCGCCCCAGATTTGATTCCCAAAATTCTCTATGGTTACCCAGAATGGGCTAGTTGTAATTTCTGAGTGCAGAGCCAGTAGTAACCCCTGAGCACCACCAGGTATGGGCCCCAAACTAAAACAAAACAAATGAAAACTCTGGAAATTTTGTAGTTAATATATACTACTGGGATTCTGTCTGTAAACATTTAATCTACATTTTTTAAAAAGGAAGTCTATGAAGTGCAGCTGCATTTACTTCATGAATTACAGAATTTATGGCATTATTGTTTTCTTGTTGTTGTTGTTGTTGTTGTTTTGTGTGGGGGCCATATTCAGCAGCATTCAGGCTTTGCTCTTCTGACTCTGCACTCAACAATCACTTCTAGTGGGGCCGGAGAGATGGCATGGAGGTAGGGCATTTGCCTTGCATACAGAAGGTGGATGGTTCGAATCCCGGCATCCCATATGATCCCCTGAGTCTGCCAGGAGCGATTTCTGAGCCTAGAGCCAGGAGTAATCCCTGAGCGTTGCCGGGTGTGACCCCCAAAACAAACAACAACAACAAAAATGTCACTACTAGCAGGCTTAAGGGCCATATGGTGTGTGGGGGATAGAATTCATGCAAGGTAAGTGCCCTATCCGCTGTGCTATCACTTCAGCCCCATTATTGAGTGCTTTTAATTTTGATGAAGTACTAAATATTCAAGGTAAGTAGGAACCAGACACTATTGTAAAACTAATAAAGCTAGTTTTTAATGGGAATATAAGATAAATATCAATAAATTGTAATATTAAAGGATTATTTATTTGTAAAATGGAGTTTAAATGAAGCACCTGACTAGAATATATCTATATGTGTTGCCAATGTGAAGGGGTTTAGAGACTAATGTGTCCTAATTTTTTTGTTTTTTCACAAATGTGACCACTGTTTTAAAGATATAATGGAACTAATAAAAATAAACTTTCAATCATACTGCAGATAATTCTCTCCTATCTTACTACTTTTCTTTTATGGGAAAACTATGCAAAATTTAGAGTAAACTAGAGTGTACAGGGTTTTCCAAATGTTTTTATAATGGAACTGCCTCTTGAATCAATATTCTTAAAAAGAACCTATTTTGCCTGAAAATAAAATATTAATGCTTGCAAGAATGTTCATTTAAATTTTAATGCACTCACATTTTATAAATGATATTTAAAAATTAAAAATATATTTTATTGAAATTGCTGTTAGTTTTACTTGTTAAGACTTTAGTTTTGTCATTAAGATTTTTTTTTTTTTACAGAATACCCTAAACATGGTTATACTGCTATTACTAAGCATGAAGTGAGACCAGGCACTTTCTCTTTGAAGTTGTTATAGGGTTTATATTGATATATATCCTGACCAATTTAAGTCGCTGAATTATCAGTGAAACTCCTCTATATAATTCTATGTTTTTATTTCTTTTTTTTTTTCTTTTTTTTTTACTTTACTTAGTGGTTTGCTGACCCCTGTTCTAGTCATCCCAACTCCAACTCAGTACTCCCTTGAGCTTTGTGCTGCTTCTGATTTTTTTTTTTCTTTTTTTAATAATATATTGTATATACATAGTATTCCATTATTGAATAACAATATTTTTTTTTTCCTTAACCACCACCCATCACCAGTGCAACATTCCCATCACCAATGTCCCAAGTCTCCCTCTCCCCACCCGACCCCCGCCTGTACTCTAAACAGGTTCTCAATTTCCCTCATACATTCTCATATTAGGACAGTTCAAAATGTAGTTATTTATCCAACTAAACTCATCACTCTTGTGTGATGAGCTTCCTGAGGTGAGCTGGAACTTCCAGCTCTTTCGCTTTTGTGTCCTGAAGTTATTATTGCAAGAATGTCTTTTCATTTTTCTTAAAACCCATAAATGTGTGAGACCATTCTGCGTTTTTTCTCTCTCTCTCTGACTTATTTCACTCAGCATAATAGATTCCGTGTACATCCATGTATAGGAAAATTTCATGACTTCATCTCTCCTGACAGCTGCATAATATTCCATTGTGTATATGTACCACAGTTTCTTTAGCCATTCGTCTGTTGAAGGGCATCTTGGTTGTTTCCAGAGTCTTGCTATGGTAAATAGAGCTGCAATGAATATAGGTGTAAGGAAGGGGTTTTTGTATTGTATTTTTGTGTTCCTAGGGTATATCCTAGGAGTGGTATAGCTGGATCGTATGGGAGCTCGATTTCCAGTTTTTGGAGGAATCCTCCATATCGCTTTCCATAAAGGTTGAACTAGACGGCATTCCCACCAGCAGTGGATAAGAGTTCCTTTCTCCCCACATCCCCGCCAACACTGTTTATTTCTCATTCTTTGTGATGTGTGCCATTCTCTGTGGTGTGAGGTGGGTATCTCATCGTTGTTTTGATTTGCATCTCCCTGATGATTAGTGATGTGGAGCACTTTTTCATGTGTCTTTTGGCCATCTGTATTTCTTCTTTGTCAAAGTGTCTGTTCATTTCTTCTCCCCCCATTTTTTGATGGGATTAGATGTTTTTTTCTTGTAAAGTTCTGTCAGTGCCTTGTATATTTTGGAGATTAGCCCCTTATCTGATGGGTATTGGGTGAATAGTTTCTCCCACTCAGTGGGTGGCTCTTGTATCTTGGGCACTATTTCCTTTGAGGTGCAGAAGCTTCTCAGCTTAATATATTCCCATCTGTTAATTTCTGCTTTCACTTGCTTGGAGAGTGCAGTTTCTTCCTTGAAGATGCCTTTAGCCTCAATGTCCTGGAGTGTTTTACCTACGTATTGTTCTATATATCTTATGGTTTTGGGGCTGATATCGAGGTCTTTAATCCATTTGGATTTTACCTTCGTACATGATGTTAGCTGGGGGTCTAAGTTCAATTTTTTGCAAGTGGCTACCCAGTTGTGCCAACACCACTTGTTGAAGAGGCTTTCTTTGTTCCATTTAGGATTTTTTGCTCCTTTATCAAAAATTAGGTGATTGTATGTCCGGGGAACATTTTCTGAGTATTCAAGCTTATTCCACTGATCTGAGGGCCTGTCCTTATTCCAATACCATGCTGTTTTGATAACTATTGCTTTGTAGTAAAGTTTAAAGTTGGGGAAAGTAATTCCTCCCATATTCTTTTTCCCAATGATTGCTTTAGCTATTCGAGGGTGTTTATTGTTCCAAATAAATTTCAAAAGTGCCTGGTCCACTTCTTTGAAGAATGTCATGGGTATCTTTAGGGGGATCGCATTAAATCTGTACAGTGCTTTGGGGAGTATTGCCATTTTAATGATTTTAATCCTGCCAATCCATGAGCAGGGTATGTGCTTCCATTTCCGCGTGTCCTCTCTTATTTCTTGGAGCAGAGTTTTATAGTTTTCTTTGTATAGGTCCTTCACATTTTTAGTCAAGTTGATTCCAAGATATTTGAGTTTGTGTGACACTATAGTGAATGGAGTTGTTTTCTTAATGTCCATTTCTTCCTTATTAGTATTGGTGTATAGAAAGGCCATTGATTTTTGTGTGTTAATTTTGTAGCTTGCCACCTTGCTATATGAGTCTATTGTTTCTAGAAGCTTTTTGGTAGAGTCTTTGGGGTTTTCTAAGTAGAGTATCATGTCATCTGCAAACAATGAGAGCTTGACTTCTTCCTTTCCTATCTGGATTCCCTTGATATCCTTTTCTTGCCTAATCGCTATAGCGAGTACTTCCAGTGCTATGTTGAATAGGAGTGGTGAGAGAGGACAGCCTTGTCTTGTGCCAGAATTTAGAGGAAAGGCTTTCAGTTTTTCTCCATTGAGGACAATATTTGCATCTGGCTTGTGGTAGATGGCCTTAACTATATTGAGAAAGGTTCCTTCCATTCCCATCTTGCTGAGAGTTTTGATCAAGAATGGGTGTTGGACCTTGTCAAATGCTTTCTCTGCGTCGATTGATATGATCATGTGATTTTTATTTTTCTTGCTGTTGATGTTGTGTATTATGTTGATAGATTTACGGATGTTAAACCAGCCTTGCATTCCTGGAATGAAACCTACTTGATCGTAGTGGATGATCTTCTTAATGAGGCATTGAATCCTATTTGCCAGGATTTTGTTGAAGATCTTTGCATCTGCATTCATCAGCGATATTGGTCTGTAATTTTCTTTTTTCGTAGCATCTCTGTCTGGTTTAGGTATCAAGGTAATGTTGGCTTCATAAAAGCTATTTGGAAGTTTTCCTGTTTTTTCAATTTCATGAAAGAGTCTTGCCAGGATTGGTAGTAGTTCCTCTTGAAAGGTTTGAAAGAATTCATTAGTAAATCCATCTGGGCCTGGGCTTTTGTTTTTGGGCAGACATTTGATTACTTTCTTAATTTCCTCAATAGTAATGGGCATGTTTAGATATGCTACATCCTCTTCATTCAATCGTGGAAGATTATAAGATTCCAAAAATTTATCCATTTCTTCCAGGTTTTCATTTTTAGTGGCATAGAGTTTCTCAAAGTAGTTTCTGATTACCCTTTGAATCTCTACCATATCAGTAGTGATCTCTCCTTTTTCATTCCTAATACAAGTTATCAAGTTTCTCTCTCTTTCTTTCTTTGTTAGTTTTGCCAGTGGTCTATCAATCTTGTTTATTTTTTCAAAGAACCAACTTCTGCTTTCGTTGATCTTTTGGATGGTTTTTCTGGTTTCCAATTCATTGATTTCTGCTCTCAGCTTTGTTATTTCCTTCTGCCTCCCTATTTTTGGATCCTTTTGTTGAGCACTTTCTAATTCTATGAGCTGCGTCATTAAGCTATTCAGGTATGCCCCTTCTTCTTTCCTGATGTGTGCTTGCAAAGCTATAAATTTTCCTCTCAGTACTGCTTTTGCTGTGTCCCATAGGTTCTGATAATTAGTGTCTCCATTGTCATTTGTTTTCAGGAAGGTTTTGATTTCCTCTTTGATTTCATCTTGGACCCACTGATTATTCAGTATGAGGCTATTTAACTTCCAGGTGTTAAAATTTTTCTTCTGTGTCCCTTTGTAGTTTATATATAATTTCAGGGCTTTGTGGTCAGCAAAGGCAGCCTGCAAAATTTCTATCCTCTTGATATTATGGAGGTATGTTTAGTGTGCTAACATGTAGTCTATCCTAGAGAATGTCCCATGTACATTAGAGAAAAATGTGTATCCAGGCTTCTGGGGGTGGAGTGTCCTGTATATATCTACTAGGCCTCTTACTTCCATTTCTCTCCTCAGGTCTAGTATATTCTTATTGGGTTTCAGTCTGGTTGACCTGTCTAGTGTTGACAATGCCGTGTTGAGGTCTCCCACAATTATTGTGTTGTTATTGATATTATTTTTCAGATTTGTCAACAGTTGTATTAAATATTTTGCTGGCCCCTCATTCGGTGCATATATGTTTAGGAGGGTGATTTCTTCCTGCTGTACATATCCCTTGATTAATACAAAATGTCCATCTTTGTCCCTTACAACTTTCCTAAGTATAAAGTTTGCATCATCTGATATTAATATGGCCACTCCTGCCTTTTTTTGGGTGTTGTTTGCTTGGATGATTTTCCTCCAGCCTTTTATTTTGAGTCTATGTTTGTTCTGACTATTCAGGTGCGTTTCTTGTAGGCAGCAGAAGGTTGGATTGAGTTTTTTGATCCATTTAGCCACTCTGTGTCTCTTAACTGGTGCATTTAGTCCATTGACATTGAGAGAAAGAATTGTCCTGGGAGTTAGTGCCATCTTTATATTAAAGTTTGGTGTGTCTGTTGGTAAGCCTTGTCTTAAAGTATGCCGTTCAGTTTTTCTTTTAAGAATGGTTTTGAGTCTGTGAAGTTTTTGAGCTGTTGTTTGTCTGTGAAACTATGTATTGTTCCTTCAAACCTGAAAGTGTGTTTTGCTGGGTGCAGTATTCTAGGCGAAGCATTTATTTCATTGAGTTTTGTCACTATGTCCCACCACTGCCTTCTGGCCTTGAGTGTTTCTGGTGACAGGTCTGCAGTAAATCTCAAGGATGTTCCCTTGAATGTAATTTCTCTTTTCGATCTTGCTGCTTTCAGAATTCTGTCTCTATCTATGGGATTCGTCATTGTGACTAGGATGTGTCTTGGGGTGTTTTTTCTGGGGTCTCTTTTAGTTGGCACTCTTCGGGCATGCAGGATTTGATCACATGTATTCATTATCTCTGGTACTTTCTCTTTAATGATGTTCTTGACTGTTGATTCTTCCTGGAGATTTTCTTCCTGAGTCTCTGGGACTCCAATGATTCTTAAGTTGTTTCTGTTGAGCTTATCATAGACTTCTATTTTCATCTGTTCCCATTCTTTGAGTAATTTTTCCATTGTTTGATCATTTGCTTTGAGGCTTTTTTCCAATTTCTTCTGCTGTATGTAATTGTTATGTATCTCATCTTCCAGTGTACTGATTCTATCCTTAGCTGCTGTTAACCTGTGGGAAATCTCAAACATGTTTTTCTTCAATTCATCTACTGAGTTTCTCAGACCTGTTATTTGATCTGAAATTTCTGTTTGGAGTTTTCTCATTTCTATCTTCATATTCTCCTGATTCTTTTTAGTTTTCTCTTCTACACTTTGTTTGAGTTCTTTGAACATGTTCCATATTGCAACTCTAAACTCCTTATCTGAGAGACTGACTAGGTGGTTGGTCATGTTCAAGTCATCAGAGTTGCCATCTTCATTCTCTATGTCTGGCCCGTGAGCCTTCCGTGGAGGTGAGTCGACACGCCCAGAAAGGGAGGAGCCACTGAACTTCGCTGGATCTCAGATGCCAGCACCCTTCTGCCTCTCTACTCTGCTGTCCTGCATTTCCGGCCTGATTTCACCCTTGGTGCGGCTCATCAGCCAGCCTGCCTTCCTGTGAGCTTTCTGGGGAGTCTGCCTTCCCGTGAGCCTTCCGTGGAGGTGAGTCGACACGCCCAGAAAGGGAGGAGCCACTGAACTTCGCTGGATCTCAGATGCCAGCACCCTTCTGCCTCTCTACTCTGCTGTCCTGCATTTTTGGCCTGATTTCATCCTGGGTGCGGCCCATCTGCCAGCCTGCCTTCCTGTGAGCCTTCCGTGGAGGTGAGTCGACACGCCCAGAAAGGGAGAAGCCAGAGGAGCATGGTTGCTCCGCTCCCCTTCACGACGGTGCACAGCATTTAGCCGATGAATACAATCACAACACATAGAAAAACACGCAGTACTAGTGTGACAATGGGGAAACAACACGGGCCAGTGCCAGA
Organism: Suncus etruscus; assembly: GCF_024139225.1. Classification (NCBI taxonomy): domain Eukaryota; kingdom Metazoa; phylum Chordata; class Mammalia; order Eulipotyphla; family Soricidae; genus Suncus; species Suncus etruscus. Next base: position 73,723,053 of record NC_064856.1, read on the forward strand.
CATAGAGAATGAAGATGGCAACTCTGATGACTTGAACATGACCAACCACCTAGTCAGTCTCTCAGATAAGGAGTTTAGAGTTGCAATATGGAATATGTTCAAAGAACTCAAACAAAGTATAGAAGAGAAAACTAAAAAGAATCAGGAGAATATGAAGATAGAAATGAGAAAACTCCAAACAGAAATTTTAGATCAAATAACAGGTCTGAGAAACTCAGTAGATGAATTGAAGAAAAACATGTTTGAGATTTCCCACAGGTTAACAGCAGCTGAGGATAGAATCAGTACACTGGAAGATGAGTCATTAAGATTTTTTGAGAATGCTTCATTATAATAGAACTTAAATATATAATAAAATAATTTTCAAAATTATCCACAAGTATTTTTAGAGAGAAAGGTAAAGTCTGTTTGAATATATCATTTTTCTAAGAAATTAAGCTAAAATTATGCTATATTTCCCTTTAGATATAAGAGAAAGAGTTCAGTTATCAATTGTTTATAATGCAAATAAGTGGGATACAGAAATTATCTAGTAGTGATAAAGATCAGTTACGATTACTTGATTAAAATGCAAAAAAGAGAAATGCCAGGAACTTTTTAAAATTTAAGTAAACTATTTGCCACATAAATAATAGCATTGGTTTTATTTATGCCATCTGATAAGCTGTGTGTTGCCTACTCTGATGAGTTTGTCCAATTAGTAATGTCCCTTCTTGTTACACCCCACTCAGGAAGGGCACACACATCAGAAGTGTTGCACTCCTGAAAAAGGATTATTTGCCAAAAAGGCCCGCTTAGAGCAGTCAAAATCAGTTAACCCTTTGCGTGGATTGTTTGGCCATAATTCTAAAACGTGGCTGTAACTCTCTCTCTCTTTATTTTTGACCATTATTAGAAATCAGGCCTTAGTAATTCTTTCTAACAAAGAAGCACAGTACAAATCCCGCCAAAAGTCTCCCACTGACCAGCTCTCTGTGATCTCTGCTACCTTGGTGCCAAGATCATGTTTTTCCCAAAACTTAGCTCATAGTAAAGCAATTTTCAGTTTTCCCCAAAACTCTAAAACATTTCTCTCTCTTCTCACTTCCCTGAAAATCACCTGGTTTCTCCTGCTTACCCAAAACAAAGCAAACCCACAACAAAACTTCTTTTCACCTTCAGTATCCGTTCTTTAATATGCAAATTTTAGCCATGGTCTTTCATTCTGTTTCCCTGACCATCTCCAACTTTCTTTGATCTCCAAAATTACACATTGCATTCCAAAGCTCAACCCTTAAAAGTTACCCAGCTCAAAAATAAATTTGTCTTTGTCTTTCTAGATGCAAGTCCCCATGCATTCTGTGTGGTCTCATTCATTTTATATTTCATAATTCATTATTCTATATTCGCCTCTTCGTGCTCCCGCTTGACTCTCAGTGGGAAAATGAACTCACTAAGGTCACGCTTAGGGACTTTTTATCTCATCAGGATAAAAACAGTCCGCAGCACCTTCTACTGTCTAGTATTGCTATTTCAGAACTGTCTAACCAGGTGCCATGGTGCATGCCTCTAATCTCAGCTGCTAAGGGAGTTAGAATAGAACCCAGGAATTATAAAATAGCATGGGCTGTGCCAAATATGTATTGCACAAAGTTCACCAGAAGTTACTCATTGGAGCAGGACCTCCTACATGCTCCCTAAGGAAGGATGAAGCAGCTCAGATCATAAATGGAGCAGGTCAAAACTTTTGATAAAAATGGGTTAAGAAATTAGGCTTGTCTAAATCAATGCATGATAACTACCAGCCACAAGAACTATCTCAGGAGGAGTCATTTAGATTCACTAATCAAGTGAAACCAAACTATATATAGAATATACCAGTGGTTATAGAAAGCAATCATACAGCCTCCTAAAGGTATGAACAATGAAGACTGTGGCTTTTATTTGATGAATTATAAACCCCAAATAAGTTCAAACCTTAGTACAATCTGATATTGAGAAAGGCAGAGCAGAGTGAAAGTGTCTAATTAGTTTCCTCCTAATATAATTGAGATGTAGAATCTAATCTGAAGTCTCTCTTACCTGTTCACTTTTGATTTTCCATTCTACTGTTTACAAATGATAATAATGCACAATCATGGCTTACAGATAAAAACCAAGATATTCTTGTTTACAAAGGGAGCTTAATGCACTATGTAACTCTAAATCACAGTGTCATTATATAAAAATGAAGTGATTGATGTTATTCAATTGACTATTCAATAGTGCTTTCTTTATTGATTCTTTTTTTGGTATCTCTTTCCAATACAAGACTGAGAAGTAGTACTTCTTTTTTCAAATTAAATACTGTAAGTTAGTGACAAATATATTCCTATGTCCTCTTCCCTTACTGATTAAGGCTCAGAAAAATGCATAGACTCAACTTCCTGCCAGTCACTCTCACAAAGCTGCTTTCTAAGCAACCTCCTCTAAAGACAGTTGCCAGCCTGAAAATTGCCACTTAAAACCCAGGCCGGTTGTTTGGATTAATGAGAAAGTGATTGATTGCAAAGTCAAATGCACATTTACTCCTATTTAAGAAAATAAATAAATAAGGAAGCAGAGAAAATGTTGAGGGGTTAAGGTGCTTTGTTTGGCATAGTGCTGTCCTAGTTCAATCCTCAATACCACATATGGTAACTGTGCAAATCAGAGAGCGCAGCAGAGCTGGGAGTAGCTGTAAACTATGCTGGAGTAGTTTAAACATTCCTCCCCAAACTAGAAAAGAAATTGCAAGAATGAAAAGAAAATAAAATCATGCTGGACTGAATAAAATGATCAAGAGAAGTAGAGAAATAAATCACCTTGAAAGCAGGTTCAGTTAAGAGGCAAGATAAAAGCAGAGAATGATGCCTTTGACACATAGAGACATCAATATCAATGTAAAGATAATTTCAAAATATCAGATTTATGTGATGAGATATAAAAGTGTAAGGAGGAATTAGGACTATAAAACTTAATCTTCCTTACCCTTACCAAACAATGATCGGCTTAAAAGAAGAAAAAAGGGCAGGTGGGGGTGTAGGAAAATCTTTTACGGCATATTTGCCAGCTACACTTCTTTTTTTCCTTCTTCTCTTCAAGTTTTCTGTTCCATATCACCTGGGAAACCTTTTCAAATGTAATCCATTAACCTATCTGGCTGCTGATGTCTGCACGCCATATCATTGTCAGTCTAATTTCCATCCTGATAGATATGTCTGTGTAGTATAGTGTCGTTGCCTCCCCCCCCCTTTTTTTTACCTTACAAACCCTCTTTGAAGCCCTTCATGTTAATTCTCTATATTTAACCTATTTTTTTTTACTCATGAAGCAGAACATTCTCCCCAGCCCAGCCAAATGCCATCCAGTTCCCAAAGTGAAAAGAGGAGATTCTCAGTATGAGAAGAAACCAACAGTCTGCTGCTACTGATTTGCTCTTGATGACCCTCTACCTTCACCTCCCGATACTGTGGACTTTTGCTTGCTACCAGATTTAGTTCCTGAGAAATTCCTCGATTGAGAACGTTTCCTGTTGTGGGATTGTTGAGAGTCAATTTCCCTAGACTCCACAAAACCAAATCACAAGTTGAAGCTGTGCCCCGGATCATACTCCTTCTCTGTCTATTTCAAAAGAGTTAACAAAGACATACAAATTTCCTTTGATATATTTCTATTAGATCAGGGGTCTCAAACTCGTGGCCTACAGGCCATTTGTGGCCCTCTGTACAACATTTTGTGGCCTGCGGCTGGCTTTCAAATATCACAGTATTCGCGATTAATCGCTTACCGAATAATCGCAATAAAAATCGCATTAGTAAGAAAAAAAATCACATTAAACATTCCCATACCCCGAGCAGTTCCATTCGGGGTAAGCAAATGTTTAATGTGATTTTTTGGGATTTTTTTTTACTAATGCGATGCTTTATTGTCAATATTTGGTAATTAAATAATCGCGAATACTTTGCGCCTACGCAGACGTCATTTCCTCTGCTCCTGCCCGCGTCCCTTGCATTATCGGAGGCCTAAAGGTGAGAAGGGAGAGAAGTTTATTACAGAATTAGATTTTGTCATACCTTCATCATGATTTCATCAAAGCCTGCAGTGAAGAGAAAGACTGATGATGAGCACAGACAATTTCAGGAAAAGTGGGAGACGCAGTATTTCTTATTTGCTCAGAGAAAGTTGCAGTGCACAAGGAATACAACTTGAAAAGCCATTATTCAACTAAACATGCTAAGGATTGTGAAAAATATCAAGGAAATGAGAGAGCCAAGCGGGTTGCCAGTATTAAAATATGTCTAATGAGGCAACAAGATTTCTTCAAGAAAGCAACCAAAAAGAATGTTGCATCAGTCAAAGCTAGTTATATGGTTAGTGAGATGATTGCTAAGGCAGGGAAATTCACAGGAGAGTTTGTTGAAAAATACATGTTACAGGCTGCAAGTATTATCTGTCCGGAAAAGAAAGGTCAGTTTAGCAAAATCAGTCTTTCTGCCAACACTGTGGCAGACGCATTTCTGGCATGTCAAGTGACATTTGTCATCAACTGTGTGAGATGCATACTCAGTTGCTTTTGACGAGGGCGCAGATATAACAGACACTGTGCAGCTCACAATTTATGTCTGTGGTGTTGATTGCAACTTTGAATTGACAGAGGAGCTGCTCACAATAATTCCAATGCATGGCCAGAACACCGCTAATTAGATATTTTGGCATCTGTGTGATGCCATTGAGAATGCAGGTTTGCCATGGAAGAGGTTTGTTGGAATAATAACCGATGGAGCACCATTGATGAGGGGGAAGAAAATGGACTGGTGGCACTTGTTCAAAAAACCTTGAAGAGGAGGGTGTAGCGAAGGCCATTGCTCTTCACTGCATTATCCATCAGCAGGTTCTTTGAAGTAAATGCATGCCATGTGACAATGTGATGTCTGTTGTTGTGAAATGCATCAACCAATTCAGATCCAGGGGCTTAAAGCACAGGAGGTTCCATGCTTTCTTAGAGGAAATGGAGTCAGAATATAGAGATGTGCTCTATTTCACCGAGGTACATTGGCTCAGCAGGGGAAATGTCCTGAGAAGATTTTTTTGAGTTGAGAGAAGAAGTGAAAGCCTTCATGAAGAAGGATGGGAATGCTGTTACTGAATTGAGTGACCACAAATGGCTCATGGACTTAGCTTTTCTTGTTGACATCACACATAAGCTGAATGTACTAAACAAAAGCTGTTTACAAGGCCTGGGGAAGCTTATCAGTGCTACCTATGACAAAGTGAGAGCATTCTCCACAAAACTTGTGTCATGCGGCCCTGCCTCACCCCGACTTTGCCTCTTGTGGCCCCCAAGTAAATTGAGTTTGAGACCCCTGAATCAGATACAATGCTTTAATAGGCATAACCATTATTGAACATTTCATGTAGCAGCAATTTGCCTTATCCTCGAGTTCCATTCAATATACTAGTAGTATATTGGTATACTATATACTACATTATATATATGATATATACTAGTGTACTATGTATACTAGTATACTAGTAGACAAATCTCTGTTCAGAATTCATGTAAACAAAATGCTCTGGGGTCTATTGGTCTTGACACCTCTGCCCTCCCCCACACACACTAGTAACTCCCTGTGACACTGTCCCTTTTTGCAAAGGCATATCAAAATGGGAAAAATTAAAAGTTGCAAACAAGTTCTTATCTAATAGAGTTGGGAACACAAAATTTTTATATTTCAGTGGAACCTTACACCCTAGACACTTGGTATAATGACTTGGCTTAGACTCCAGTTGTTTCAATATTGACTTTTCACCCATCAACCAAGGATGCCACCTATTGAAGCAAACATGGTTTCCTTCACCAGCACTAGGAACATAAATTCTACCAAGGAAGGCCCTACTACTGCTATGGCACTGACATACTTCAAAAACAGTTCTTATATCACCCTGAAAACCAGGCAACAGCTGTAGTCTGCTTTTAGGGCAGGATTCTCTGCAATGTTAACTGATGGAGAGACGGAACCAGAAGTACAAACACCTGGTCTTCAACACAGGACCTGTACAGAAACCAGGATCTATAACTACAGTTACCTGACAAAAACAATTGTGAAACTGAAGAGCTGACCACTGAGAATGACTAGGGGGTTTGGACTACTAAGCATGCCTAGAGCCTTGAGTTGGTCTTATGCCAAAGTGCTTCAGGGTAAGATCTCCCTGCATTTTAGGCCAAAGGTGTTTTCAATTTCTTCCATATTTTGCTGTGCCTATGCAAAGAACAACTCACACACACACACACACACACACACACACACATCTTTTTTTTTCCAAGTATATTTCCCTTCTCTGGAGAAAAATATGAGAGCATACTTCAGCTATTGCATTAATGATTTTATAGATGATACAATACTTTTCACTAATATAACTGCTAATGAACTCTCTCCCCTTCTTTTTCCATGTTTTAATTCTCTATCTTTTTCTATTTCTTAACAACTTTGCTTTCTGTAATCCTGAAAAAAATGTTTTATGATCAGTTATGTCAACAATGTGATACATTTTCTTTAAATAAATAATTAAAAAAACAGAAACTTAATCCTCTTACCAAATAATCCATTAAATATGTCTCTAATACTTTCACACCACAGAAACTAAAAATTAGGTTTCCAAATATTTCATTTCAAAAACATTGGATGTCCTTAAGAAATGTAATTTGCTATAGAATCTACAGATATTCTCTATATTTTCTTTCAGTGTTTACCGTTGTCCTTTGATCTTGGGAAAATAATATATTTATCCATTTTGAGTCTGAGTTTCCCAAATAATCATACTAAGAAAAAATTCTTGTCTAGAATGACAAGGGGTATTTTGAATTCACCAGTAACTTATTCACAATTTAATGCAGATTTCATGGAACAAATATAAAAATTGGACATGCAGTTGATCTGTTTTTCTTTTCTGTGATAAGTTTGTGAAAGTCAGCTACTAGGTTTCAGGGGGAAAATGAACATCCTAGCCTCTGGGCAGGAGAAACACTGGATTTATTTCAAAGTGATGAGCAGACTTTTTGCTTCTAAGGCTGACATTTCCTCCTCCAAGGCTGAGGTAGCTGACTGTGGGGTTGACTCCGAGTTAAATGCTACAAGACAAACTACATGACACTAGTTGAGACATGTTCCTTAGGAAAAAGATAATAGGATCAGGGAAAAATGCTTTCATACAGACATTCATTTCAGTAAAAATCACAAGTTAACAAGAGTGCAATGAGTACTACAACCACTGTATAGTCCTTGGATATCTAGCAGCCTCCTGCCAGGCAGGGAAAAAAAAATCATCTAAGCCTGACAGATGCTCTCAGATCAATATAAAATAGAGATGGTGTTTGATAACAAAATCCCAGGCTGCATAAAATGCTGTGTGTGAGTGTGTGTGTGTGAAAAGGGAATTCAATTATTTCTTTCATATTAACAATCTCCCACTCAAGAAAGGAATAAAGGAACACAATACTAACACTGGATGATTTGAAAATATCACTAACACTTTCACTGCCAAATTTTGCATCTACAAGACAAAAAGGTTGGAAGAGAGAAATACGAATATTTTTCTTTTGTTTTTCTTTTTTTTAATTTAAACACCTTGATTACATACATGATTGTGTTTGGGTTTTAATCATGTAAAGAACACCACCCATCACCAGTGCAACATTCCCATCACCAATGTCCCAAATATCCCTCTTCCCCACCCAACCCCCGCCTGTACTCTAGACAGGCTTTCTATTTCACTTGTACATTCTCTTTATTAGGATAGTTCAAAACGTAGTTATTTCTCTAACTAAACTCATCCATGTTTGTGGTGAGCTTCATGAGGTGAGCTGTAAATTTCAGCTCTTTTCTCTTTTGTGTCTGAAAGTTATTATTGCAAGAATGTCTTTCATTTTTCTTAAAACCCATAGATGAGTGAGACCATTCTGCATCTTTCTCTCTCTCTCTGAATTATTTCACTCAGCATAATAGATTCCATGTACATCCATGTATAGGAAAATTTCATGACTTCATCTCTCCTGACAGCTACATAATATTCCATTGTATATATGTACCACCGTTTCTTTAGCCATTCATCTGTTGAAGGGTATCTTGGCTGTTTCCAAAGTCTTGCTATGGTAATAGTGCTGCAATGAATATAGGAGTAAGGAAGGGATTTTTGTACTGTATGTTTGTGTTCCTAGGGTGAATTCCTAGGAGTGGTATAGCTAGGTCATATGGGAGCTCGATTTCCAGTTTTTGGAGGAATTGTTATATTGTTTTCCATAAAGGTTGAACTAGACGGCACTCCCACCAGCAGTGGATAAGAGTTCCTTTCTCTCCACATCCCTGCCAACACTGCTTGTTCTCATTCTTTGTGATGTGTGCCAATCTCTGGGGTGTGAGGTGGTACCACATAGTTGTTTTGATTTGCATCTCCCTGATGATTAGTGATGTGGAGCATTGTTTCATGTGTCTTTTGGCCATTTGTGAAATACAAATATTTTCCAGTTTTGTAGAACTATTATAAAGAGTCTTTGAAAGATGCATGCAAAATTGTTGAACCTTCTCTGATTTATAGTAAAGTCTTAATATTATTTCAGCTGAGCTAAATAATATCAATTTTTAAAATAATAACACTTGTTCATTTAATGGAACAAATGCTATTATTTATTGCAACCAGAGAAATGAGGATAAATAAACCACACTTTGCCTTTTCCAGAAATTTACTTTTTGTTATGGGTGACAAGTATAGGAGGTAAGGCATTCACCTTATGAGCATCTGAAACTTTCAATCCTTTTCAGTTACATTGAGACCCCTGATCCCCTAGAGTATACAGTGTCATCATACTAATTATAACTATTTATTAATTTGCATAAATATTTTGGAGGGTGAATATTCAAATTTTAGCACAGCCTCCACTAAGGAAATACAGAAGGTGCCAAAAAAAAAAAGGACAAAGGGAAAAAGAAAAAGGAGATAAGAGAAAAAGAAAGAGTAGGAGAAAGATAAACAGACAAAGTTTGAGAAATGCAAAGAAAGAAAAGAAAGAAAGAGAAAGAGGAAAATTGAAGGAGAGAGAAAGTCAGCAAACTTCATAAAACAATGGCTGGCTGGTCTGCCTTTTTTTTTAAATATCTTTATTTAAGCACCATGATTACAAGCATGTTTAGAATTGGGTTTCAGTCATAAAAAGTACACTCTCCTTCACCAGTGCAACCTCTTGAAAGAACAGAGCAAAAAGTACAGGAAGTTCTTGAATAATTTAACTTAAAAGTGTATAGATAGCCAGATTATCTATACCAGGAACCAAATCAGCTCCTTTTATGGATCATTGCCTAAGTAGAGTCTGTATACTCACTCTTGGCATTTCTCTGGAACTTCCTAGAAAGTTTATCCTAGCCTCATGTGAAGCATATTTTGCTACCTCTCAGGCCCTTGTTGCTTTTTTATGGTGTTTTTCTTGTTTTGGGAAAGAAATGTGCATCTTGAAAATACTACTGATGATCACACATTAAGTGGTCTAGAACTTCTACTATATGGATAGACACAGAATATACTTCACTGCATTCATTACTTATAGAACTTCATCCTGCTCACCTTATCTATGTCACCATTCACATTTTAGTTTGATTTCTTTTTTTTTGTTTGTTTTGTTTTTGGTTTTGGGCCACACCCGGCGGTGCTCAGGGGTTACTCCTGGCTGTCTGCTCAGAAATAGCGCCTGGCAGTCATGGGGGACCATATGGGACACCGGGATTCGAGCCAACCACCTTTGGTCCTGGATCGGCTGCTTGCAAGGAAACGCCACTATGTTATCACTCCGGGCCCCAGTTTGATTTCTTAATCATTTTCAAAGTATATTTATACCAAGAGGAATATCTACATCAATTTCTAAAGTTATACACTGGATTTTGACTCAATATTATAACCAATTTTAACGATACCCATTATTAAAAGATAACATGCTATTGAAAATTTAACTTTGTATAGAGGTGTATATGGAAATATTAAATAGCTGTGGTTTATGAAAAGTAGAGGGTATACAAAAGTCTGAAATGCACTGGTAGGGAATTTATAATCTTTTTCAAAATTGTCATTTAAGTTTAAATGTTTCTTAATATGTACCTGTGTTGAAATTGTAGTACATTTTCATGACAATTCCACTCTTAATTTCTTTGTATTGAGGTGTGTGTGTGTGTGTGTGTGTGTGTGTGTGTGTGATGTTCTTGGAATCTTCTGCTAATCTTATCTGGCTAATTTAATTAGCTAAAGCATTAGTATCAACAGATATATTTTCCTCAAAGTATTTAGAGTAGAGATAAACATTGTACTCTAAATAAGAACAGTAGTAATATATATTAATTGTATTAATTATATTTTTAATTTTATTTATTTAAACAAGTTTATTACATACATGATTGTGTTTGGGTTTCAGTTATGTAAAGAACATCAACCATCACCAGTGCAACATTCCCATCACCAATGTCCCAAATATCCCTCCTCCCCACCCAACCCCCACCTGTACTCTAGACAGGCTTTCTATTTCCCTCGTACATTCTCTTTATTAGGATAGTTCAAAACGTAGTTATTTCTCTAACTAAACTCATACCTGTTTGTGGTGAGCTTCATGAGGTGAGCTGTAAATCCAGCACTTTTCTCTTTTGTGTCTGAAAATTATTATTGCAAGAATGTCTTTCATTTTTCTTAAAACCCATAGATGAGTGAGACCATTCTGTACCTTTCTCTCTCTCTCTCTGACTTATTTTACTCAGCATAATAGATTCCATGTACATCCATGTATAGGAATATTTCATGACTTCATCTCGCCTGACAGCTGCATAATATTCCATTGTGTATATGTACCACAGTTTCCTTAACTATTCATCTGTTGAAGGGTACCTTGGCTATTTCCAGAGTCTTGCTATGGTAAATAGTGCAGCAATGAATATAGGAGTAAGGAAGGAGTTTTTATATTGTATTTTTGTGTTCCTAGGGTATATTCCTAGGAGTGGTATAGCTGGGTCATATGGAAGCTCGATTTCCAGTTTTTGGAGGAATCTCCATATTGCTTTCCATAAAGGTTGAACTAGACGGCATTCCCACCTGCAGTGGATAAGGGTTCCTTTCTCTCCACATCACTGCCAACAATGCTTGTTCTCATTCTTTGTGATGTGTGCCATTCTCTGTGGTGTGAGGTGGTACCTCATAGTTGTTTTGATTTGCATCTCCTTGATGAATATTGATGTGGAGCATTGTTTCATGTGTCTTTTGCCATTTGTATTTCTTCTTTGTTAAAGTGTCTGTCCATTTCTTCTCCCCAATTTTTTAATGGGATTAGATGTTTTTTTCTTTTAAATTTCTGTCAGTGCTTTGTATATTTTGGAGATTAGCCCCTTGTCTGATGGGCATTGGGTGAATAGTTTATCTCACTCAGTGGGGGGCTCTTGTATCCTGGGCGCTATTTATTTTGAGGTGCAGAAGCTTCTCAGTTTAATATATTCCCATCTGTTAATCTCTGCTTTCACTTGCTTGGCGAGTTCAGTTTCCTCTTTGAAGGTACCTTTAGTCTCAATGACGTGAAGAGTTTTACCTACCTGTTCTTCTATATATCTTATGGTTTTGGGTTTAATATCGAGGTCTTTCATCCATTTGGATTTAACCTTCATACATGATGTTAGCTGGGGGTCTAAGTTCAATTTTTTGCAAGTGGCTAGCCAGTTGTGCCAACACCACTTGTTGAAGAGGCTTTCTTTCTCCATTTAGGATTTCTAGCTCCTTTATCAAAAATTAGGTGACTGTATGTCTAGGGAACATTTTCTGAGTATTCAAGCCCATTCCACTGATCTGAGGGCCTGTCTTTATTCCAATACCATGCTGTTTTGATAACTATTGCTTTGTAGTAAAGTTTAAAGTTGGGGAAAGTAATTCCTCCCGTATTCTTTTCCCCAATGATTGCTTTAGCTATTGTAGGTGTTTATTGTTCCAAATAAATTTCAAAAGTGCCTGATCCACTTCTGTGAAGAATGTCATGGGTATCTTTAGAGGGATCGCATTAAATCTGTACAATGCTTTGGGGAGTATTGCCATTTTAATGATGTTAATCCTGCCAATTCATGAGCAGGGTATGTGTTTCCATTTCCACATGTCCTCTCTTATTTCTTGGAGCAGAGTTTTATAGTTTTCTTTGTATAGGTCCTTCACATTTTTAGTCAAGTTGATTCCAAGACATTTGAGTTTGTGTGGCACTATTGTGAATGGGGTTGTTTTCTTAATGTCCATTTCTTCCTTATTACTATTGTTGTATAGAAAGGCCATTGATTTTTGTGTGTTAATTTTGTAGCCTGCCACCTTGCTATATGAGTCTATTGTTTCTAGAAGCATTTTGGTAGAGTCTTTAGGGTTTTCTAAGTAGAGTATCATGTCATCTGCAAACAGTGAGAGCTTGACTTCTTCCTTTCCTATCTGGATTCCCTTGATATCTTTTTCTTGCCTAATCGCTATAGCAAGTACTTCCAGTGCTATGTTGAATAGGAGTGGTGAGAGAGGACAGCCTTGTCTTGTGCCAGAATTTAGAGGGAAGGCTTTTATTTTTTTCTCCATTGAGGATAATATTTGCCACTGGCTTGTGGTAAATAGACTTAACTATATTGAAAAAGGTTCCTTCCATTCCCACCTTGCTGAGAGTTTTGATCAAGAATCGGTGTTGGACCTTATCAAATGCATTCTCTGTGTCTATTGATATGATCATGTGATTTCTATTTTTCTTGTTGTTGATGTTGTGTATTATGTTGATAGATTTCTGGATGTTAAACCATCCTTGCATTACTAGGATAAACCTACTTGATCATAGTGGATTATTTTCTTAATGAGGCATTGAATCTTATTTGCCAGGATTTTCTTGAGGATCTTTGCGTCTGTATTCATCAGCGATATTGATCTGTAATTTTCTTTTATGGTAGCATCTCTGTCTGGTATAGGTATCAAGGTGATGTTGGCTTCATAAAAGCTATTTAGAAATGTTCCTGTTTTTTTGATTTCATGAAAGAGTCTTGCCAGGATTGGTAGAAGATCCTCTTGAAAAGTTTGAAAGAATTCATTAGTAAATCCATCTGGGCCTTTTGTTTTCGGGCAGACATTTGATTATTGTCTTAATTTCTTGAATAGTGATGGGTGTGTTTAGATATGCTACGACCTCTTCAGTCAAATGTGGGAGATTATAAGAGTCTAAAAATTTATCCATTTCTTCCAGGTTTTCATTTTTAGTGGCATGGCGTTTCTCAAAGTAGTTTCTGATTACCCTTTGGATCTCTACCATATCAGTAGTGATCTCTCCTTTTTCATTCCTAATATGGGTTATCAAGTTTCTCTCTATCTCTTTCTTTGTTAGGTTTGCCAGTGGTCTATCAATCTTGTTTATTTTTTCAAAGAACCAACTTCTGCTTTCGTTGATCTTTTGGATTTTTTTTTTGTGTTTCCACTTCATTGCTTTCTGCTCTCAGCTTTGTTATTTCCTTCTGTCTCCCTATTTTTGGGTTCTCTTGTTGATTACTTTCTAAGTCTATGAGCTGCGTCATCAAGCTATTCAGGTATGACCCTTCTTCTTTCCTGATGTGTGCTTGCAAAAGTATAAGTTTTCCTCTTTGTACTGCTTTTGCTGTGTCCCATAGGTTCTGTTAGTTTGTGTCTCCATTGTCATTTGTTTTCAGGAAGGTTTTGATTTCCTCTTTGATTTCATCTCGGACCCACTGGTTATTCAGTATTAGGCTGTTTAACCTCCAGGTATTAAAATTTTTCTTCTGTGTCTCTTTGTAGTTCACATATAATTTCAGGTCCTTGTGGTCAGCGAAGGTAGTCTGCAAAATTTCTATCCTCTTAATATTATTGAGGTATGTTTTGTGTGCTAGCATGTAGTCTATCCTGGAGAATGTCTCATGTACATTAGAGAAGAATGTGTATCCTGGCTTCTGGGGGTGGAGTGTCCTGTATATATCTACTAGGCCTTTTTCTTCCATTTCTCTTTTCAGGTCTGGTATATTCTTGTTGGGTTTCAGTCTGGTTGACCTGTCAATTGTTGACAATGCCGTATTGAGGTCTCCCACAATTATTGTGTTGTTATTGATATTATTTTTTAGATTTGTCAACAATTGTATTAAATATTTTGCTGGCCCCTCATTTGGTGCATATATGTTTAGGAGAGTGATTTCTTCCTGCTGTATGTATCCCTTGATTAATAAAAAATGTCAATCTTTGTCCCTTACAACTTTCCTAACTATAAAGTTTGCATCATCTGATATTAGTATGGCCACTCCAGATTTTTTATGGATGTTGTTTGCTTGGATGATTTTCCTCCAGCCTTTTATTTTGAGTCTATGTTTGTTCTGACTATTCAGGTGCATTTCTGGTAGGAAGCAGTTCGATTGAGTTTTTTGATCCATTTAGCCACTCTGTGTCTCTTAACTGGTGCATTTAGTCCATTGACATTGAGAGAAAAAATTATCCTGGGAGTTAGTGCCATCTTTATATCGAATTTTGGTGTGTCTGCTGGTCAGTCTTGTCTTAAAATAGGCCGTTCATTTTTTCTTTTAAAAATGGTTTTGAGTCTGTAAAGTTTCTGAGCTGTTGTTTGTCTGTGAAGCCATGTATTGTTCCTTCAAACCTGAAAGTGAGTTTTGCTGGGTGCAGTATTCTAGGTGAAGCATTTATTTCATTGAGTTTTGTCACTATGTCCCACCATTGCCTTCTGACCTTGAGTGTTTCTGGTGACAGATCTGCAGTAAATCTCAAGGTTGTTTCCTTGAATGGAATTTCTCTTTTTGATCTTGCTGCTTTCAGAATTCTGTCTCTATCTGTGGGATTCATCATTGTGACTAGGATGTGTCTTGGGGTGTTTTTTCTGGGGTCTCTTTTAGTTGGTACTCTTCGGGCATGCATTCTTTAGCTCTGGTACTTTTTCTTTAATGATGTTCTTGACTGTTGATTCTTCCTGGAGATTTTCTTCCTGGGTCTCTGGGACTCCAATGATTCTTTTTTTATTTATTTATTTATTTATTTTTTTATTTTACTTATGACAACAAAGATGCAAAGAAAGAGGACAGGGTAAAGTTACAGTGGAAGCCCAATCACCCATAAACAGAATTCTCGGTAGTCCCATCAATGATATCCCAGCCTTGAACTTTCAGCCAAAGAACATTAAGAAAAACAAAACTGAACCCATGTACAATACAATTACTTTGTCCCTCAAATCCCCAGTTGTAGTACATACTATTTCTTAGCAGCACACAATATAATCTAAAGACATTAGACTTATGTAACTCCTTAAACATTGAGGGCAAAGTACATTTCTCTAGTTCCATGCACATGCTTACTAGTTCAAGTTAGCCTCAAAAGTTTTAGTGGGTTGTTTTTCTTAAGGATTGGAGTCAAGGGAACATAGTAAAAAACGGTATTAAAGTGGCATTTGTTTGCATAGGCCCACCAAAACATAAGGGATATGGAAAGGCAAATTATGGTCTAAATACAAGGAGACCCTACCCCTGAAGTTTCCTGGCACAGGACTGACTCTAGGCTCCAGGCACACTAGTTTGTCCAATTCAAGTCATCGTCTGTAGTGGCAATACACCTCCATTCCTCACTTAGTCTCTGTTGTTGTTGCTATCATGCTTCTGTATTAAAGATCCTGGAGTCTGCATATTCCATATTGTAGTCAGGATGGTGCAGAGCATCCTCTCGTTTCACCTCACTTAAGGGGCAATAGAGAGAACCATGTCCTGTAGAGCAGGTCATTGTTGTTGTCAAGTCTTCTCAGTGTAAACGGAAGTCTCTTTTTAGGAGGTCGATGTCAGACCCTTGGTAGAGTCTTTTCTGGTAGAGGACTGCTTCCAGCTATTGCTATAAAAGACCTTGGATGTTTCGTAAATAGCTTGCCTGGTTCCGGCGTGAATTGAGGATGCCCATTCTTCTGAGGCCTGTGCCAGGTCATTCCATCAATGTTCAGGGTGTAAGGTACATTGTACTGAGATTTATTAGATAAGAACTTATCTGTATGTATGGTGTTTTCCCATATTAATGTGTCTATGCAAACAAGGATCAATGCCATGAAGCGTTATTGGTGCATCTGGAGGCAATAGGAACAAGACCAGCAATTTCCATGACATAGTTCAATCATAGGCATCAAACTGAGGGACAGTTCCACCAACAATCATTACTGAACAGGTTACAAAGAAAAGACAAGATGAAAAGTGGATAGAAACATCATAGTAGAAGAATATATAGAGAGTTACATCAGTTAAAGAAAATACCCATAAAATATTCAAAAGATATATGTGTTCAATATGTGTTCAATTTCTGTCCTTCTAAGTAGTTCTTGTATTTGTTAGATCTACTGTATGTCTTTGGTCAGAGAATAGAACTGTGTGTTACTGAAGTTAAGAAGAGTAAATCTGGGGTACTAATGGTTGGGAGGAGCATATGTTCGCGAGGGGGCGCTAGCCCCTGTGCGGTTTGCAAAATGTAGACTGGTATGAAATTGCCAGTGACAGCCTGAGTATAGCTGAGCAGCTATCTGCCACCCCCCAGATCAAACTCCACCCCCTTAGCCAACCTCTGTAGCCAGCCTGGGAGTGGGGAAAATCCAGGGTGCCCCACCAGCTCCTTCCAGAAACCCACCTGGAGATCCGGAGGAAAGGGGGAGAGGGGGGTCGGGTGACCCATGTCCGATCCCCCCTACCCTAGTCCGGGCCAAGAGGCCGCTGGCACATGCGGAGGCCTGCCAGCTGCCCGCCCGTGCTGGCTAAAAATCCTGCTCCAGAAAGGGAGAGAGACCCTCCCAAGCCCGAAGGACAGAGATTTAAGCCCCACCCTAGGCCAGTGTCCGGGCCCCGGCCAGGGAGTGGGGAATCCAATGATTCTTAAGTTGTTTCTGTTGAGCTTATCATAGACTTCTATTTTCATCTGTTCCCATTCTTTGAGTAATTTTTCCATTGTTTGATCATTTTCTTTAAGGCTTTTTTCCAATTTCTTCTGCTGTATGGAATTGTTATTCATCTCATCTTCCAGTGTAATAATTCTATCCTCAGCTGTTGTTAACCCATGGGAAAGATCAACCATGTTTCTCTTCAATTCATCTACTGAGTTTTTCAGACCTGTTATTTGACCTGAAATTTCAGTTTGGAGTTTTCTGATTTCTATCTTCATATTCTCTTGATTCTTATTAGTGTTCTCTTCTATACTTTCTTTGAGTTCTTTGAACATCTTTCATACTGCGATTCTAAACTCCTTATCTGAAAGACTGACTAGTTGGTTGGTCATGTTCAATTCATCAGAGTTGCCATCGTCATTCTCTCTGTCTGGCACTGGCCTGCATTGTTTCCCCATTGTCACACTTGTATTGTGGGTTTTTCTACGTGTTGTGGTTGTATTCATTGGCTAAATGATTGTGCACAGCCAGGAAGCTAAAGTGGAGCGGCCATGCTCCTCTAGCTCCACCCCTTTTGGTCTTGTAAACTCACCTCCAGGGAAGGGCTTCAGGGAAGGCGAAGCATCCGCAGATGAGCCACACAGAGGATGAAATCAGGCCTAAATGGAGCACAGCACAGAAGACAGGCAGATAGGGGTGCTGGCATCTGAGTTCCAGCAGAGTTCAGTGCTTCCCCTTTCTGGGCTTGTAAAGTCAGCCTCTCGCTGACTTTATGCAGTTTTTTGAGGGTTTGCTTCCCAGGGCTCTGAGGAGAGCTTCAAGGATTCAGAAAAGACAGAGAAGCACAGGGCAGTGCTCCCTTCAGGTCTTCAGGTTCCTCAGAAGAAGCACAGCAGGGCAGAGACTCTGCAGGTGAAGCAATCAGCTCTTCACCTGGCAGTCCTCACAGTCAGCCATTTCTTACTCACTTACTCGCTTGCTGGGTAGCTTCAGAATGCCGTTTTTGGGGGTTCGTTTCACAGGGCTCTGAGGAGAGCTTCAAGGATTCAGAAAAGACAGAGAAGCACAAGACAGGGCTCCCTTCAGGTCCTCAGTTTCCTCAGTAGAAGCACAGCAGGGCAGAGACTCTGCAGGTGAAGCAATCAGCACTTCACCTGGCAGTCCCTACAGTCAGCATCTCCTAATTATTTAATAGATACTAGATTGTAAACTAAGTTTTATAGTAAAAATAATATTTTTACATCTAAACCTTAAAAAATAATCAGTAAAGATATTCAGTACTCAGATATTGGATGATAGATAATATACAGGGATGCTATAGTATATGAAAAGGTTAAAATAATTGATATACATTTTTTCTCTAAACTCCTTATCTGAGAGGTTTACGACGTGGTTGGCATTTTTCAGGTCATTAGAGCTGCTATATTCTTCTTTTTTATTTTATTTTGGTTTTTGTGTCACACCCGGCAGCGCTAAGGGGTTTCTCCTGGGTCTACTCTCAGAAATCACTCCTGTCAGGCTCGGGGACTATATGAGATGTCAGGATTCGAACCACAGTCTTTCTGCATTTAGGCAAACACCCTACCTCCATACTATCTCTCTGGCCCCTGAGCTGCTATCTTCATTCTTTATGCCTGGTCTTGGCCTGCATTGTTTCCCCATTTCATGTTTCTTTCTATATGTTATGGTGGGGTTCATTAGCTAGAAGATGCCAGTTACCTGAAGAGAAGTTGCCAGACTCCTCTTGACTCCACCATCCTTGGACGTTGCCAGCTCAACCCCTATTATGCAGTTTCCCCCAGATACTTCAGAGTCTGTTGGTTCCAAGAGACACAATTCTATTGTCAGGTTGTAGCCTCTTACAAATAGGTTCAATGGCTGTTGATAACAGCCTTAGGATGGCCTTGGATGGTGGATGGAGGCCTTTGTTCTTAGGCCCTGGCTCACGTGGCTCCATCCCCCATTAACCGTCGGGTCTGAGTCCAGAAAAGCAATGGGTATTGAACTCACTCACAGCAGGCTTCCAGAGAAATAACATTTTTATTGCCCTGGCCAACATATGTGGCTCCTAAACATTTACGCATTGATCCCTGAATTCTCATTTCAACCTCAGCCATAGCTCTCCATCCAGCTAAATGCCAATTCCTCTCCATCCTGGCCCAAGACCAAAAGGCCTAATCCCCTGGGTCAAAGGCCTTATATAACCTTCCCCAGACCACTCCCCAGAATGGGAGGGGTCTTGCAGGTAAAGATAATGTAATATCTCTTCCCAAGACCCCTCCCAGAAATGGGCGGGTCTCAGGTAGATAAACCTAAATCCAGAGTGGAGTCACATCTTCCCCTTTTCTGATATAAAAATGAAGTTTTTGTAATTCTGACCCTGCCTTTAGCCAAAGGCGGGTAATATTTCCAAAGCAACAATGTAATAAAGTAAAAATTAATATACCAGCCCTTTTCAAAAACATAACATTTCTGCAAAATACACCATACATTTGTAACTTAAAATTCTGTTAATGCTTTTTACCAAGCATGAACTTTCATGTTTTTGTACATTTAAACTATTTTGGGGGAACTTTCTGTTTCTATTAACCTTCCCTAAACACAAGTACTACAGCATTAATGCATAGCATATATTTTAAAAACAGGCTCAATACATAAAAATACACAATAGAACATTATACAAATGGAAACATTAACTATGGAAAACAATAAAGCACATTAAATTGGCAAGAACATGACTTAGATTAAAGTTAGATGCAGGCGGTTAGAAATCAGATCTTTCAGTTGGGCTAAACTGTATAACTCCTCTTTTTTAAAATTTTTAAACCACTAACTAACTAAAACTTATACCATCACCAACTATGAGTAAACTACCCTTCAACTAAAACCATAAGTCCAGACGCTGGTTTGTCCCATGCTGCTCTTAACACGTGGCTTTCTTTCATGGGGTTTCAGCCCCTGCAGGCAGGTCCTTTTGCGCCATTTTTTGCTGACCACGTGGTATCAGGCTCACCACTTTTGCGTTTTCCATGCCGCTGTTTTCACATTGTTTTACCAGACTGGAGCAGAGCAGAGCAGAACGGAGCTGAGCTGCACGCATTGCCGCTTTTTGGATGATTAGGAGCTTTTTGATGATTTTTTGCTGCAGGATGGGCATTGTTTGCTGATCGCAGCTGCCTTTTCTCCCCTCCAGGCAGCACTTTAGAAGCAGATTTCACTGCCGCCGATCTCGACCACAGTTTCACCAAGAGTGTTTGGGTGTTCAAATTTGAAGTTATTCAAGTTAAACATCCAGTCCTAAATTTTCAAAGTCAAAATCCAAATTCAGGCTGAAGGTCATACTCAGGAGTCACTCCATTTAGGGAAGATTTTTTTTCCTGGTATTTTTTCCAACCAAAGCCTTTTATCAGTCTCTGAGGAGGCCAAAATCTTTGGAAAAAGGATTTTTGCAACAAAGTTTTAGTTCTGGGCCACAAATGGGTGTGATCAAAGTTTTCTCCTCTTCTGTTTTAGTTGCACCCTGCTCCTAGAAGGTGTGTCGGCCATATTTGAAAATGGTTCCATGTGGCCTAACACTTTGGGCTGACTCCATATGAAAAGAGCCAAAATCAAACTGAAAAGCAGAAATCTCACCATAATCGCTATTTTTTTGGGTCCAGGGTTCACATCCATGTCCAGGGCGCCAGATGTTGCAAAACACCCCTTATGATAACCTTGGATGGTGGATGGAGGCCTTTGTTCTTAGGCCCCGGCCCATGTGGCTCCAAAGAGCTTTTTACTGCTTTTTTGCCACAGGCTACAGTGAAAGCAGCCTGAATCTCTGTGGAGTGATGCTGGCTACAGCTGCCGTCTCCGCAAGTGGGCAGAATTTGGAAGTGTAGCTCTTTGCCATGTTGTTGGCACGTTGTTGATGGATTGCAGCGGCAGCATCTGGACTTATGGTTTTAGGTGTAGGATTAAGTGGGTAGCCACATATTTTACACATAGTTGGTGATAAGATAAGTTTTAGTTAGTGGTTAAAAGATTTTAAAAAGGGGGAGTTATACAGCTTAGCCCAACTGAAAAATCTGATTTCTAACCGCCTGCATCTAACTTTAATCTAAGTCATGCTCTTGCCAATTCAATGTGCTTTATTGTTTTCCATAGTAAATATTTCCATTGGTATAATGTTCTACTGTGTATTGTTATGTATTGAGCCTGTTTTTAAAATGTATGTTATGCATTTATGCTGTAGTACTTGTGTGTAGGGAAGGTTAATAGAAACAGAAAGTTCCCCCAAAATAGTTTAAATGTACAAAAACATGAAAGTTCATGCTTGGTAAAAAGCATTAACAGAATTTTAAGTTACAAATGTATGGTGTATTTTGCAGAAATGTTATTTTTAAGATAGGCTAATACATTAATTTTGCACTTTAAAGATTGTTGCTATGGAAATATTACCCGCCTTTTGCTATAAACGGAAGTCACATAACTGATGTCTTTTGTCTTTATGTAAAAAAAGGGGTCAGATATGGCCTCATCCCCTCATTCTTCCCAGGTAACTTGATCTTACCTGCAAGACCCCACCCATTCCTGAGAGGAGTCCTCGAAAGTTTAGATAAGGCTTTGACCAGAGACGATTAGGCCCTTTTTGGTCTTTGGCCAGGATGGAGAGGAATTGGCATTTACCTGGATGGAGAGCTATGACTGAGGGAGAAATGAGAATGCAGGGCTGAATGTGTGAATAGTTAGCAGCCACATCTGTTGGCCAGGGCAATAAAGATGTTATCTCTCTGGAAGCCTGCCTGTGAATGAGTTCAATGAGGTCACTTTCCTGGACCTAGACCTGCTGGTTAATGGGGGATGGAGCCAGGTGGGCCGGGGCCTAAAAACAAAGACCTCCATCCATCATCCAAGGACATCCTAAGGGCTGTTTATCAACAAACAGCAATCCAATAATTGATATATAAAGTCATTTCAATATTGCTCTACCTGATAAGTGAAAATGCACAAGTAGTGATCATTCTATTCCTTTTTATAAAATCACATTTATACCAAAATTTTAATTATTAATAACAGAATAGGTACAAGCATATTGCATCTGTGAAGTTTTATCAAATATAAAAATATAGGAGATAGTTTAAAATAAACAAATATAAATTTTATCTTAAATAAATATTTTTATCCACGCAATTTGATTACAAGCAAGATTGTAGTTAGGTTTCAGTCATAAAAATTTATTTTGATGTTTTAAGGAGATACTCAATGTGACTCTTTAATGTAGCATCTTAAGTTTGTTGTGGACAATTTGTCAGCATTCAATTCATACAGTTTTCGTAGTAATTGTTAACTTACTTTGTAAATATAATTGATCATATATATTTTTATGGAAGAAAATACAAAAAAGGAAGGGAGGAAGATATTATTAGAAAAAATAGACAGTTCTATCACATTAAAACATACCCTAGACAAGTTACATAATTTATCTGAGTTTTTTTTTTCTGTGAAGTGATGGACAATAAAGTATATCAATTCAAGAAACAGAGACAAACAATACAAAATCTAATGTTAATCCTCTCCAAGGCTGAATGCTAATCTTACCTGGATATTCAGACCCTTCCACAGCTGGGAGGGGTCTGTGGTTGGTAATTAAAGTGATCTGGGAAGAGGTGAGAGATACTCAACATGGAAGACACAGTAGGCAGAGAAGAGTCACAGGTTGGGTGCAGAGAGGATGGTTAGCTTAGAGGCCATGTGAGGAATATGTACATGGCAATTAGAGCCTTAAGAAAGCTGAATGACTCCTAAAACTTCATCTGACTACTGTGTGTCATTTCTGATACCTACAGACCCACCAGGCCGTAGGGACTGCAAGCGCCAGGCTGGGCTGAGTAAAGCCTCACCATCCACCCACCACACTAGGACTATATAATTAATAATTAATACAACAATCCAATACATATTTGGGTTTCATTTTCCTCTTCTAACATAGGAATTTATACTCTGTAATAAAAACTGTATACCTATATACATATATAGCTATATCTATATATAATTATATGGTAATATATTTCATTTATAATATATATCTATATTTATAATCAAATCTCTTTCAAAACTCCAGAATTTCTTGTTTTGTAAAAAGAGTTATAGCTATAGGGTGTGCAAATAGTTAAGTCATAGTCACTAGAAGTATGGTGATTAACTTTTCTCCTAAAGCTGTAAAATGGCAAACTGAATTATATAATTGAGTGTGAGCAGTTATTAGAAAGTTTGGAGCATTTTATAAGTTCTCAGACTTCTTCATGCAACTGTACAAATATTTAATTGCATTTTCCCCTTCTCTGAAATTTAATCTTTTTACTTCACAAAGCTTGAGTGGTTTTTGATATTCACATTCCATGTATATATAGATGAAAGTTACTTTACTAAATTCTAAGGGAGGATGTAGTTTAATTGTTCTCCCAGTTTATAGTATACAGTGGAAAGAGTACATGAAAGTTGACAAAATTGTCTTTGTATCACAGCTAAGTTTCTGTAGTGTGCTTTGTTTGGTTCATACTGACAGAAAAAAATAGCTCATGTGCATGGAGTCAAGGATTTGCCTTGCATGTAGAAGGACAGTGGTTCAAATTCTGGCATCCCATATGGTCCCCTGAGCCTGCCAGGAGCGATTTCTGAGCGTAGAGCCAAGAGGAAATCCTGAACACTGCTAGGTGTGACCCCCTGCCCAGAAAATAGTTCATGTGCCTTGTAGCAAAAGCTTATAGAACAAATATAAGGGCTGTATATATTATATATGTAATAATAATATGTATATATTTAAATATATATAAGTATATATTAAATAAGTCATGAACCTGGACTTGTCATATATTCTCTCACTCCCTCAAGTGATGTTAATTTTTAACATTTGTTCAGTATTTTCATTTTATTAAAACATAAAAAATAGAGGTTTTTAGCAATGAAAACTAACTTCCTTATTCTATCCAAATGAAATTACTTATTTATACATATGATTTCCTGTTTACTATCCACATGGATTTTATATACTTGAAGTCATTATAATATGTGTCTTCTTTTAGAAATGGTCTTGTGTCAGGAAACTTCAGGGGTAAGGTCTCCGTGTACTTAGGTCAAAGTTTTTCCTTTCCATGACCCCCATACTTTGGTGGGCCCATGCAAACGATAATTGCCACTCTAACATTGTTTTTACAGTGCTCCTTTGTCTCTAAACCTTTAAGAAACCACTAGTAAAAATATCTGGAAATACATATATGCTTTTAGTTACACTAGCATTCTCAGGGATAAAAGGAGGGTGATAAGGAATATATGCTTGGGAACAGGGATGAAGGGAGGACAACACTGGTGGTGGAAAGGCCCTCATTTATTGTCACTGTGTACCTTAAATATCACTGTGTAAGATTTGTGAAAAAAAAAAATAAAATGCCTCTAATAATGTAAGCCATTACAATAAAAAAATTGTGTTTTAATCAGAAATGTTCTTTGACTTACATGTATTATTATATTATATTAATAATATTATATGTTATGTTATGTTACTTTATTATGTTATGTTAGTTTACCTCAATATGTTAATCAATTTTCTCTCTTGAATAAATTCTTACAATAAAAAATCAGCAACAAAAAACAAAAAAATAAAATTATATTAAAAATATTTACTTAGAAATTTTATAATTATAAAATTTAGTCTTAATCTATTTTGATATTCCATAATTTATTAAAATTCTTTCTTTTAACACACTAGTTTTGTAACTTCTCAATTTTCAATCTAAAATAGTAATAGATATTTATATTTTTATATTAAATTATTTTATTATGTAGTATTTTGCTTATATTTGGTATTCTTTTTCTGTGGCATATATATGCAAAGGTATGTGGATACCCTATGATCATTCCCTGGTAGTAAAGTTACAGGGCCAATATAAATACCTATGTCATTCTTAGTAATAAGTTTTTTTACTTTTCTAATAAGTTAAATATAAATATTTGAATATTACATAATTGTATTATTTTATTAGTGTAAGCAATATAAAAAGTATGTCTTGAATATATATATATGTTTGTATGTGAACGTCTGGCATGATATTAATAACTATATGTGGAAAAAGCCAAAAGTGCTATTATTTAAATCATTAGAAGAATATACCAATTTATATTTGCTTATTCAAAATTATATTATGATTTAAGAAGTGTTTTGTTTTTTGGTTTATGGGTCACACCTGGTGAGGCTCAGGTGTTACTCCTGTCTAAACGCTAAGAAATCCCCCCTGGCTTGGGGGACCATATGGGATGCTGGGGGATCAAACTGTGATCCATCCTAGGCTAGTGTGCACAAAGCAAAAGCCTTACATCCTGCGCCACCACTCTGGCCCTGATTTTAAAAGTTTTTAAGTACTTTAGAAAAGGTTTACATATTTGAATTTTTATTATATTTATATGTAGTATATGTAGAGAAATTTAGAAAATTTTGAAGCAAAATAAATTTAACAAGGTGTGTTTCTAACACACTGTGTCATTCTGAACATTATATTTTCTGTTGACTTTCTACAAGTAAGATTCCAGAAAGATATTTTTATAGAAAGATATAGACCTGAAAATATACTTGTCAGACAGTTTGAAATTGACAAGCTAAAATCTTCCTAGCTGTTATTCCTCACTTAGTTTGTAGTGATTTAAAGGAAGTTTTATTTTGTGGAACATTTTTTAAAAATGGTAAAAGTGAGCTAAATAAAAGTGGCAGGTAAATTGGAGCCCTGAAGGTTATTAGCCTTTGTTTATATAGGCATGTAAACATGGTTCATTCTATCTAAATGTATGTATTGTAGTTGACAGAGGTGTGATGTTGAAAAGAAAAGAAGACCTCTTGTTCAGGAAAAAGGTGGTAAATGAATAAAGAAGTAGAAGGTAATTACCATGGTTTCACTTACATGTAGTATGTATTACTAGTTGTATTTAGTATGAATTACTAAATCTGAATTTCTTCATATAAATATGAGTTATTGAAGCAAATACAAGAAGTATCAAAGCTCACTTCTCAACTCGGAAAACTATAATAATTCTAAGAGCAAAAGAGAAGAGAGACCATTGGATTGAGCAGAGAAGTCTGGTTGGTAATGAAACTTGTGGGGTAAAAATTACACACTTATAAAAAAGGGACCTAAAATTTCATAATAAAGGAAAGAAACATAATGGATTACTGAGACTGAGTAATTTGTCTTGTATGTAATTAGAATAGAATGAGAGAATCTTTGTCACTTCTATGCCACCCAGGTCCATATATTTTAATTCTAATTCTTCCAGTAACCAATATGCATGAAGTGGTGTAGACATATATAAAGCTTAATTAACTATTAATAAAGAGCTATTCATTAGCTATTTCTAATTTTATCTGCTATAAGATTATTAATAATTATTAAAACACTACTAATATGGAGTAACATGGAACCAGAACTTTTTTATTTGTTTGTTTTGGGGCCATACTTTATGATATTCAGGTACTACTGATTGCACTGTACTTAAGATTCTCTGGTGAACACATGGGATGCCAAGGTTTTGAACCCAAGTTGGTTACATTCAAGGCAAGTGCCCTATCTGTTGCACTATTTCTCTGGCTCACTAAGCATATTTTTTCTGTTCGAGTGATAGTTTTATTGTTGTACTCATTTATAGGTAGATGCAAAACTGTCAAATGTCAATCCTATGAATTCAAGTGCAATCATGCTAGTAGATTCTCAAATGTGGCAATTCTTATATTAGTCTATTCCTGAGGCAATATAGAAAATTATTTTGTTACTGGACCACACCCATGATGCTCAGGGGCTACTGCTGGCTATGCACTCAGAAATCGCTCCTGGCTTGGGGACCGTATGGGATGCCAGGAGGTAAGTCCTGGGTTAGCTGCATGCAAGGCAAATGCCCTACTGCTGCACTATCACTCTGGCCTTAGAATATCGCAACCTTCTAGGTATGATAGACCTTTAATATAGAATATAGATTCTTATAAGCCATGGTAGGTGTTACTGCATTGCGATAAGATAGGGGCCAGAAACTGCAGAATTCTTAAATGCAAAGTGTATTTTATGTTACAAAGAAATCTTTAAGTCTAAAGGAATCTCCAGCAAAAGAAACCTCAACATGAATGTGGTACATATACACAATAGAATATTATGCATCCGTCAGAAGAGATGAAGTCATGACATTTTCCTATATATGGATGTACATGGAATCTATTATGCTGAGTGAAATAAGTCAGAGGAAGAGAGATAGATGCAGAATAGTCTCACTCATCTATGGGTTTTAAGAAAAATGAAAGACATGTTTGCAATAATTCTCAGAGACAAAAGAGAGGAGGGCTAGAAGGTTCAGCTCATGATATGAAGCTACCCACAAAGAGTGATGAGTGCTATTAGAGAAATAACTACCATGTTTTCCAGCGTATAAGACACCTTTTGAAACAAAAAAAGTCAACTGAAAATCGGGGATCGTCTTATATGCCGAGTATATCCCGAAAAATGTTTCAATATGCCGCTAAACAAAAATTGTCTGAATATTGCCACAAAATGAATTTTCCAACTCGATCCTGCACCAATCAGTGCCAGGCTGCTCGGACCACCTCTGTAACTCAGCCAATCTAAGAAGGCTTTTTATGCATGCAAATTATACACTGTAAAAAGCCTGCTCAGATTGGCCAGAGTTAGAGAGGACATCTATTACAGTATAACCTTTGGACCTTTGCTTGTTGTGATTGGCTCACTGTGGAAGATACAGTTGCAGCACAGGAACATTCTGTCTTATACAGAAAATATAGGCCTAAACCTATGTTTTAACTGTAAAATTAGGGGGTCGTCTTATATGCCCAGTCTTCTTATACGCCGGAAAATATGGTACATTGAGAACTATCCTAACAATGAGAATGAAAGAGGGAAGAAGAAAGCCTATCAGGCAGGGGGTGGGGTGGGGAGAAGAGAGATTTGGGACATTGGTGGTGTGAATGTTGCACTGGTGAAGAGGTATGTTTTTTACATGAAGAAAATCATACAACTACAATCATATTTGTAATCATGGTGTTTAAATAAAGATTAAAAAACACCATGAATACACTCTAAGAACTCTACAGTAGAACCCTGCCTAGAACCACAGGTTATAGACATTCAAAAATATATTTATTTTTAATCTAGTTCTCCTTTCACTTCATTTGTTTTCGTTTTTGTACTAACTTGGCTGTGCTCAGGGCTGACTCTTGACTCTATTCTCCGTATCACACTTGATGATGTTCTGGAGACCTTACAAAGTGCAGGGCACAGGACCCCAATGGTGGCATGCATGGTAAATTTATCTTACAAGTTGTAATATCTCTGCCTCGAAACCACCCACCTCACCCCCTGTACTTTCACTTGTGGCTTCTAACAATTTAAATAAACAGTTTGAACTTTTATTGTGCCCTAGGAGATATGTGTATGACATGTCTTCAAAACAAAGGAGAACTATTTGTGAATGTTGTTAAGATGCCTGGGTGGTGACACTGCTTGAGGGAGTACACAAATTATTTGAGAGACATAAATGCTTACCTAGAGAAAAAGAAAAATGAACTTGTCAACTCTTTTCTTTCAGGTAGAATGAGTGCATTCAGTTCTTACATAATTAAAAGCCACTCTCAAGAAGCGCTGCACATTCATTTTCTTGTTTTTCTTTATGCTTCAGTTGGTGGTTTTCAGACCTATTCACATGATTGTGATATGTTCTGAACACTTTCACTTGGCCATAAAAAGAGTACATTATATTGTTAAGTAATTCATATTACCCATACCTCTATACATTTGGTATTCTGCATATAGTGTACATGCAGTAAGAAATCAACTATTTATATTAATTACAAAATTATCAGTGGATGATAAGTATTGAAAATAGTATGATTTTACAAATGTATTTAATATTAAAATTAATTAAGCCAATTAAATACATGTTCTTGTGTTTTATTTAAATTTGAAACAATAAGAGATTGGGTATAGTATAGCGGATATGGCTACTGCTCTCCATGCAGCTTACCCCGGACAAACCGCGGTTTGAATCCCAGCCTCCCACATGGTCCTCCAAACTTGGCTTCTGGCTGAGGAACCAGAACCACCCCAGGGAGTCTGGCAAAACAAAAACAAAAACAAAAAACAAAAGAACAACAACAACAAAAAAAACCACTCACTCTCTCTTTGGGGCCGGAGAGATAGCATGGAGGTAAGGTGCTTGCCTTTCATGCAGAAGGTCATCGGTTTGAATCCCGGCGTCCCATATGGTCCCCCTTGCCTGCCAGGAGCAATTTCTGAGCATGTAGCCAGGAATAACCCCTGAGTACTGCTAGGTGTGACCCAAAAACCACACACACACACACACACACACACACACACACACAAATTGAAACAATATATAAAACATATTAATGATAATATACATAACATGTAACATATATGAATATATAAGATGTAATATATAAATATATAAGAATATATAAATATATGTCACCTTTTAATTTAATAAGACATAAAATACTTTATAGAATGGATATAAAGAGGTTGTACAGTAGCAAGACCTTTAATGTAGGTAAGGTAAGACGGATGCCTTGCATGTAGTCAACTTGGGTTATTTATATCCAACATCACATATGGTCTCCTGAGCTTTGTCTAGAGCACAGAGGAGGAATATGTCCTCATCAGAGTCATCTGTGCTCCATTTTCTCCAACCCTCAATCTATCTGATCTATCTCAAAAGTTTGACTTTCAGAAGACTATAACTTAAGAAGAAAACTACCTTTTCTATTTTTAAAGAAGTCTGTAACTAAATAGTTCTACACTGCACATAGTAATGATGTATTGATAAAACATACTCTAATGATAGAAAATATTATGTTTGATTACACATACCAGTTGGCTTTTCTCACCTACATACAATGAGTTTCTTCTAGTGGAAAAGCTATTTAAAATGATCAAGAAAAAACTAATGGGATATTAAAAAGGCTTTACGTTAATTTTTTTCTAAGTTGAATTTTTGTCCTAAAGATTACTGTTTTTATCTATTAGTTTGACTCTGAAGGGTATAGTATCATATTTAGCCATGTGTAACTAGACCTTTTAATGCACATATTTTAAATTGGAGATACATTAACATTTAATGGAAAGTTTAATACTTTCTAACCTGAAAGTTCTATTTTGGCAAAAATAATTTGACCTTGTTAGATTATATTTTTCATCCTTATTTTTCCTAACTTCCTTGGTATGTTTGTCTTTTATTTTTTATATTTTCCTATTAACCTCAAAGTTAATGTAATATTGATTTTTTCCTGAAGTTATGTTTTGCAAGAAATTGGTAGCATTTTTCAAATAAAATAATATACTAATTTTAGCTGTGAGACAATTGAATGAAATGAATTGTTAACATGATGTGATATCTAAAAGCGCATTACTATTTTGTAAAAAAAAAAGGAAAAATTATGCAGAGGGAGAGTTTGGTTGAGAAAGTTTCATATCAATACTTTAAAGTTAGTGAGGTAACTAATTAGTGTTTATATGCCAATTTTATTTTAAGATCCCTTGTTTATAGTAAGTGGTAAAAAGATGTCAATTGGAGTAAAAGACTGGGAATGTCAAAATGAATTCCTAGTGCATTATCAGTTTTAGAGATATTGCTAGTTAACTGGTAGCATGATTGTCAAATAGTTCTTAGTATATATTTATATTTCATTTTTACCCATATATAAATCCAACATCATATATAATCTCCTGAGCTCCATAAGAAGTTTCTTATCATTTTAAAACATGTTATAAACACCAATTGTAAAGCTATAATATAAAAGTTCTACAAAATAAAAAGGTAAATAAATAAAATTGAGGAGATATTTCTTTCCTTTACCTTAGCAATATTAAAACAATATATTTTGTGATTGTGGGTCATAAGTTTTCATTGCTTTCTGAAGTTTAGTATAGCATAGAACTAATGTTATGGATCCTAAATAAGAATAGCCAATTAGGAAGATTCTGAATACTTAGGTACTGCAACCTTGACAATTCCATATTCTAACCAAGCCACTTTACTCTACACTTCAAATTATGTTCCTTACTTGGAGAGCATTTGCGTGGTTGAGGACTGTTAAAATATATTTGGGCTTTCTTTCAATATCTTCACTAAAGCAACATAGACTTTATTGAAAGGTATTTAGAAAAATATGAGGGGAGAGAGACACGTTTTCAAGAGAGAACTTATGCTTCTCCAGGATTGAAAAAACAGAGAATGCTTTTCAGGAAAAGGTATATATAATTTCTCAAAATTATCTAGATCTGAATTTTTCTGTAAACACAAAAGTTAACCGAGTGCTGTCATAGGAAAATTTTTGGACTCTTTATGGGGTTGCTCTGTATGATTATCTCAAGTCTTGGACTCTATAGTATTTCTCTGTGTGCTTATTCCCGAGTCCAATGTCATTTGCATGAAGTAGTACTAGGAAGAAGAGTTCCTCTGAAGTTCATGTACCATGTAATTAATCATGCATTTGCTTGAATAATTCAACAGTAGATTCATTAACCTTAACTTTGCTATACCTTTCCACTTTGCCTCCATCAGTTATTTTGTGTTTTATATTAGAGCTAGACTGCTTTATTTTGAAAATGGTACACCATTAAAAGTTGTGAAAAATTGGGAAATTTATTTAATATCTTTTTCTTCAGTTTCTTCATCTTCATATGAGGGTAATAATAATCCCCATAGTGGTATCATTATGCAATTGATATATATGACATTCATAGTTGTAAAATTGAAGGCATAAAATTATATTCTTTATAATTTTACATTACTTTTATTAACCATTAATCTAAAAATTGAAAAGGCTCATTTGTTTCTTTTTGTAAAAGAATCTAATCATGTATTTGATGAATACTATATTCTGTAATGGTGCCAGACATTTAAGTTCATAAATAACAGACCTGTAAGTAAGCTATTATGTCAAAGGCATGAATTCATTTTACTTCCCTTTAAGGGAATCTTTAACTCAGAATGACAAATAGATGATGAATTAATTTTATCTTCTCAAAAAGAGATGTTCTGAATTTTAAATGGCAAATTATAGTACGTTTTTATTGTGTTCTTTTAGAAAATTGCTTCAGGTATAAGACCTAACAATTTTCTTTTCTCCAGTATTTTTTAAATATTAAAGAAAAGCACATTTTTTGTTTTGTTTGTTTGTTTGTTTGTTTGGGGCCACACCCAGTGGTACTCAAGGGTTACTCCTGGCTGTCTGCTCAGAAATAGCTCCTAGCAGGCACCATATGGGACACCGGGATTCGAACAAACCACCTTTGGTCCTGGATCGGCTGCTTGCAAGGCAAACGCCACTGTGCTATCTCTCCGGGCCCGAAAAGCACATTTTTAAACAGAACTCAATACTGAAAATAGGAGATGTTATTTAAATTTATGTAATAGAAGATGACAATGCCTCTTTAAAGTTTCCTGTTCTTGATCTAGATACAGGGGTCTCAAATTCAATTTACCTGGGGGCTGCAGGAGGCAAAGTCGGGGTGAGGCAGGACCGCATAAGGGATTTCGCTTACCGAATATTCACAATAAAAAATCGCATTAGTAAGAAAAAAATCGCATTAAACATTTGCATACCCCGAACGGAACTGCTCGGGGTATGCGAATGTTTAATGCGATTTTTTTCTTACTAATGCGATTTTTATTGTGATTATTCGGTAAGCGAACAATCGCGAATACTGCGATATTTGAAGGTCGGCCATGGGCCACAAAATGTTTTATGGAGGGCCGCAAATGGCTCGCGGGCCGCGAGTTTGAGACCCCTGATCTAGAAAGAAGGCCTATACCTGTTATACAGAACTTAATATAATTCCTAACACTAAAAATACTCCCTATTACCTCAATATGTACTTTACTTCTAAAAGTTTCTTTGATCTTATACTAAATGAAATGAAAATATATATAAAATTATCAATTAGTATGTTGTCATATTATTGACATATTAAGATTAAAATGTATTAATATTTTTAAAAGAAAAATAAGATCTAATTCAGAAAATTAGAGACTTGGGGACATATATCCTATTTTGAGATTGGACTGCTCAGAAGGGCAATGTTAGTGACATGTTTAAGTGATTCAGAAGTTTGACTAGGTATTTTAACATATTTATTACATGTATAGTGAATATTTATATTTAGAATTTAGATATAAGGTATATTTAATCATGTACATTTTAATATTTCTCCTCCCTAATTTTCTCTTTCTTATACTCCTGGGCAAAGGTTGATACAGGAAAACCCATTTTAAAACACTGAATTCCCTCAACCAGTTCTTCTAAATATCACATATTAGAGGTATTTGTCCTTCTACAGGATTACTTCTTTTAACATAATATCTTCCAGTTACATCCAAATTTCAGGGAATTTCATTGAACTTCTCTTTATAGAAATAGGTCACCTCTGCTCATTCAAGATTAAAAAGGAATAAGAGAAGTGTCTTGTAGGGTGACATTCCCTCTACAAATACTTCTTTGCTAGAGTTTTTCCTTAGAAAGTTCACATTTTTACTTTTTTTCCCAAATGTAAAAATTTCAAGAATTTTAGACATTTATTTGACATTAATTTTTTTTTACTGAGTTACTATTTAAATTTTTAGAAAAAATTAGGAAGCTTGTTGTTTATTTTTTCATGGTTTTTCTGTAATTATGGAACTAATAATTAGAAAAATGATTATATTATTCATTTTATAAAGAAAACAATTATTTTATGGAGGTTAAAGAAAAATGAACAACAAAACACTTGTAGCACAAATATATCAATCCTCATGTTTAAATAATAAATGAAGAACGTTAATGTGTGGCAAGCTGTAAAACCTTGAAAACCTTTCTCTTGTGTAGTGCCATACTTTCTTGCCTTTGGTAACATAGGTGTTAGTAGCAGACGGATATGAAGTTTTCAGAGTGCAGGCAATTGCAGAAACATAACTTATATGTTAGAAAACAAACAAAATGTTGCAAACAAGTTAAAATAAAAATCTTTAAATCATTTTAATTCTTCTATTATTTTGGGTTTTTCTTTTGTATCTTCATCAAATAGTTTTAGACTTGGAAAGAGTAATTTCCTAGAATTCAATTTAACAATTGAAATAAAAACATAGTTAAATTAATGCACAGAATGAAAACACAATTCCTTATAGTTGTATATCATGGAATAAAAAGATGATTTAGAAAATTTTAGGGGTCATTCACAGGTCACCTGTATAAATTTATGGGCATACTAGTCGAGCTAAATAACTTAAGAGCAGAAGAATGCTAAGTAAATTTTTAAAAATAATTGTTAATGACTTCTACAATAATACATAGTTCTCTCAGAATCAACGACTTTTTAATAGAATAAAATAGATGTTCCATAACTGCTAATAAAAGAAACAAGAGAGATATGGAAGCAAAATACATTTGTCCTGTGTTAAAGTATCAGGCAAGTACTTGCAGATGAAAAACAATCATGAAAATAGGCATGACATTTAGGTAAATACTCTTGTCATTAGTTTTAAAGCGCCAGAATATATTTTATAATGTGTACACTTTCTAATGCATATGAATGATATAGTTGCCAACATTACTAATTTGCATATGCATTATTTAGCTAATGTTTTTCTTGTATACTTCCAAGTTGAATATTGACACAATAATTTATTATTTTCATTGCAATATGACACAATCAGTTAAAGATTTTTGAAGCAGTATATGAAATATATCTAAAATACATTGGATTTTATTTCAAAGTAAAATAGACATGGTATTTTTGTGTTATTTTTTGTTTTGGGCCAAACCTGGTGATGCTCGTAGCTCCTGGCTATGTGCTCAAAAATCTCTCCTGGCTTGGGGGCTTGTGTCACCACTTCGGCCCCTATTCATCATATTTTTAACTTTAAGGAATTTGTAACAATAGAAGTGAATTGAATAAGGAATATATAGACTACATTAGGTCAAACAGATACATTTTTATATATACCCTAACTAATTTAGAATGGATCATGGGTAGCTTATTCAATAACAGAATCAACAAAATTTATTTAAGGATATTTAATAAAAGCAAATTGAAAAGATGAAAATCAGGGAAAGGCCTATATTTAACACAGATGCCAAAGTATCTGCAGCTTTTCTTTTTTCTTTCTCCCTTATATGCAACTTTTTAAGAGAGAAGAGGGAATATTTCAACAATAACTTACTTTGAGATAAGGAGGACAAATTGCTCTGATGAAATCTAAGTAAAATTTTAATTATAAAAGGTATTATTGGGGCCGGTGAGGTGGCGCTAGAGGTAAGGTGTCTGCCTTGCAAGCGCTAGCCAAGGAAGGACCAAGGTTTGATCCCCCCGGCGTCCCATATGGTCCCCCCAAGTCAGGGGCTATTTTTGAGCGCTTAGCCAGGAGTAATCCCTGAGCATCAAAAGGGTGTGCCCCCCAAAAAGACAAAAATGATATTATTTATCATAATAGAAAATCATCAACAGATGTACTAAATACTCCAATCAATATTCTAAAGCATTTATTTTTTTAATATTATTATTATTATTTTATTTAAACACCTTGATTACATACATGATTGTGTTTGGGTTTCAGTTATGTAAAGAACACCACCCATCACCAGTGCAACATTCCCATCACCAATGTCCCAAGTCTCCCTCCTCCCCACCTGACCCCCGCCTGTACTCTAAACAGGCTCTCCATTTCCCTCATACATTCTCATTATTAGGAGTGTTCAAAATGTAGTTATTTCTCTAACTAAACTCATCACTCTTTGTGATGAGCTTCCTGAGGTGAGCTGGAACTTCCAGCTCTTTTCTCTTTTGTGTCTGAAAATTATTATTGCAAGAATGTCTTGAGACCATTCTGCGTTTAAAAGGTTAAAAGGTTGTTGATACTACAGGTTTCTTTTTTCCCCATAGATAAAGATGTTCGTGATTAAGTTACAGTCATACAATGTATACAATCTTCACCGGAGCACATCTCCTGCCACCAATGTCAACAGTTTCCCTCTCACCCTCTCTGATGCCCTCTTGCCTTTGGGGCAGGCATTTTACTTCTCTCTCTCTCTCTCTCTCTCTCTCTCTCTCTCTCTCTCTCTCTCTCTCTCTCTCTCTCTCTCTCTCTCTCTCTCTCCATATATATGTATATATATATATATATATCTTATTCTTTTTTGATATTATGACATGCACTACTGCTAATGAAGGGGTGCCTTGAATGTCCTTTTCATATTAGACCCTTCTCTACTGTAACTATACTCTCTACTCTTTGTGGCTAGCTTCTGAAGCATTACTTATAGAGGTATTGTAATACAATTTCATAAAAAGTCAAAGCAATACATTGCGAGTATGGCCTCTGGTTTATCATTGCTAAAATTCATTTATTTATTGGCTAATTGGCCATACCTGTCAGTGCTCAGGACCTACTACTGCCTCTGTGCTTAGCGTATTGTGTGCATAACACAATATTCGTATTGGGTTAGAATAGAAATAACGCAGCTCTAGAAAAAGATATCTCCTCCCAGAGCTAACTTCTGTTAAAAAGAGAATTTTTGAAATGAATAAAAAAATAATAGTAAATCTTAAACAAAATTCTTTTGATTCCACTGCCACCAGCTGTGACATTTTTAAAATTACTTAACCACATTAGCATCACTTAGTTTTCTCACTTCTAAATAAGTAAAAACAAAATCTTATAGGTTGTTCAAGTGTCATGTTATATAGATATATAAAAGAATATGTACTTCAAAATAATATGACATAAGTAATATGACATATATGGATATGATTAATTTTAATAAGTATATATTCAAATTCTCAATGAATTTCTTTTCATCCATCTAATAATATAGAAGAAACATGACCATTCTGCATAAATAGTAATTCTGAGAAGCCAGAGCGATAACACAGTAGCTAAGGCACTTGCCTTGAACATGGTTAACCTAGATTCAATCTCCAGAACTATGTTTCCCAGAACACAACCAGGTATGGCCCCAAAACAAACAAATGAACTTTATTTTAATTAAGAAAACAGTGCTTGAACATTATAAGCATGCTGGCAAATTGACTTTAAATACAAGTTAATATTCTGATATATCTTTTTTGTATTATTGTATTTTTGTTTTTTCCAATAATATATTTATTTAAACACCATGATTGCAAACATGTTTGTAATTGGGTTTCAGTCATAAAAAGAACACCCCTGTACACCAGTGCAGAATTTCCACAACAATGCACCTCATCTCCCTCCTCCCCCAACCCCTGCCTATATTCAAGATAGTCATACTACTTCCTATATACTTTTCATGAGTTTGAGTAGATGACTAAGCACATTACCGTTAAAAATAAAACATAAGATATATTTGATTTATTACTAAACTCTACCTTTGACTCATAGTATATTTTACAATTTATAATGATCTTAGATCCAGTTTCATTTGCTTTTACATAAATTTTTTAAATTGTTCTAAGAATTGAAATTGATGTATTAAGGACAAGGAAAATTCTATTTTATTTACTTTTTACATAAAGAAACATTTTCATAAATTCTAATTTATGATTAGTAGTCAATGGAAATGACATGAATACATATACAGGGGAATCTATATTTCTATCATTACTGAGTTGCCAAGAATGCACACATAATCAATCCTGTCTTTATAATTCAAATATAATGACGTGTAATATAAAATGCTGTATTAAAATGGATTTTTATAATAAAAATTTTAGAGGGGTAAATAGCATCTAACTTTTTAGTAGAGGGAAATTAGAAATAGAATAGGACTTGATGGGGCTGGAGAGATAGCACAGTGGTACGGCATTTGCCTTGCATGCAGCCAATGGTCCCCCGAGTTGCTAGGAGCAGTTTCAAAGCACAGAACCAGGGGTTGCCCTAAAACCAATTAAATAATAAATAAATAAATAAACTACTTAAAAAAAGAATAGAACTGGATGTCAAGATTTCAAATGTAGTAAAGATTACATTACATCCTTAGTATCTTCAAGTTATTCAGATAACCTGAAAACACAGAATATGATGTTATTTGAAAAATAATTATGCAGCTGTAGTCTGTTTAAAATTTAGTGGTGAAATATTCTCAGATAGAATAAATTCAGTAATACATTTAAATAAAAGGAGATGACATAGACGTACAATGAAGAAGGAAATGAAAAGAAGAAATTTCATAGTACTATTTTTGAATTAAGGTATCTAGGATTCAGATCCTATCTTATAGTTTCCTACATGGACAAATTATCTAACGCATACAACTTTTGATTTTTATTTGTCAAATATAAAACTAGAGGAAGAGAAATAGTCTCATTTCACAAGGCCCTATATATTCCAAAAATGAGAAAAATATTTTCTTTGTTGAAGGATACACTTTTTCAGTCATAAAAATAAAGTTATCTAAAGTTATATATTTTTAAAATACTTATTTTTGTATATATCTGATAAATAATAAAGTGATCATTTTACTGATAAACTCTAGGTGTGAATAATAAAATTTTTCATGCCATATTATTTAATAAGAAGTATAAATTATGTTTGGTGCATAAAGTCAGAAAGTAGTAAAAATAAGAGAGTTGGCCCAGCCTAGGGTAGGGGGGCCCGGACCTGGGTCACCTGACCCCCCTCTCCCCTTTTCTCCGGATCTCCAGGTGGGTTCCTGGGAGGAGCTGATGGGGCCCCCTGGGTTTTCCCCACTCCCAGGCCGGGTCTGAAGACTGGCCTAGGGTGGGGCTTAAATCCCTGTCCTTCGGGCTTGGGAGGGTCTCCCTAGCTTCCTGGAGCAGGATTTTTAGTCGGCATGGGCGAACATCTGGCAGACCTCCTCATGTGCCAGCGGCCTCTTGGCCCGGCCTAGGGTAGGGGGGCCTGGACCTGGGTCACCCGACCCCCCTCTCCCCCTTTCTTCCGGATCTCCAGGTGGGTTCCTGGGAGGAGCTGATGGGGCACCCTGGGTTTTCCCCACTCCCAGGCCGGCTCCAGAGGTTGGCTAAGGGGGTGGAGTTTGATCTGGGGGGTGGCAGATAGCTGCTCAGCTATACTCAAGCTGTCACTGGCAATTTCATACCAGTCTACATTTTGCAAACCGCATGGGGGCTAGCGCCCCCACGCGAACATATGCTCCTCCCAACCATCAGTACCCCAGATTTACCCTTCTTAACTTCAGTAACACACAGTTCTAATCTCTGACCAAAGACATACAGTAGATCTAACAAATCCCAGAACTATTTAGAAGGACACAAATTCGACACATATTGAACACATATATCTTTTGAATATTTTATGGGTATTTTCTTTAACTGCTGTAACTCTCTATATATTCTACCATGATGTTTCTATCCACTTTTCATCTTGTCTTTTCTTTGTAAGCTGTTCAGTAAGGATTGTTGGTGGAACTGTCCCTCAGTTTGATGCCTATGATTGAACTATGTCATGGAAATTGCTGGTCTTGTTCCTATTGCCTCCAGATGCACCAATAACGCTTCATGGCATTGATCCTTGTTTGCATAGACACATTAAAATGGGAAAACACTATACATACAGATAAGTTCTTATCTAATAAATCTCAGTACAATGTTCCTTACATCCTAAACATTTATATAATGACCTGGCACAGGCCTCAGAAGAATGGGCATCCTCCATTCACGCCGGAACCGGGCAAGCTATCTACGAAACATCCAAGGTCTTTTATAGCAACAGCTGGAAGCAGTCCTCTACCAGGAAAGACATTACCAAGGGTCTGAGATCGACCTCCTAAGACTTCCGTTTACACTGAGAAGACTTGACAACAACAATGACCTGCTCTACAGGACATGGTTCTCTCTAGTGCCCCTTAAGTGTGAGGTGAAACGAGAGGATGCTCTGCACCATCCTGACTACAATATGGGATATGCAGACTCCAGGATCTTTAATACAGAAGCATGTTACCAACAACAGAGACTATGTGAGGAATGGAGGTGTATTGCCACTACAGATGATGACTTGAATTGGACAAACTAGTTTGCCTGGAGCCTAGAGTCAGTCCTGTGCCAGGAAACTTCAGGGGTAGGGTCTCCTTGTATTTATACCATAATTTTTATTTCCATGTCTCTTATGTTTTGGTGGGCCTATGCAAACAAATGCCACTTTAATACCGTTTTTTACTATGTTCCCTTGACTCCAATCCTTAAGAAAAACAACCCACTAAAACTTTTGAGGTTAACTTAAACTAGTAAGCATGTGCGTGGAACTAGAGAAATGTACTTTGCCCTCAATGTTTAAGGAGTTACATAAGTCTAATGTCTTTAGATTATATTTTGTGCTGCTAAGAAATAGTATGTACTACAACTGGGGATTTGAGGGACAAAGTAATTGTATTGTACATGGGTTCAATTTTGTTTTTCTTAATGTTCTTTGGCTGAAAGTTCAAGGCTGGGATATCATCGATGGGACTACCAAGAATTCTGTTTATGAGTGATTGGGCTTCCACTGTAACTTTACCCTGTCCTCTTTCTTTGCATCTTTGTTGTCATAATTAAAATAATAAAAAAAGAAAAAAAAGTAAGAGAGTAATTATAGATAGTACTTAAAATGAAAAATATATATCAAATTAATTTACTTGTTCTCTGCCTTATAGATTTACTGCCTGCAAGTTAGAGTGATGATCTATTAGCACTGTAACTCATATACCTTAATGCCTCTATTTCCCATAAGTGAATCATTGGTTATTCTTATTTATTTTTAAATAACAAAGTTACTAATAAATTGAATCATTGTGAAATACACAATTACAAGTCATTCATGATTGAGTTTCAGTCATACAGTGTTCCAAAACTCATTAGTTCACCAACTTCATATTTTCCACTACCAATGTTCCTGCCCATCTGCCCTACCTCTATACAAATGTTTTCTCTCTCTCCCTTTCTCCCACCCTCTAGCTCTCGGTGTTGAAAGAAAGTAACATGATATTCTTTCAGTAACAATATTTCAAACTTCAGTCTTTCATTTTAAATTTTTGAGACATACCCAGGGGATACTCAAGGGTTACTCTTGGCTCTGCACTCAGAAATTAATCCTAGTGGGCTTTTGGAAGTATAGCTATACACAGATAGTTGACAAATAGAGACCATGCCCTACTTAACCATGAAGAAATAAACAATAAAAGCCATATATCAAAACCCACATATTAAATTCAACGTCTACAAATTACTAAATCAAGCCAACTGTTGAATAAAACAACTATATCCTACTTTATATATGGAAACATTTATATTGTTTGGCCCAGAAAATCAGTCTTTGATTTTGGTCTTTCTGGATATAAGTCAAATTAACCAATAAGAAAAGTGCTACACTGCAGTTTAACCTTCTCCTTCTGTATTTGATTCTACCTTGAACCAAATGCACTTGTCATTCATACATATGTGCGTCTCAGCTCATAACTCTTCTATAATCTTATAGACAAGAATCTTTTAAGTATACATTTATTGGTGACATAGTTCCTAGGCAAGGACATTTGGGAAGAGTCTATTGTTGGTTTGGAAAAAGTGGTTTAAAGTCATTTGATAAGGGAGTTAGATAAAACAGAGATCATAAGCGTGACCTAGAAGTGTCCACTTCCTTCTGAGCATTTGTTCTCCATTTCATCAGGTAAAATTATGACCAAACTAAGGACATATGGGAACTTAAAAAATGTGAGAAGGAAGTAAATTTTTATACCTTTAGACTTTGAAGACTTCTACTAAAGAATAAAGAAAGCTATCAGAAAATTTTAGAAGCAGGCATTTTACTGCTGGCATTTTATTCTTTATGTTCTCTCTGAAAGAGTACAGACACATTATATCCTTTCAATGAGAAGCAGTACTGCATATTGTCAAAGAGCTTCAGAAGGACATATTTATTAATTTCTTATATAACTATAAATAGATTTGGCAAGCTACGGAAAAACATATCCACCAATGCTTGTCATGAGTAAATTTACATTTATTTTAGTATCTTAAATAATGCTTCAAGTAAAGGAGTTTATCATTCCAGCAAAAGATCAAAACAAGAGCAATAGACAGATGTACTCAAAGATGAGTCACATATTTCAATGTAAATCTTACACTTCTATTAATGATATTCTTACTAATATTCTCTGTTGACTCATATTTAAAGAAATAAACAATATAAGGTGTAAGGAATGCTTTGTAGACATATAACTGGAAATAGATTTAAAGTGCCACATCTACAATAAAGCATTATGTTTTCTTTATTCATTCCATAAGAATACAGTTTATGATCAAGTGCAAAACTCAAAGTATGAAAATATATTCATTCCTATGGCAAATATATTAAATAATTATGTACATAAGTTTGTATTTGAAAGATTTCAATTTAACATTTTAAACACATTTTTTCTCTGTTCTTTCAAATAAAAAAAACCCCTCATGTTAGAAGTAAAATGAGATTGCCTGATAATTTCAATTTTTCCTTAAAACATGACCTTTTGGTGATAAATTGTCTAGACATGATCTTGCCCATAAAAATCTAAGAAACAAATACAAAAACCAAAACAATTGTTTTTACCAGTTTCTATCAGTGTTTTTTTTTTGTTTGTTTTGTTTCCTGACAATTTCTAGAAATGTGGATGTTGATGGCTACAATCAACCCACTTTCAATTCCAGGCACCAAATATCATAACAGGAGTACTCTTTTTTTTTTTTTTTTAAATTTTTATTTTGACCAAAGTGGACTAGGTGGAGGGAGGACAGCACTGGTGGTGTGAATGCCCCTCATTCATTGTCATATATACCATAAATGATGCAGTGAAAAGATTTGTAATGCACTTTGGTCACAATAAAAATTAAAAAACAAAAAACAAAAAACAACCTCCCTTCATCAGTGCAACATTCCCACTGCCAATGCCTCCCTCACCAGCTTTAGGCCTTGAATGCTTCAGACCTAGATTCCTGGCTCTTCAGCCTCTACCTTCATCAGCATCTAATACATTTTCCCCAAATAAATCTCCCTTATTATTGCCTCAAAAAAAAAAAAGAAGAAAAAGAAAGAAAGAAAGAAGAAAGAAAGAAAGAAAGAAAGAAGAAAGAAAGAAAGAAAGAAAGAAAGAAAGAAAGAAAGAAAGAAAGAAAGAAAGAAAGAAAGAAAGAAAGAAAGAAAGAAAGAAAGAAAGAAAGAAAGAAAGAAAGAAAGAAAGAAAGAAAGAAAGAAGAAAGAAAGAAAGAAAGAAAGAAAGAAAGAAAGAAAGAAGAAAGAAAGAAGAAAGAAAGAAAGAAAGAAAGAAAGAGAAAGAAATCGCTCCTGGCTTGGGGGACCATCTGGGATGCTGGGGGGGTCGAACCACGTTCTGTCCTAGGCTAGCACGGGCAAGGCAAATGCCCTACCATTTGCACTACCAGTCTGGACTAATTTTTATTAAATAATTGCTTTATTTAAGCAAAAAAAATCTTTCACATTAATTTTTTTAGGTACATAGTGACATTGAATCAGGGGCATTCCCACCACCAATGTTGTCCTCCCTCCACCCTTGTTCCCAGCATACATCCCATATCCCCCTCCATTACTTCCCCTGATAGCTAGTATAAATGGTACTGTCTGTATCTAGGACGCTTAGATTGGATGTCGATTCTGTTGTTGTCAGCTTTGGATTTGGTGTTTAAGTCTGATCATTTTTTTTTATTTCTACTTAATGTTCATATGACTGTCTGGTCTTGGTACCTTCATATGATCAAAGAACTAACTAGGTATAAACACTGAACACACCAGGTGTGGCCCAAATCTCCTCTTCAAAAAAAAATAGATGTAGATATTGATTTAGGTTATAAAATACATTAGAAATAAATTGTAATATATAAGTCTACTTCCAAGTTCTAGTATTCTTATCTATAGAATATGGACTTTGTGAATGTGCATACATTTCAACCTCAAAGTGTTTGCATTTTCCACCTTTCAGAAGAACTCTGGGCTTTATGTGCTTTGAGTAGATATAAACAAAAGATTCATCTAAGCTGAGAAACTTCAAGTCAAAGTGAATATAATACATATAATTCATATAATACAATTTTTGTTTTTTTTTCCCCTCTGGAATAGTGGTGACAATTGAGATTATCACTGAGTTTTAAAAAAAAAAAAGAAAGGCATTAAATTCAAACAGAAAATTTATTTGCCTATAGTCACAATTTTGTAGTTAATTTCAGGGATATACAGACCTGTGCAACTTATTTATGAAAATAGGTGTCTTGGAAATTTATAACTATTAATTTCATCTACAGATGCATAGTTCCCTAATATCAGATAATTGGCAAGCATTGGCCATTCATTTATTATAGTCATTATATAAACTTTACAGCTTTCTAGAAATAATAAATTGGAGATACAAGACTGTAGATACAAAATAAAGTTTATTACAAAATAAAATATTTTTGTCTATAAAAATTATAGACATTATAGAATTTTATTAACATTAACGAATTGTGCTTCCACATGTAATTATTTTGGTGGGTCCATACCCAGCAGGACTCAGAGGTTCCCTTGTCTCTGTGCTCAGAAATAACTCCTGGCAGGCATGGGAGACTATATGGAATGCTAGGGATTAAACCAGGGTGGGCAAATACCCACATGTTTTGCTATTACTCTGACACCTCTGCAAAGTAATTTTACCTTAGATACTATTACTGAAACCTTATTTTCCAGAAACACTGTCTTCTCTGGACTATCTTTGTTTCTTTTCATTTCAATTTAGCAAAAAAAAAAAATCATGATGACATCTACTTTATACTTTATTATGAGTCCTAATAATATTATGCAAACTAAATAACAAAATTTATAGCATAGTAAATACTCAATAAAGACTTGTGATATTATAGAAATAGGTACAATAAAA
This sequence comes from Suncus etruscus, assembly GCF_024139225.1. NCBI lineage: Eukaryota > Metazoa > Chordata > Mammalia > Eulipotyphla > Soricidae > Suncus > Suncus etruscus. The sequence goes on from NC_064856.1 coordinate 73,767,890, forward strand.
ATGTTTTAATAGATGCATATTTATGAGAACTGGCTTTTGAAAGTTAGTGGGAAAATGTTTATCTTGATATTTACATTTGAGCATGGAAGTATTTTCTGATGGGATAATTCATTAAAATACCTTTTCTGAGGCTGGGAAACTCAAAGTTAATGAAATAAATTAGAAGGTAAAAAGTATAATAAACTTTTATTGTACATAAATGCATTTAATGTACCTAACTTGAAAGTTTAATAGACCCAACTTGGAAGTTTTAACTGTCAGGAAAAATAATTAAGATGTTTCATAAGACTATTCCAATCTTTTTATCTCTTGCTTTATATCTTAATATTTGAGGGAAAAGCCTCACTATATACTTGAATAAATAACTGTTACTTCTATTTCAATACAGTTACAAATCATACCACATTGCTCAATGTAAACAGTTTTAAATAGAACATTTTAGATTTGAGAAAGTCCTAGGATTATATTTTGTAATACATCTAGACGTCTAGATTATTAAAGACTATTGAATCTAAAAAGTTAACAAACTTAGAAAAATTGATAACTTTCATAGTCAACATAGAAAATACATTCTAGCAATACAGTTAACAAAACTTTAATTGTTGAATTATTTTCCTACAACAAATCCTTTCCAGTGACTGCATGCTCTCTTCTGGTTAAAAGGGTGATAATGTAGCATTAGGTATAGACTCCTTATAAGTTCTGGCTTTTATGTGGTCTCTCTAGCATTGGCTATGGGTAATATGTACAATGCGTGCTTTCCAAAATTCTTGTTTTCATTCAACCAATGGTAATCATCAGCCCTTAGTAGATCTTAGCAATCTTATTTATTTATTTATTTATTTTACTGCTTGATTTTTTTGTTTGTTTCTGTTTTTGTTTTTTAGGGGGAGGGAGGGCATACATTAGCTGTATTGGGGATTACTCTTGGGTCTGTCAGGGATTGATAGACTGCATTCAAGGTAAGAGCCTTGCCCGCTGCCTATTGTCCCCCTCCCCTAATCTCAACAGTCCTTTGAAATTTGTCTTTAAACCCAAGGAGCAAGCAAGAAAAGTGATAATGGCTTATTTCTTGCTAATGAACAATAAAAAAAGAGCAGGTTGAAACTATTTCTCTTGCCTTTCCTTTATCCCAAGTACCACGTTGAAGGGAGAGGGTACACACTTAAATATTTTGGTGGGGTCTGAGCTGGAGTTCATTACACAATGATCTTTTTGTTGTTTTTGTTTATTTGGTTTGGGCCAACACCTAGTCCTACTTAGAGGTTACTCCTGTCTCTGTACTAGGGAGTCACTTCTGGCTTCTTCAGAGACCATATAAGATGCCAAGGATTGAACTCTTGCTGGACACATGCAAGACAAACACCCTACCTCCTGTACTATGGCTTAGGTTTTCATAATGAGTTTAAGTTACCTTCAGACTTAAAAACATTTATCTGCTCTAAGCTCAAAGACCCTATGAGGTAGTTTTTAGTAAAATGATATGACAATGATACAGATGATGATGAATCACTGATTCTTTGCATTGCTTTCTTGGCTTCTATATCATTAATATCTTCTGAATTTTTATTATTTTTTTCTTCCACTATATTTATTTTTCTTTATTTTTGTTTTTCCAGACACTTAAGTGTGTGTTTAGGTTTTATCTTTTTCTTCTTTACTTATGTATGCCTGTATCACTAAGAGGTTCTTCCTAAATATGCTTTTTCTATGTCCCTTATATTTTGGTAACTTAGATTTTTTATTACCAGACTCAAGAAATATTTGTAATTTTTCCTTGATTTTCCCTTTGACCCAGTTGTTATTAAGTAGCATTTTGTTCATCTCCAGATATTCAATTCCACCACATCTTTTTATGATCAATTTATATCTCTGTGGCATAGTATTCTGATAAAATATTTGTATGATTCTTATGTTTGTGAATTTATGTAAATTAGACTTATATCCCAAAGCATGAGATATTCTGCAGAATGTTCCATGTGCACTAGAGAAGAACGGAGTATTCAGAATTTTGAGGATGAAAGACCATGTGTAAATATATCCATTAGTCACAGCTCTTGCAATTTCTCATTGAGTCCCTTGTGTCCATTATATTTTTGCCTAAAGAATCTACATAGTAGTGAGAGTGGCATGTTGAAATCTCCTACTCTATTACTACAATTCTCTTCATGTTTTTCTTTAGATCTGTGAACAAAGTCCTTATAAACTTTGCTGGCCCAACATTTATTGTGTATATGCTGTTAAGAGTTAGTACTTATTGATCTATTGTTCCCTTGATTACTAGTGTCAATCCTTGTCTCTAATTTTACATTTATTAGATTGAATTTTGTCTGATATGAGTCTGGCTGTCTATTGGATTACAGGTCTCGCACTAATCAATAATCATACTCCACCCTAAGGTGTGATCTGGTGATAGGATTATTGGATTAGTCCCTACTTAGTATTCCTCTCCTACCCTAAAGTGTGGCCTGGTTCTTGTCAATAAAAGCAGGGGTCTGAAGCATGGGATCATTTTTCAGGCTTCCTCCATTAATCTGCTTTCCTTCTTAGGAGTACAAGGCATGTGTGGTGGGATTCCTTGCTTGAGTGATTGATGTCCTGAACTCGTTTTTTGTAACTTTTCTCTGTGTGAATTATTTCCTGTGTCAACATTTGCTTCCAGTCCTGTGTTTTACCAAATCCTTGTTTTGAAGCCTGGGGCTCTGCTTGCAGCTGTCCAAGTCTTTTCTTATCCCACTGGCTCATATAAATGTTTTATCATCTTTTTATCTCATCCTTTGTTAACACTGAGATTTTAGATTTGCTTCCCATAAGCAGCAATTAGATAGGTGGGTTTTGTTTTTTGATCCATCCAACCATTCTGCCTTTTCATGGAAGAGTTTATTTCATTGGCATTCAAAGATATTATTGACATAAAGGGATACTTTATCATTTTACGGTGTCAAGTTACTTTTACAATTGGTTATTAGGTTTACAGAAATGGCCTTTCAGTAGTTCATTCAGAGGTGGTTTGGTTATCAAAAATGTCACCTGCTCTTTTTCATCTAAGAATGTTTGTAATTCTTCATTCCATCTAAATGAGAGGTTTGCTAGGTAGTGGACTCAATTTTGAAAGCTTATTTTATTTAGTTATTTGAATACCTCTTCTTCCTTTTGTTTCCAAGACCATTTCATTTCATCTAGGAGATCTGTTGTGATTCTTACGTTTTCCTTTATACTTAAGGTTTTTCTTTCCCCTTACTACTTGAATAAGTTGGTCTCTCTCTTTGGTTTTGCCATTTTAATTTCTATCTGTCTTGATGTTATTCTGTTTGAATCTATTGTTTGTTACTCTTTTGGCCTCTTGAATTTGTGCAGCTGCCTCCTTCTGAAAATAGATAATTTTCTGCTATTATCTCTTCTTCCACATGTTATTCCCCTTACCCTTTTCCCCAACTTCTGATATTTCTATAATTCATAAATTGTTTCTCCTGGCTTTGCTCATTAAGTGCCTTACTATTTCTTCTATCATTTGTCTTTCTCTTTTATTTTTACAGATCTTTATTAATGTTGGCTTATAATTTTTCTTCAAATTTATCTACTTGGTTTTACCCCTGTGAGATTCTGTTACTATTTCTTGTTAGCATGCTGTTTAGCTTCTTCAATTTTATTTTTATGAATTCTCTTATTCTCTGAAAAGGCCTTTTCTTTGAGTTGGTTGACTTCCTTGTCTATTGATTTCAACTTACTGTTTTAATTCCTATTAATTTAATTTCCTTAATTTCTATTGCCAGTGCATTAGTGATAATTTTAGGTTCTTATCAACTAGGCTCAAGCATTTTGATGAGTTTGTATATAAGCCTAATTTTATCTCTTTGTTTGCAGTTACTGTGAGGTCCTTAGTTTCCCCCATTGTTTTTTCATGTTTTGTAGGTGTTAATGGTAATGTTTTAGATTCTCAGTTACTTAAAAGTGATCTGCTAAGTTGTTTCTATCAAATGGCAACTAATAATACATCTGCTGTTTCCTTACCATTTCCTTACCATTAAGCCTATTTGAGTAGGTTGAAAAATTATGGTTAAATTGTCCTTTCTTTTAATGAACTATCTTTCCTAGCTGAACATAGTTTACATAAATGATTTATTGATTTGATGTTTAATTAGTAACATTGCAATTAATCTATTTCATTGCAGTAACTCATTGATTCTGCACTCATTCATTCTTTTTCTCTTTCTCTCTTCACTCTCATGTAATTATTTTTTGTTTGTTTTGGGATGCTAAAGGGGTTATTCCTGTATTTATGCTCAGGAATTACTCCTGACAGTTTTCAGGGGACCATATTGGATGCTAGGGTGCAAATCTGGGTCAGACCCATAAAAGGTAAACACCATGCCAGCTGTATTATTGCTGCAGCCCCATGCTATACTGTATATCTGTTTGTAATTTATCTATTTGATATTGTATATACTGCAGCTCAAACATCTGACCATGTTTTCTCTAATATGTTTGGGATAAATTTAAAATAACTGAAATATTTTTTACTACATCAAGTAATAGAAACTTATTTTTGAATTTTAACTTCTATATGTACTATTTGGTGTTATTCCTGTTATTAAAAATTGTCTATATTTAAGGACATGATGGCATTGATGATAGGTATTGCTAAATGATACTTTTATAATGCTTGTGATGGAATAGAGCTATTTCCCCTATTCCTATTCTTTAAATTTTAAAACTCCTGTAAAATTTATATATTCTATATATTTGATAATATTTTTACAATGCCTACCATAAAGTAGATTGCTTAATGTATGGTAGTGATTGCAATGTTTCTATAAGTGTAAGTATAAGTACTGGAATCAAGGTGAGATTTATATGGGACAGATACAGTATTCTTTAAGAAACTTGAATTAGATATAAAGGGAGTTAAACTTTTTCTCAAGATAAATAAAATGCTATGAATGGGATTTTAGTGAGACAGCACTAAAATTATAAAAATAAATTAAAGGAACAAGAAAGTGAGCAGAAAATTTTTCTGAGACAGTTTACAAGGGGTAAAAGAGATCTTAATAAAACTGGCAACAAAAGTGCAAAAAATAGATAAATATTTTGCAGGAAAACTCAAAAATACCACATCATTGATTAAGCCTCAACAAAATGGAACAGAGGAGGTGAGTTGATACGCCCAGAAAGGGGAAGCCACTGAACTCTGCTGGAACTCTGATGCCAGCACCTCTCCTTGGCTCTTGTGCTGTGCTACATTCTCGGCCTGATTTCATCCTGTGTGTGGCTTCATCTGTGAATGGCTAGTTCACTCACCTTCCCTGGAGGTGAGTTTATATGCCCAGAAAGAGAGGAGCCAGGGGAGCATGGCCGCTTCAATTCGCTACACGGCCACACACATCATTTAGCCAATGAATACAACCACAACACGTAGAAAAACCCACAATACAAGTGTGACAATGGGGAAACAATGCAGGCTAGCGCCAGACAGAGAATGAAAATGGCAACTCTGATGACCAGAACATCGTCAACCAACTAGTCAGTCTCTCAGATAAGGACTTTAGAGTCACAATATGGAAGATGTTCACAGAACACAAAGAAAGTATAGAAGACAACACTAATAAGAATCAAGAGAATATGAAGATAGAAATCAGAAAATTCCAAACTGAAATTTCAGGTCAAATAGCAGGTCTGAAAAACTCAGTAGATGAATTGAAGAAAAAAAATGGATGTGCTTTCCCAAAGGTTAACAGCAGCTAAGGATAGAATTAGTACACTGGAACATGAGATGAATAACAACTCCATACAGTAGATGAGATTGGAAAAAAGCCTTAAAGAAAATAATCAAACAATGGAAAATTAGTCAAAGAATGTGAAGAGATGAAAATAGAAGTCTATGATAAGTTCAACAGAAACAACTTAAGAATCATTGGAGCCCAGAGACCCAGGAAGAAAATCTCCAGGAAGTATCAAAGGTCAAGAACATCATTAAAGAGAAATTACCAGAGATAAAGAATACATCCGATCAAATCCTGCATACCCAAAGAGTACCAACCAAAAGAGACCCCAGAAAAAACACCCCAAGGCACATCCTAGTCACAATAACAAATACCACAGATAGAGACATAATTCTGAAAGCAGCAAGATTGAAAAGAGAAATTCCATTCAAGGGAACATCCTTGAGATTTACCACAGACCTGTCTCCAGAAACACTCAAGGCCAGAAAGCAGTGGTGGGACATAGTGACAAAACTCAATGAAATAAATGCTTCGCCTAGAATACTGCACCCAACAAAACTCACTTTCAGGTTTGAAGGAAGAATACATGGCTTCACAGACACACAGTTGTGTCTCAAAATCTGTCTTAAAAGAAAAACTGAAAGACCTAGTTTAAGACAAGACTGACCAAAAGACACACCAAACTTTGATAGAAAGATGGCACTAAATCCCACGACAATTCTTTCTCTCAATGTCAATGGACTAAATGCACCAGTTAAGAGACACAGAGTGGCTAAATGGATCAAAAAACACAATCAAACCTTCTGCTGCTTACAAGAAACGCAACTGAATAGTCAGAACAAACATAGACTCAAAATAAATGGCTGGAGGAAAATCATCCAAGCAAATAACATCCATAAAAAAGCTGGAGTGGCCATACTAATATCAGATGATGCAAACTTTATACTTAGGAAAGTTATAAGGGACAAAGATGGAAATTTTGTATTAATCAAGAGATATGTACAGCAGGAAGAAATTACTCTCCTAAACATACATGCATCAAATGAGGGGCCAGCAAAATATTTAATACAATTGTTGACAAATCTAAAAAATAATATCAATAAGAACACAATAATTGTGGGAGACCTCAACACGGCATTGTCAACACTGGATAGATCATCCAGACTGAAGCCCAACAAGAATATACTAGACCTGAAAAGAAAAATGAAAGAAAGAGGCCTAGGAGATATATAGGACACAACATCCCCAGAAACCTGGATATACATTCTTCTCTAATTTGCATGGGACATTTTCCAGGATAGACTACATGCTAGAACATAAAACATACCTCCATAATATCAAGAGGATAGAAATTTTGCAGGCTAACTTTGCTGACCACAAGGCCCTGAAACTATATGTGAACTACAAAGGACACAGAAAAAAAAAACTTTAATACCTGGAAGTTAAACAGCATAATACTGAATAACCAGTGGGTCTCAGATGAAATCAAAGAGGAAATCAAAACCTTCGTGGAAACAAATGACAATAGAGACAAAAACTATCAGAACCTATGGGACACAGCAAGAGCGTTACTGAGAGGAAAATTTATAGCTTTGCAAGCACACATCAGGAAAGAAGGGGCATACCTGAATAGCTTAATGACGCAGCTTATAGATTTAGAAAGTGCTCAAAAAAAGGACCCAAAAATAGGAAGACAGAAGGAAATAACAAAGCTTAGAGCAGAAATCAATGAAGTGGAAACACAAAAAATAATCCGAAAGATCAACGAAAGCAGAAGTTGGTTCTTTGAAAAAATAAGCAAGATTGATAGGCCACTGGCATATAGGATGTAACATATTTAAAAACCCCCATCACTATTGAGGAAATTAAGACAGTAATCAAATATCTGCCAAAAAACAAAATCCCTAGCCCAGATTGATTCACTAATTAATTCTTTCAAACTTTTCAAGAGGAACTACTACCAATCCTGGCAAGATTCTTTGATGAAATTGTAAAAACAGGAATACTTCCAAATAGCTTTTATAAAACCAACATCACCTTGATACTTAAACCAGACAGAGATGCTATGAAAAAAAATTATAGACCAATATCGCTGATTAATACAAATGCAAAGATCCTCAACAAAATCCTGGTAAATAGGATTTAATGCCTCATTAAAAAGATCATCCACTACGATCAAGTAGGTTTCATCACAGGAATACAAGGATGTTTTATCATCCATAAATCTATGAACATATTACTCAACATCAGCAACAAAAAAAATAGAAATCAAATGACCCTATCATAGATGCAGAGAATGCATTTGATAAGGTCCAACACCCATACTTGATCAAAACTGTCAGCAAGATGGAAATGAAAGAAACCTTTCTCATTATAGTTAAGTCCATCTACCACAAGCCAGTGGCAAATATTATCCTCAATGGAGAAAACCTAAAAGCCTTCCCTTTAAATTCTGGCACAATCCAAGGCTGTCCTCTCTCACCACTCCTATTCAACATAGCACTGGAAGTACTTGCTATAGCGATCAGGCAAGAAACAGATATCAAGGGAATCCAGATAGGAAAGGAAGAAGTCAAGCTCTCTCTGTTTGCAGATGACATGATACTCTACTTAGAAAACCCTAAAGACTCTACCAAAAAGCTTCTAGAAACAATAGACTCATACAGCAAGGTGGCAGGCTACAAAATTAACACACAAAAACCAATGGCCTTTCTATACACCAATAGTAATAAGGAAGAAATGGACATTAAGAAAACAACCCTCGGGCCCGGAGAGATAGCACAGTGGCGTTTGCCTCGCAAGCAGCCGATTCAGGACCAAAGGTGATTGCTTAGAATCCCGGTGTCCCATATTGTCCCCCGTGTCTGCCAGGAGCTATTTCTGAGCAGACAGCCAGGAGTAACCCCTGAGCATTGCCAGGTGTGGCCCAAAAAAAAACCAAAAAACAAAAAACAAAAAAAACAAAAACAAGAAAACAACCCTATTCACAATAGTGCCACACAAACTCAAATATCTTGGAATCAACTTGACTAAAAATGTGAAGAACCTATACAAAAAAACTATAAAACTCTGCTCCAACAAATAATAGAGGACACACAGAAATGGAAACACATATCCTGCTCATGAATTGGAAGGATTAACATCATTAAAATGGCAATACTCCCCAAAGCATTCTACAGATTTAATGCGATCCCTCTAAAGATACCCATGACATTCCTCAAAGAAGTGGATCAGGCACTTTTAAAATTTATTTGGAACAATAAACATGCTAGAATAGCTAAAGCAATCATTGGGAAAAAGAATATGGGAGGAATTACTTTCCCCAACTTTAAACTGTACTACAAAGCAATAGTTATCAAAACAGCATGGTATTGGAATAAAGACAAACCCTCAGATCAGTGGAATAGGCTTGAATACTCAGAGAATGTTCCCCAGACATACAATCACCTAATTTTTGATAAAGGAGCAGGAAATCCTAAATGCAGCAGGGAAAGCCTCTTCAACAAGTGGTGTTGGCACAACTGGCTAGCCACTTGCAAAAAATTGAACTTAGAGCCCCAGTTAACATCATGTATGAAGGTTAAATCCAAATGGATTAAAGACCTCGATATCAGACACAAAGCCATAATATATGTTGAACAAAAAGTATGCAAAACACTCCAGGACATTGAGACTACAGGCATCTTCAAGGAAGAAACTTCACTCTCCAAGCAAGTGAAAGCAGAGATTAACAGATGGGAATATATTAAGCTGAGAAGCTTCTGCACCTCAAAGGAAATAGTGCCCAGGATACAAGAGCCCACCCACTGAGTGGGAGAAACTACTCACCCAATAAGTGGCTAATCTCCAAAATATACAGGGCACTGACAGAAATTTACAAGAAAAAAAACATCTCATTCCATCAAAAAATAGGGAGATGAAATGGACAGACACTTTGACAAAGAAGAAATACAAATGGCCAAAAGACACATGAAAAAATTATCCACATCACTAATCATCAGGGATATGCAAATCAAAACAACTATAAGGTACCCCCTCACACCCCAGAGATTGGCACACATCACAAAGAATGAGAACAAGCCGTGTTGGCGGGATGTGGAGAGAAATGAACTCTTATTCACTGCTGGTGGGAATGCCGACTAGATCAACCTTTATGTAAAGCAACATGGAGATTCCTCCAAAAATTGGAAATCGAGCTCCCATAAGACCCAGCTATACCACTCCTAGGAATATACCCCAGGAACACAAAAATACAATACAAAAATTCCTTCCTTACACCTATATTCATTGCAGCACTATTTACCATAGCAAGACTCTGGAAACAACCAAGATACCCTTCAACAGATGAATGGTTAAAGAAACTGTGGTACATATATTCAATGGAATATTATGCAGCCATAAGGAGAGATGAAGTCATGAAATTTTCCTATACATGGATGTACATGGAATCTATTATGCTGAGTGAAATAAGTCAGAGAGAGAGAGAAAAACACACAATGGTCCCACTCATGTATGGGTTTTAAGAAAAATGAAAGACATTCTTGCAATAATAATTTTCAGGCACAAAAGAGAGAAGGGCTGGAAGTTACAGCTCACCTCAGGAAGATCACCACAAATAGGGACGAGTTTAGTTAGAGAAATAACTGTTTTGAACTATCCTAATAATGAGAACATATGAGGGTTATAGAAAGCCTGTCTAGAGTGCAGGCAGGGGTTGGGTGGGAGGAGGGAGATTTGGCACATTGGTGATGGGAATGTTGCAATGGTGATGGGTGGTGTTCTTTACATGACTGTAACCCAAACACAATCATGTATGTAATCAAGGTGTTTAAATAAAATATATATAAACAATGGAACAAAGGACAATGTTAGGGACAATTAAATGTTATTATTAATAAATATTACTTTAAATTTAAATGTTTACTTTTTCTCCCTAGATATATTTTATGCAAATAAATTAGTAATTCTCTGTGAAGAGAGACTATAGTAACTGAATAAGCATCCTCCATATAGTCTTCTTACAATATGTATTCAATAAATGCTTGATTAATGTCCAAATACATTTTAAAAGGTATGTCATTTAGAGACTCGTTTGGCTTACTTATAATATTAGCTAATTATTTTAATTTCATGGGAAAATAACAAAACTTAAATGTTCATTGCTGTGACTAGAAATTATTTTAACAAATATTTATACATCTTAATTATTATTATTATTTTAACATTCACACAGATATATCAAAAATCATATGATTTTATGAATTTATCTTAATTATTTGCTTTCTAAATTCTATATGAAGATGTGCAAGTGTGTTTTGTATTTAAAATATACTATTAATTCACATTTTAAATCATTGACACCTTGATCTTGTGAGAGTTTTTTTGAGGAAAGTGAAGTGAGAAAGAGAATTGTTTATAGGATTATAGTAAAAGCACAATAAGTAAAGGAGAACTCACAAAATTTGTTTTTAAAGGGAAAGCAAATTGATTGAATACAAAATCAAGAGTTCATTTTAGAGAAAAAAATTAAAGTAAATTAAGTAGTGGGGAGTGCTAATCATCTCTTATTGATACTCTTGCTCTTAAATTTTGGGTGGAACGTCGATACAGAAATTCACCCTCATTGACATTTGATTTCTTTCTTTTCAGACATCAAGTGACTATTAAGTAAACATAAGACAAAGTGTAGTCCCAGGAAGAATTAACATAAATCATATCCTGTTTATGTTACAAAGAGGACATTTTCTTGCTATCTGGTATTCATTTCTGAGAAGTCAAAAGGAGTATTTTACTGTCCTTCACAATACTGTGATGAAATACGTTACTGATTATTAGATGTGTGCATATGTGTTGAGATCTAGGTGTCATTATAAAATGTTCTTTTTTGTTTGTTTTGTTTTAAGACCATACTTGAGGGTGCTCAGATGTTACTCCATGCTCTGTGCTCAGAAATCACTCTTGGGAGGTTTATGGGGCCATATGGGGTGTTGGGGATGCTGGGGCTGGCCAAGTGCAAGATAAATGCCCTACCTGCCATGCTATGCTTCTGACTCCCATAGGTCTTTATTTTAAAAGTAACTTGTCATAATATTATATAAATATCAGATGTGAAATATTAAAAATAACATTATTACATCTAATTGAATACCTTGTGAATAATTTTATGCTTCAAAATAATATTGCCTCTTTTTATATGGATGTACTTATACTTCTTTACTTTGTTTTCTGAACTCACAGATTAGTATTTATTAAATTGTTCTTACAGGCAGGAAGACAGATAGGCCCTAGTAAAGTGTAAAAAGTAAAAAGTAAAAGCATCAGAAACGTGAACCAGCAGAGGGCATGGGGAAGGGGGTGTTGATACAAAGGATCCATGTCAGGAACAGAAAAATCACTGAGATGCAGAATTCCAGGTTTAGTGCAAGCAAAGCTTTCCTCCAGGTGATGACTCTAGAGCCTCTGGGAAGAAGCTCACTGGCTGGAACTAAGGCTTGGGAAAGAATATCAAGATAATATCAGCTGTTCCCTGATCTCCTTGGCAACCACCCTAGCAACTGACTGAGTGGGGATTTTGGGAAAGTAGTGCATAAGCTATCTTGGTAGAGGAAGAAGCACACACATGTGTTGCCAGCTGTCATGTTGTCTCTACTCATGTGGTCCCCTTCTTTCCTCTTGAAATGTGTTCTTTCTTGGGTGCAGCTTGATTACTGTCTTGTGATACTGGAAGGGGAGGTGTGGAAGTGCAGGATCTCTTAGCACATTTTGGCCAGTTCTAATTTTCCAGGTGCTTCCAGAGGTTACAGAAGTGGGATAAAAACAAAGCTGTAGATACTTCTCTTGAGGCTTCCATATCTTCCTCTCCACTTCCCATAAGCCATTGAACCATCTTTTCCTCATCAGTTTCATGTCTTTTCTTATTCTTTTGAATATATATTTAAATGTTGAGTCTATACAAATAAACAAGTCCTAGGTTTCTAAGTATTGCAATATATAAAGAGTGAGCAGTTAGTTATATATTAGACTGTTTCTCTCTTCCTCTGCTTACCACAAAAATAAGTTTTAAAATGTGAAGTACGATTAACTTAGAAACAGATATTTCCCACTTTCTGTCATTCTCATCTGTTCAATCAAATAAATTAATTTTTAGAGCTTAAGTAAATTCAGATTAGACACATCAAAATTCCCAGTGACTTTATCGGTGAAGTTTTAGTGGTGATAATATTTCATCTTTAGAAATTCCCTGCCTTTGATGAAAGTGAAGAGAAAAGTAAACAAACCTTCGTCTGACTAAATTAGAATATAAGAATGACATAGGTAAAAAATTTAAAGGAAGCCTTAGTTTCCCCTTCGCCAGCTACTGTGAGCAGTTCCACTTTTGACTGCGTCCCTGCTACATTTTTAAACATTCCTATAATTACCAAGACCTCTCCCAAGCCACTGAGCCTGACTAGAAGACTAAAATCATAGCCAATGCCTAAGACAAATGGCCAAACCCAAAAAACTCAGACCAGCCAAACAACTCTGTAGTTCACTTGCATCCTTTAAAATTCCAATCAATTAATAAGGAATGCAAAGAGCTTTTAAGGCCTGTACAAAGACTCAGTTTTCCTATAAAAATCCCTACAAAACTTGCTATACTTATTAACTCAATCCTGCATTACACCCCTCCCCCACACAAGGAAGTTTCCTTCTTTCTCTGCAATAAATGTCTCTACATCCTGAGTCTGAACATTTTTATTGCTTAATATTTTCAATACCTGGGAATTATGTATCAACACTGAGACCGGCCTCACAACTCCTGCATCAAGATGATCTAAGAAATTAAATTTTGACAAATTATGAAGATTATTTATTATGTTATAATAAAAGATGCCTTGACATTGAATTGAGCAATAGGACATATTTATTATATATTAATTACATAACATGACTATCCTTTATAGGTGGTAAAAAGCTGTGTGTTCTATATTAGTACAAAAACTTAATTTTATAGGATATACACAAAGAAGGAATAATTGACTTCAAAGACTACCATTGATGAAACCATGCTCAAATTGTCCTTGAAACTTACCTAAATAATTTAAAGGCTAAATTCAGAATAGTAAAATCAGTAAATGCTCATGAGAAGGAAATACTGATCATATTAAAAATGTTTGTCCTGGGGCCCGGAGAGATAGCACAGCGGTGTTTACCTTGCAAGCAGCAGATCCAGGACCAAAGGTGGTTGGTTCGAATCCCGGTGTCCCATATGGTCCCCTGTGCCTGCCAGGAGCTATTTCTGAGCAGACAGCCAAGAATAACCCCTGAGCAACGCCGGGTGTGGCCCCCAAAAAAAATAAGGAAAATGTTTCTCCTATTTTGACCTTGGGACAACTCATAATAAGGAACCTTTGCTTAGAATTGCAGACAAAATATTGTGTATTAGGGGACCAAGTTCATTCACAAGAAAACGTATTGACAATTCTGACACTGAGCCTATAAATGACCATTTTTAGAAATACGCTTCCTGATTGATTTTCTTGAAGATTACTGATTTTGACATACATAAAAGATGGTATTTAGCATAAGTCCACCACCTAATAAACTGTAGATCTATAGTTAAATAAAGATATTTTTCTCCATTTACTGTGTTTTCTGACTGATCAGAGTCTCAGGCAGCAGTGTAATCAGTTTTTTTCTTTTAAATTTGGGAACAAAAATGGTTTCCTATATTATTTCTCTTATTCTAATTTTGTTGAAGAAGGCAGACTCTTGGGGTGAAAAAATAGACATCTTTGAGTCATCTCCAAATACACAGTGAGTTTCTTTAAAGAAAGGAGAAAGACACAATCCAAGGAATGAGGATAGGTTGCCAGTTGGTGAGTAGATGACAGTGGCTACCCATAGGTATTAGTTCTTTTCTTAATTGATTTTTGAATAACTTTAACATTATTTAAATTTTAAAATGACTGAAAATTAAAAATAATTTATTTTAAAAATAAATTAAATAACTTTAAAAATAACTTTAAGCACTGAGTTTACAAAGTTGTTCATGATTGATTTCTGTCATAGAATGTACACCACCTATCACAAGTGCACTTTTCCTACTACCAATGCCCTCAGTATACATCCCAATCCCATGCTTGCATTTTACTTCTCTCTCTCTATTTCAGTCTCTCTGTTTCTCTCTATCTATTTTTTGTTTTTTTGACAATGTGGTTTGCACTGTTGTTAATGAAGAGGTACCATTCATATCACTTTATCCCCTTTCAGCAACCAGTTCTTGTCTAATGTGAACAGTTTTAGTTATCATTATCATTGTGGACCCTTCACTACCCAAACTGTTATTACTGCTCTTTGTGGCAAGCTTCCTACCATGGATGGGTCCTCTTGGCCCTCATCTCTATTTTCTCTGAATATTATACCATACTATCTTTTTTTTCCTTATATACTACAAGTGAATGAGATTAGTCTACATCTATTCCTTTACCTCTAACTCTTTTAACTCAGCATAATATTCTCCATATGCATCAATGTAAAAGCAAATTTCATGACTTCATTTTTTCATAACAGCTGTATAATGTTATTGTGTATCTGTACCAGTTTCTTTACTGAATTATTTGTTCTTGGGCACTTGGGTTGTTTCTAGATTCTGGCTACTGTAAATAGTGCTACAATTAACACAAGAAATCAAGGAATTTCTGCATTGTTATTTTGGTTCCTAGAGGCATTTCCCTAGAAGTGTTTTTGCAGTTTTCCAAAAAGACTGGACCAGTTTATATTCCCACCAGTAGTGAATGACAGTCCCTTTCTCCCTGCATATGCACCAGCACTGGTTGTTCTTATTCTTAGATATCTGTGCCAGTCTTTTGTGACGTGAGATGATATCTCATTGTTGTTTTAATTTGCATCTCCCTAATAAATAGTGGTGTATAGCATTTTTTTCATGTGACTTTGGCCATCTGTCCTTCTTTAAGAAAATGTCTTTTCATTACTTCTTCCCAATTTTGGAATGGTTAGCTGTATTTTTATTGCTAAATCCTATCAATTTTTTTTATATATCATAGATATTTGCCCCTTATTTGATGGGTAATGAAAGAATAAATTCTCTCATTCCCTGGGTATTCTTTGTATTCTTGTCACTTTTTCTGTGATGTGCAGAAGCTTCTCTGTTTAATATAGTTCCAATTGTTTATATTTTCTTCTACTTTCTTGGACAATAGTCTTTTATGCTTGAAGATGCTTTAAGTTTAAATGTCATAGAATATGCTTCCTCCATGTTCCTCTATGTAACTTACGGTTTCTTGTCTGTTATCAAAGTTTTTAATACAGATTTTATTTTACCTATGTGCATGATGTTAGCAAGTGATTTGAGTTCACATTTTTGCATGTAGTTGACCAGTTTTTCCAACAGCACTTGCTGAGGGAAGTTTCCTTCTCCAATTTGATTTTTTCCCTTTATCAAAGAATAATAATATACATGGGAATAAGTCTCAAAATATTCATGTCCATTTCACAGATCTGAGGGTATGTCTTTATTACAATAACTTGCTGTTTTAATGACTACTGCTTTATAACACAATTTAAAATTTGAAAAAGTAATTTGAAAGGATTGCTTTAGTTATTCATGGAATAACATTAGTGTTCCTAATGAATTTCAACAGTGTATGATCCACTTTATTGAAAGATGTCATGATTTATAGGAATTGCATTAAATCTGTCCAATGCTGTGGGCAGTATTGCCATTTTAATTATGTTAATTCTCCCAATCCATGAGCAAGTATATGACTTCATTTCTTTGAGTCTTATTTTATTTCTTGAAGCAATGTTTAGTAGTTTGATTTGTATAAGTCTTTTACCTCTTAAGTTGAATTCAAGTTATTTGATTTTCTACTAATTGTGAAAGGGATTGCTATTTTTAAAGATTTTTTGTTCTCTTTCATTATTTCTTTAAAGAAAAGCTATAAATATTTGCATATTAATTTTGCATACTATGCTTTACTATACAAATCTATTGTTTCTAGGAGCTTTTTGATAGTCTTTGGAATTTTCTAAATCTAGTATCATGTCATCTGCAGACAATGATAGCTGGACATTTTCTTTCCTCTCAGAATGCCCTTAATATTTTTTTCTACCTTATTGTTATAAAAAACACTTCCAGGGCCCGGAGAGACAGCACAGTGGCGTTTGCCTTGCAAGCAGCCGATCCAGAACCCAAGGTGGTTGGTTCGAATCCCGGTGTCCCATAGGCCCCCTGTGCCTGCCAGAAGTGATTTCTGAGCAGATAGCCAGGAGTGACCCCTGAGCACCGCCGGGAGTGGCCCAAAAACCCCAACCCCCCAGAAAAAGAAAACACTTCCAGTTCTATATTGAATAGAAGTGAGAGGGGGAAAATTTGTCTTGTGACAGATCATAGAGGAAAGACTTTCAATTTTTCTTCATTGAAGATAATAATTGCCTTGCCCTGTTGTAAATGGTCTTGATATAGGAAAAATATTTATTCAATTCCCATTTAATAAGACATTTTTTTATCTAAAAAGGTTTGTTAAATGCTTATCAATATTTCTCTGTACCTATTGTTATATATTTCATTTCCCTTTTATTTACATGGTGTATTATTTTGACTGACTTATATATAGTAACTTATGTAGTATCTCTAGTATCTAGTATTTAGTATCTTTGTCATGATATATGACCTGTTTGATGATCTGTTGAATTCTATTTTCTAGTATTCTTTTGAAGATATTTTAATATGTGTTCATCAAAGATATTGATCTGCATGCCTCTTTTTGTGGTATCTCTATCTGCTTTTGATATCCAGATGATGTAATTTCATCAAATATATTTGGGAGTATTTCTGTTTCTTCAATTTCCTAAAAGATCTTGAAAAGAACTGGATGTAGGTCATCTGTCAAGGTTTGAAAGAATTCACTACTGAATTCATCTGGGCCTAGACTCTTGTCTTTTTGAGAGAAGCCTTTTGATTACCATTTCAATTTCCTCAAGAGTAATAGGTCTGTTCAGATGTTCCAGATCATTTTGATTCAAAATTGGGAAGTTATAGGAATTCAAGAATTAATCTATCAGGTTCTTTTGTTTTGTAACCTAAGGATTCTCAAAATAACTTCTGATTACCTTGTAAATTTTGTATTATCTATTGTGACCTTTCCTTTTCAATTTCTTCCTTTCTTTGTGTATCTTTCAAATAGTTAATTGATCTTCTTCATTTTTTTTGAAGAACCAACTCTTGCTTTCATCAATGTTTCGGATTGTGTTGTTATTTTCTAGTTCATTAATTTCTGTTAAAATATTTATTATTTCCTTCTGCCAACTTATTTTTGATTAATTTTGTTGGTCATTTTCCAATATTTTAATCTGTGATATCAAGTTATTTATGTAGGCTCTTTCTTCCTGATGAATGCTTGCAAAGCTATAAATTTTTTTCTTAATATTGCTTTTACTATGTACTACAAATTCTGATAACTGTGTCTTCATTCTTATTTGTTTACAGAAATTATTTTTGTTGTTGTTTTTTAAGCCTCACCTGGTGATGCTCCGGGGTTACTTCTGACTATGCACCCAGAAATCTCTCCTGGCTTGAGGGTCCATATGGGGTGTCAGGGGATAGAACCAAGGTCAGTCCTAGGTCAGCTGCATGAAGGCAACCACCCTACAATGGTGCCACTTCTTCAGCCCCTTGTTTACAGGAATTTTTTTATTTCCTCTTTGATTTTGTCTCTGACCCCATTGTTTTTCATAATGAGCTGTTTAATTTTCAAGTGTTAAGTTATTTCTTCGTGTCTGTTTGTAATTCAGTTTTATTGTCATTTCATCATCATCTGAGAAGATAGTTAATACAATTTCTATCTTCTTGATTTTATTTTTGTTGGCCAGCATGTGGTCTATGTTGGAGAATATTCCATATACTCCATATACATTGGAGATGAATGTGTATCTAACTTTCTGGGGATCAAAAACCCTAACTATATCTAATATGCCAATCATCTCCACTTCTTCCTTTCAAATCACTATATCCTTCTTGAGTTTTAGCTTGATTAATCAAGACATGACAGGAAGGTGTTGAAATCACCCACTACTATTGTTTTGCTATTGATCTGTTTTATTCATTCTATTAGCAATTATATTAAGTATTTATTTGTTCTCTTTATTTCATTGTCATTCAGACAAATGATTGAGAAAATTTTTGGTGATCTTTTTGTTGGAGTTTCGTGTGTTTTTTGGTCTGCCTTGCCTTAAAGTAGATCATTCAGTTCTTTTATGGTTGGTTTTGAGTCTGTACAGTTTCTGAGGTATTTATCTGTAAAAATGTGTTAGGTTCCTTCAAACCTGAATGAAAGTCTGTCTGGTTTAAGTATTCTTGTCAAAACATTCATTTCATTGCCTTTTTTTCCCCCACTATACCTCACTACTGCCTTCACACCTGGAGGGTTCCTTGTGATAATTCTGCTGTAAATATTAAAGATGTTTCTTTATATGTAATTCTCCTTTTCAATCTTGCTGCTTTTAGAACTGTATCTCTTTCTGTTATTTTCATCATTGTGACTAGGATGTGCCTTGGGCTGCTTTCCTTTGGGTCTCTTTTACCTGGTACTCTTCAGGCATCCATGATTCATGATGTAGTTGCATGTCCTTATGTTGTTTCTATTGAATTTTTTCCAAAGACCTATTGTTGTCTGATCACTTATTTTGAATACTTTTTCCATCTTCTATTTGTTTATTTAAAACTCTTTTCTAATGTCCTCTTTGTATGGAGGTATTATGCAGCTTGTCTTTGAACTCACTGAATCTATCCTCAAAAATTTACTCTGCTTGTGAGGCTTTTCAAATTTTTTTTATTTTGCCTCGTAGTTTTTTAGTCCAGTTCTATTTTTTTTATTTTTTTTTTCTCATTACTAATCTCATATTCTCTTGGGTCTTCTTTTTGTTTGTTTGTCTCATTCCATGATTCTTTGAGTTACTGAACATTCTCCACATTTCCTCTCTCAAGCCCTTATCAGTGAGGCTATATAGTTGATCAGTACTAGTTGTGGACTTTAAAATTATTATCTTCATTCCCTGAGCATTTTGGGGATCTCTGTTGTTTTTCCATTATGTTCCCCCATTATTTGCAGTGTGGTGCTTGGTGTTCATTTTAATGTGTTCATTTTAATGTGTGGTGATTGGGTTCATTTACTAGAAAAATTTTTCTCCTATGGAGAGGCCTCAATCTCCTAAGGTGTGCTGGTTTTCTTCTTCATGGTCCAGGCTCTCTGCTCACCTTGTAGTGCATGCTGCTGTGCATTCTGTGGACCTGGGTTATAGCTGGGCTTTGGCTCCTATAGCAGCAAGTGAAGGGTGCAGTTATGGTACTAGTACTTTACTCCTTTCATAATAAAGGAAGATCTGAGTCTAGTTAAGTTAAAGGTGCCCTTTCTTTGGAAACTCAACTCCTTTGTTTTGGAATTGTGATTTTACTTCAATTTTATCTGTTTACTGTAAACTCAGAGCTATTGTGGTAATGCAGCTAGTATGAAAAATCCATGGCCTGATATTCAAAGAATCAAGGCTACTTACTTTATTTTAGGTTACCTCTACTACTTAGATATAGAATTTGTACCTGTTAGCTTTGTTTGAGACAGAAATTATAGATTTTTTGTTATAGTTTTTTTTTCTTAATTGACATTTTTGCAGGAGATTTCAGAAATTAGGAACATTCCTGATCTAAACGTTTGTTGTCTTTTAGCAGATACAATCTTTACTATGTAATGGTCTTTTTTTCTTTTTCTTTGATCTTTTTTTGCCAGTAAGCTTGACTATAAATTTCTCACATGCTAGATAAACAAACTGTTTTTAATTTAACATAGGTTTTAGTAATTTGATATTTTTCAAATCTCAACTTAAATGTTATGGATCTTTATCTCCTCCTTGAACACATGCTTAGCAATATTTATTTGGGAAGTGTCTAGAATTAATTGACAATAAAAAAATTGGTACTGGAAAAAGGATGAAAATAGAAAACAAATAATGAATCCGAGTAAAGAGAAGCTGAAATTCACATCTGGATTCTCAAATGAAGTATAACAGTGAAAATATTTAGTTCAATAAAAACATGTATTACCTCAAATAATTTTTCCTTTATTTTGTTTTGGGGTTACACCTAGAAATGCTCATGTCTTAGTTCTGACTCTGTTCAGTGATAACTTCTGAGGTAGTTTGGAGACCAGATGTGGTACTAGAGATTGAATTTGGGCTGGCTGTGTGCAAGACAAGTGGCCTACCCTCTGTCCTATATCTCAGCCTCTAAAACATGTTTGTTATTCTTGTTGTCATTTGGTTTGGGGTCATGCCCTATGTTATTCAGGCATAATCCTGAATTTGTGCTCAGGAATCACTTCTAGAGTGTTCAGGGGATTATATGAGGTGCTAGTGATCAAACCTGCATGGTAAAATGACCTACTTTGTAATTAATACTATTGCTGCAGCGTTAAAAATATGCATTTCTCTCTCTTAAAATTCTCTATATTGATTACACAATGATGAGATCCTCTAAGTGAAAACCCAACTCAAAACAACTATTTGAACTTGTTTCTTTGAAGAGTCATGATCTATTCATAAAAACAAATATTAATAGAATGTTTAAGGGATTTAAAGGCAATAAATCTATGGGAAGGACTGGTTAGATATCTGCACTAATAGATGTTATTCTCAGTAATAGTAACTAGCCTGACTGCTACAATTACTCACTATATTATGGTAATTCAGATTGATCAGCACTGATAAGATTCCTGGGGAGAAGACAGAAGCCAATGTAAAATATCTGGTCTAATTAAATCTGCTCTGTTATTTCCATAACAGGAAATATATTTTCCTGGATGTTTTTTAGTTAGCTTTCTTTTTTTCCTACATCAAAGAATTCTGAAAAAAGAAAATAATGCTCCAAGATTGCTAGACTCTAGACTCTCTACAAGAGGATTCTCAAGGGAATAGAAATAATCCTGAGTTCAGGAAATGTGATGTAGTTCAGTTCTTTGGTATGGATAACAGAATTGATTATGTACATACATATACATACATATATAACCTTTCTATAAACTTTTTTTCTTCTGAGTCTTTTAAAAGTACTTATTGACATATTCTGTGGAATTTGATATATTTAGAATGCAATCATATATTCTCTTGAGTTTTATTCTACAGTTATTTTTAAATTATGATACAAAGAGTTTGGAGAAGGGATTTGAGAGTAAATAATTAATGAGATATAAAGAAGCCATAGCTCAAAAACTTGCTTGCAACTATTTGTTTGAGCTGCCATAAAAGTTTTAATGACTAGGAAACAGCATTTTCTCACAGTTTTGGAGTCCAGATTTTCAAGATCAAAGAACACATTCTATCTGTCTCTTTTCTTCTAGCTTCTGATGGTTGCCAAGTAACTCAGAGCATTCTTTAGATTATAGACATGCCATCCCAATGCACTTCATTACTGCCAGGTCATCTGTTCATCATCGTATTATCTTTTTACATGCCTGTTTCTTCTGTTTTTGTGTCTTCTTTTCCATTTCTGTAGGGCAGTGGTCGGCAATCTGCGGCTCGTGAGCCACATGTGGCTCTTTACACTTTTAATTTGGCTCTTCTATGTGCCGGGCAGCCGCTTCAGGAGTCAGGACTCAGCTCCTAGCCTCTGTCAGTGCGTGCCCTGTATGCAGCCCTTGAGCCTGCCAGGAGCGATTTCTGAGCATAGAGCCAGGAGTAACCCCTGAGCACTACAAACAAACAAACAAATAAATAAAACCAAAAAATGTGGCTCTCAAAATAAATTTCAATCGTGGTTTTGGCGAGATTTGAAAAAAAAGGTTGCCGACCACTGGTCTGTAGGGGAATCAAACACATCAATTTAGGAAAAAAAGCTCTGCCACAGTCTGATTTTTATCTTGACTAGTTACAGCTGCAATAGAATTTTATTTGAATAAGGTCACATTCTGACAAGCTGAAATTAAGAATTTAGCATAGCAATTTCAGAGGTGGCATAGTGCAACCCACCTACAACACTGGGTTTCAACTCCAGTTCCTTTACGTATTAACCTAATTAAAACAGTAAGCATTTTCTAGTTTCTTTTTTTCTATATTTAAAAAGAATTTATAACTCTAAATGAGTTACAGAATAAAAGATTTTAATTACTTTTTTTTCACATTATCTGAGACACAGGTACAAGCAGTCATATGACCTTTTATTTTCCCTTTTTATCCATACATAGCAGTGCTCAGGGCATAATGTAGTGCATAGGGGACCATAAAGGATGCCAGATCCCTGAAAATATAGACATTTTAAATGTCAATCTAGCTGGCCCATTTAACTGAAAATTGAATTTGGTCACAAATTGATGCTAATAATACTGAACTACCTACCTCATCAATCACAGAGATGTTTCTTCCTGACAGCCACCACTCCTCTTAGGTGACCAAAGGTCAATCGAAAGTGAACCATTGAAATAACAAAAGCACCTTGTCACTCTCTGCTTAGGAAATTCTAAAGGTTTTCGAAATACTTTGCTAGACATAAAATAAGATAAAATATCCATTTTTTTATAGATAACGATATCTGTATCCTAAAAATTCTTTAAAATGTGTGCATCTTAAAACTATAAATATATTTCTTTTTCTGCAAGAGAATAAAACATGTTTATATATTTGCTTTTTTAAAATTAAGTTTAAATTTAATTCTAGCTCTCTGAGTAGAGCATCTTTTTCTGACGACCAGGATTTATTCTGTTGGTGAATAAGGTCTGTGTTTAAATGAATAAACAGCCCTCAGCTGATAATATGAAAACTTCAACATTGTAACTCATATAAGATAGCAGAAACACACAAGTGTTGTAGAGTGCCTAAAATTCTTTCAGGAAAAAGTCTGGGGGCCGGAGTGGTGGCTAAAGTGTTAAGGCGTCTGCCTTGGGCACGCTAGTCTAGGATGGACTGAGGTTTGATCCCCCAGCTTCCCATATGGTCCCCCAAGCTAGGAGTGATTTCTGAGAGCATAGCCAGGAAAACTGCTGAGCGTCACCAGGTGTGGCCCAAAGTTCGATTCCTGGTGTCCCAAATGGTCCCTGAGCCAGGAGTAATTTCTGAGCACACAGCCAAGAGTAACCCCTGAGCATCACTGGGTGTGGCCCAAAAACCAACATAATCAAATAAAATAAATAAAGAAAAGAAAAAAAATAGAAAAGAAAAAGAAAAAATATCTGGGACCAGATATGACAAAAAATAATGCTTGCTAAGTAATTTCAACTCATAATATCACATTATCCAGACTTTGGGAAGTCTTAAGTCTGATTGAAAGGAGAGAATATTGTGAGAGACTAAATGTTCAAGTTATTTTTAATAAAGAACTTATCTTATTTCCTATATGTTTTATTTTCCATCTAGTGATTATTACCTTCTGTTTTCTGTTATAAGTTTATTCCACTTTAATGGATAACTCCTACCAATGAATTTTTGCTCCTGTGTTTCACTTAACTTTCATACTGTTTCCATCACAAAAAACTTATTTTTTTACTTATTTTTCTGACTTTCACATTTAGAAAGATATCTCCCCCAAATATTATACCCCCACAAAAAAAGAGAAAGAGTTCCTTTGATAGAGAACTATCTTGGCAAAATAACATGAGGGCAATGAGTGCCTAAATGTAAAAACTGTTTGCTTTTTGCTTCTATAATTCAAACTACATTCAAGGAAAGAAAATTTATATTTTCAAATGGATTTTTATTAATATTACTGTCAAATAATTTAGGGTTTTAAATATTTATAAAATATAAATGAGTTTCACAAATATTACAGTGCTTATCTAATTATCGGGAACTAAATCATTCTTATTCAAGAATAGTTAATTAGCAAGAATGAATAAGACATTGATAAGGCAATTTCAAATTCTCTCATATATTTTAGTCATTGACAACTTCTTTCAATTTCTCTGTGACATGAATAATCTAAAGACTCAAAGTTGATTGAATTTCAGAAAACTAAGTGTAAGGGACTTGTAATTATTTATGCTGTAGAAGAAAGATGCAAACAGTTGCCATAAATATCATCAATAGTCTAGGGACCATAAAACTTTCATCTCTAAAACTGTTTCTGACCATGAAAAATCATGACAGCTTTGATGTGCTATGATTTATTCCTCCTGGAAAGTGTACTGAGGGAACAAAAATGAATGTATCAAAAATTCTGCTCATACAAAACTTAAATTTAGAAACTATATGAGAATTTACCTTTAGAAAATATGCATTTTGGCTTGGTTACTTTAATTTTGATTACTTGAAATACATTTCATATGAAACATTTCAAGTTCTGTTCCAGAACTCTGTATTTAAACTGTTATATATATATATACATACATATATGTATACATATATATATATGTATGTATACATACATATATATATTTTATTTTTTAACTTTATTTTATTGACTGATTGACTTCTGGGCCATACCCAGTGGTTCTCAGGGGTTCCTCATGACTCTGCACTCAGAACTCACCCCTGGCAAGCTGGAGGACCATATCAGATGCCAGAAATAGAACCGAATTTCTCCCAGGTGGGCCACATGCAAGGCAAACACACTACTACTATGCTATCTCTCCAGTCCCATGTATTAAAATCTATTATATTTATATACTTTTTCCAGTTTGTTTAAAAAAGAAAGTCAGTATTGGTAATTTTAGTAAAAAATTATGAATTAGGTTTTCTGAAATTTTCCATGTGGGTATTTTTATGCCTGTTTTCATTAGAGAGCGCAATTTCCTATAGTGTATCCTTTGTGATAAAACAACAGAAAAAATGTGAGTATTCATTAACAACTTAGTCATTGGGATGTGGGATTTAAAATAATTTTACATTATTTGATTCCCATATCAAATCCAAAGATAAATTTAATTAGTTTTATTATTTAAGAGTGTGCCATATGTAATCTATCTTAGTCTTATGATTATAGTTTTAATAAAAAGAAAGAAATATTTAAAAGATAATGGGAAATATGAAAATATTGTGCCTTTTTGTATGTAAATTGCAACGTGGTACTATTAAGAATATATCTTGGGCGGCCGGAGAGACAGCACAGCATAGCAACTGACCCAGGACCTAAGGTGGTTGGTTTGAATCCCAGCATCCCATATGGTCCCCCGGCCTGCCAGGAGCTATTTCTGAGCACATAGCCAGGAGTAACCCTGAGCGCTGCAGGGGGTATCTTGGTAATATAATATGTTTTAAATATATGAGAACCTCCCCAAACCCCCAAGCCCACAATATTCACACAAAATAAAAAAGAATGGCTCTTAAAATGTTAATGTAATTTCTTCATTGAGCATGCAAAATAATATTTCAGCAAATGCACTTCTCTCTTTAATATCATGCTAAATGTTCCAAAATACTTAGAACAGGTAAGAAAATTGTCATAATTTTTATGAGCATTAATTAGTGGAAGGGATACACTTAATTAATAGAGAGATACACTTAATATAAATTAGTGGAGTTTGTGTGTGTTTGTTTTTTCACACCCTGCAATGCTCAGAGGTAACTCCTGGCTCTGTGCTCAGAAATTATTCCTAGCAGTTCTCAGGACATCTTATAGAATAATGAAGATCCAGAATGACTACCTGCCTAGACAAGAATTTTTCTACCCTTTCTCTAAACCCTTAGACCTGATTTTTTAAGTCAATCCCTTAAAATCTGATCTCTCAGAAAAGAATTTACCTTCTATATTTTTTTATGGCAATAGACCACAGATCTATGTCTAAAGTAGTTAAACCAATTCAATTATGGGGCTCGAAACACATTTCTTTCCCACACTAAGAAAGAAGTAGTGTTAATAATTAGTGTCAGCTCAGAAAGTTAAATTATAAGGTAGGGCAAATGTCAGTTTCTTGTCACAATGCAATGTCAGCTGTGTCTTGGAGTATCACTCAAAATATCTTTTGTTAAACATTGCCACAGTTATGTAACTATAATATCTATTGTCACCTTTAGGATGAAAAGACAAAATTATAATACTGAAGACTTCCATTAGTTGTCCTTCTAACCCAATAATTACATGTCTGCAAGCTTATTATTTCAAGAAGAGCTAAAATCAATTATATGTATGTATGCACCTTTAACATGGATATAGACCTGGAAATATGCAAACCACATTTTGCTACCTTGCCGTGCCAGGCCTCCTTGATGACTTTTATGGAGTATCCATTCTGAGGATGGGGAATAAAAGCTAAAGTGTCATAAAGGTACTTATTAAGAAGCCATTCTCCTTTATCACTAATTTTGTAGAGTTTATGATTTATAAGTAACTTAATTGGCTTCTTGCTCAACTTGCCTTCATTTATCTAAATCATCTTTCTCTTCAATCTCTGAGGTTAAAGTTCATGAACTGAACTTAAATGTGCATTATAATTTTTAGCTAGATTTTTATATATAAATTTATTTTATAACCAGGATTATCCTTCGTGTTTTCGCAGATACAGTATTTCAGGTTTAAAATTAATGACAACAATAAATCAAATATATTTGTAGCTTCTATTTCACTTGAAGATAAAAATACATGATCTATTAATAGAAACAAGCTTTAGATAACTACCCAAATGTACAATATATTCCATATTTTATAATTGTAAATACAATTTACAATTTATAAATCTTTTGAAACTAAAGTCTTTTTTAGAACTATGTAGGCAGTTATTGATAAAAAAGTCTATCTTTTAAGCTTTGTAATTTAATTAGTCTGATTAAAGCTAAATGATAAAATAGATTTTGGTAGGTGTCCTCTTAACAGAAAATTTAAGGGTGGCATAAGTTTGTAGAGAGGCAAAATGTCTAAAAATCTAGAATATTTGGAGAAACAAAGTGCTTCTGAAAAGGAATATTCTCAGAATAAAAGAGACACCCTGGAAATATTGCATAGGCAGTAATGATGCCCTGATGTAATATCGAGAAGGAAATGACCACCAAATCAATATAATTCTTGAAATTTTCATGGCAATAACTCCTAACCCAATCTCGTGCAGCATGGAAAAAAATACAAGCAAGCAAACAAATAAAAATCTAACCTATATAATCTGCATACCAAACCAACTCAGGTTACATACATCATGCTAAAGTTGGCTACTCCCTTCTGCTAGGTGTTATGTCTTTTACTATACAAAACTCTATTCTGGTATTGTCCAGACCTTTCACTAGGGATCATGATTTACTTATGTATTTATTTATTTACTTATTTATTTATTTATTTATGCCAATCACATCTGCTGATTCTCAGGGATTATTCCTGAATCTGAACTCAGGAATTACTCCTGATAGTGCTTGGGGTTTATGATGGGAATTAAACTTAGGTTGGCCACATACAAGGCAAGTTCCCTACTTACTGTAATATATCTCCAGTTTATATTTTTTATGAGGCCCTCTCTTTTTTTTCTGGAAGAATCCTTGTTCTCTTTAGAATTAATATCCTTCCTTAATATTTTGTGTCACATTATTTTTTCTTTCTCTGACAAAAACTGTAGAAATTCATATTAATTATAGAGTCCTGGATGGTTGTGGATGGTGATGGATGGATGGTGAGGCCTTTCTCTGTCAACTGGGCCATGTGCCTGCAAACCCTACCAGACAGCGGGTTTGAAGTTATCAGGTTAGTGGTGAGGAAAAGATCCACAGGCAGTCAGGTTTCAGGAGACATGAAGCTTTATTATAATAGGCCAAATGTGTGGCTTCTATCCTAACCTTTTAAGCAGCATATTTCAGCGCCCCAGCATCTCAACCTCTTTCTTATCTTCTATGCTATCTTCTTCACTTAATCCTCTTCCTGAATCCCTTTTTATGACCCTGAAGCAACCCCTTTGTTCTTCCAAAGACCCCCCTCCCAGAAATGGGCTGGTCTTACCATCAGGTAAGATTCCACAGGAAGATAGGGGATGGGGTGACAAAAAATAAACATCTAGAGAAATCTTTAGTTATAAGATTGGAATGAGTAACTTATTTGTAAATTTTTGCTAATATGACTTATTTATATTTTATTAAGTGGTGGAAAGAAAGATTTTCTCCTACAAAAATAAAGTGTTTTATTTTTTCTTTTGACTACATCTAGTCAATCTTTTGATTACATCTAGTAAAAGATCACATGTAATCTTTTGATTACATCTAGTAATGTTCAGAGATCACTTCTGGCACTACTCAAAATAAAGTTGACCACAGGCAAGATGAGCACTTTAAACCATGTACTCTCTTTCTTGCTCAGAAAGCTCTTTTGAACTTCATTAGCAATTAAGTTCTTACTCAGCACTCCTACTTTGAAACTAACTGAAAGCATGTGTTATGTGGAAGTAATAGATCTTTCATTGGTTGTGCTGAATTCTCACTCAGAGAAAGAGATGACAATAACATTTAGTTATTTTGAGACAATCTATTTATATTTTTCTTGAAAAATGAATATTTTATTTCATAGTTCTTACAAATGCTTATTAGTTAAATTGGGGTAAATTAGGCAAACAATAAATTAGAAGGAAGTTAAAATCTGATTGAGGCATTATTTTCATATTTTTCTTCCACAATGTTCTAGATGCCCAATAATAGAAAACCAGGAAGACTTATAATGTTTTTAGAAATTTCCTGATAATGACTTTGATATAGGCATACCAGATTGTACTTCAGAGTTTTGAAATGGCAAGAAAAGATGTAGTCATTTGTAGGAGCTGATATCCCCAGGGGCTGTCTGTTTCCTGCGGTGCACAATATTCATAATTTTCCTGCTGACCCTAGACTGGACAGGTCACCACAGGGCCATCTCACAAGAAAGAGATGGAGTCACAGAAGAAGATGCGTAAGGACCAGGGTGTTGAACAGTCTTGGATCTCATGGAATCAGTTTCCAACTGAGCTGAGCTGCTGTCCTTGCCACTTTCATTAGTAAGAGTTAACAGAATAAAGATAATTCACAGGAGGGGCAGCTTTAACATAGTTAAAATATTTATTCGAGTATAACGCACACCCATGTATAACGCGCACCTTTAATTTTTTTATTAAAAATCAGTATAAAATTTTGTTTCACACCAAGCATTGTAATTAACAAAAAACGTTGTTGAACACGTACGGCCATGATAAAAAATCATTTATTGACAACGTAAACTGGTATAAACATAATACCGAAATAAAATGACCGGTAACAATATTTATTTAAAAAGCTTCCAAGTCAGATTCATCATCAGATACACCAAAGAGTTGTTCCCATTCTTCTCGATTTAAATTTTCATCAGTGTCCCAGTTGGCAGGAACATCTGTTTCTCCAGTTTGTTAGCTTTCTTCGGAGTCTGAATTCCACAGCAGGTTGTCTTCTGATGCCTGTCTTCAAAAAACTCTTGATGATCATCTCTTTTGGTATGTCTTCCCATGATGTTTGAAACCAGGATGTCACAAGAGATAGGCCAGGTTTCTTGAGTTTTTGTTTATTTTTTCCTTCACCCTCAAGTACAGTGCGAGGCTGCAGCCCGGAAAAGGCGCAGTGCTAACTCACAACTCACCTGCGCCCTCATTGGAATGGCGGCCATTGCAACCCCAGCCCAGCCCTCCTTTATAACGCACACCCAAACTTTGAGTTCTTTTTTTGGTAGAAAATTCTGCGCGTTATACTCTAATAAATATGGTAAGGGTCTTAATGTTAATTAAACCTAGGTGGGTACCTAATCAAGCCTGGATGTTGGTTTTTTTTTTTTTTTTTTGGTTTTTGGGCCACACCCTGTGACGCTCAGGGGTTACTCCTGGCTATGCGCTCAGATGTTGCTCCTGGCTTCTTGGGGGACCATATGGGACGCCGGGGGATCGAACCGAGGTCCATCCTAGGCTAGCGCAGGCAAGGCAGGCACCAGCGCTACCTCCAGCGCCACCGCCCGGCCCCTGGATGTTTTTTTTAACAACTCAAAAAAAAAAAATGTGTGAAGAAAAAAAAGAAAAGCAGGGAGTGATCTAAAAATAAAGCACAGGTGTCTACAGTAATTGGTAAATGAAATTGCTAATTTGAGCAAATTTGCACAGTCTTTGCATGTGGAAGTTCTGGTTTAACTCTTGGCACTGCATGGTTCTCTGAACATACAATTGGGTGTACTGTTCCTCCCTCACCCATAGCACCACTGGGCATGAACCCAAAAAAGTGCTTTGAAAAAAAACAACAGACATATGTCTATAATCTTATAGTAAGAGAAATCTTCTTAAGATATTAGGAAATGTAATCCATCTATGTTGACTATATACTGATTTTGGTAAGTGACATCAAATGGTATTTTAAAAGTCAACTTTAATTTGACTCAATCACAGAGATATTATATGTTACTCTAATATCATAAGAAAAATAATCACAAAATTTATTAGTTGGACATGAAAATCAAAAGTTGGACATCAAAATCAAAAGAAAGGAAAAAAAAAAACAGTAGTTGAAATACTTTCAAAGCACCATTAACTATTCTTTGCCCAAACAAAGTATCCACAAGATTTTGTGCATGTGTTTGGTGATGGGACAAAAGTGATAAATGAGGCATTATTCCATAAAGTAGAGGGAGAACAAGGTATGGAATCATAAGCTAGAACTTAACATTTATCAGAATAACCCCACATTCTTGAGCCCTAGCACTGAACTGCCTTGTAGGTTGGCTGAGAATCATGGGGAACACTGTTTGGGATATTATGTACAAAAGTGAAAAAAGAACATTGAATAAATTTACTGAAAGTTTAAAAGAAACTACCTCTAAATTTATATTAAAATCAAAACACTTTTAATTCTATGGCCTGGCACTTCTTATTGGTTGTCAAACGGTTGTTTTCATTGATTCAAAAGCTTAAAAGACAAAATTTAATGAAGGTCTTTAACATTTACACACACTAATAATGTGTAAAAGTCTCTCCTCAAATTACTCGTTTATAAAAAGAAGGAATTTAATTTACTAAAACGTCCTGTGAGTGCGGTAATAACATCAAATAATTGTCCTTCACTTCCTAGTATCTGTCACAAGTGAAGGGAAAATAGTACAAAGGAAAAGAAAATCATTGATATTCAAAAGTAATTAACTTTTAGGGGACTCTAAAATTTCAAAATTATCTAAACTTAAGCACTCTCATCCACCTATATTTTAATTTCTTTTTGGTTTTGGTTTTTGGTTTTTGGGCCACACCCGGCGTTGCTAAGGGGTTACTCCTGGCTGTCTGCTCAGAAATAACTCCTGGCAGGCACAGGGGACCATGTGGGTCACTGGGATTCGAACCAACCACCTTTGGTCCTGGATCAGCTGCTTGCAAGGCAAACACCGCTGTGCTACCTCTCCGGGCCTATATTTTAAATATTTTAAATGTAATTCATGAAAATATGCAGTATTATTTTAAATATTTATTAGGGTCTAGCATTGTTCTTCCTTGAATAAAATTTTCTCTAATACTACAATCTATATATTGATTTTTCATTCATTGTTTTCATTTTCTTTTAAAAATTTATTATATTTAATTAATTTAATAAGTAAATAATATGTAATAAATGTTTTAAATAATTTAATAAAATTATTAGTGTTTTCATTTTATATATACATTAAATTATTTTTGCTCAACATAGTTTTGAGTGTATTTTGGATTTCTGTTATTATAAGCTAAGTACGCATAGAGGGAACTTTGGAAGGCAGTTTTAGGATCCAGAAATATCGGGCTGATTGTCCTCTGTCTGCCAGTTATTAAATTAAAATGTCTTCCCAACTTTATTGAAGAAAATTTTTAGATGTTATTAACTTCACAGATGATTTAACTTTAGGGGTGAAAGGAGGCTACCAGATACTCTGTCACTGTGGCAGTTCAATGCTCAGGGGAAAATGCTGCACATTGCTTGGAACTACTGAAGCCCTGTGGTGTCAGAGACTACAACATTCATTCACAATGTATACTGGATTCATTAAGTTATTAGGATTTAAAGATATAAAGGGACAAGACAGTGATAGTGCAGCAGATGGGCACTTGCCTTGCACTTGGGAAACTTGCATATTAAATACTTCACTCCTTATTGGGCTCAAAGAACATTAAGGTGCAATGGAGATTGAACCAAAGTCAGCTGTGTGCAAGATGAACTTCTTACCAATTGAATTATCTTTTTGATCCCGAAATTGCAGCCTCTTAAACTTTTGGAATTTACTGTCCTATACCATCCTCAAACATATGTTTGTTCTATTCATTGGGGATATAAAGCAGAAGCTTTATACATTATTTTTCAAGTTAAATGAATTGTATAATAGTAAGCAGAAAAAAATTAATTTGCTTTGTGACCTATGCCTTTGCTTTCATTTCTCTGTGATATAGAGTACATGCATATGTCAATGATATGTTAGTATTGAAGTATCTTGGCTTACAATGGGATGGATATTTATGCTTTTGATCAATACACTTCACTTAAAATAAAGTGCCAAAGACCATCCATTGTAATTATGTACTTATGTTATCTGTAGTCATTCCTTCCTTTTCCCAAATACCCTTCACACTGCACTTGGTAACCTCAATTGTCTTGCCCAGAGTCCAGAAGTTCATTTTCACTGAATAGTATCAATTCCCTTTCTTGTTTCTTTTTATATACTAAATATGAATAAGATCATCCAGCATTTGCCATCCCTGTGACTTATATTGTTTAACCAAACACTTTTTAGTTCCATCAGTTGTAACAAACTCCAATATTCTATATTTTCTAATATATCAGTAGTATTCTAATGTGTGTAAATACACAACTTAATTTCCAACTCATCTGTTATTGTGTATTTTTGTTGTGTCTAGATATTTTTTAGTTGGGAATAGTGCTGTGAAGAATATATTGGTGTGCATTTATCTTTTTAAATGAACACACACATTATATATATTATATATATATATTCACACTTATCTATTCAAATATACTATTCAAAATGGGATAGATGCTAAGGAGTAGAATCACTGAATCACATAGAAGTTACATTTAAAACTTTTTTGAGAAGTCTCTACTATGTTTTCCTTAGAGAAATGTAGATCACGTTACCCCCAAAAGTGAAGGTAAGTTATATTTTGTTTTTGGTTTTTAGGCCACACCCGTTTGACGCTCAGGGGTTACTTCTGGCTATGCACTCAGAAATCGCTCCTGGCTTGGGGGGGGGACCATATGGGAGGCCGGGAGATCGAACTTCGGTCCATCCTACGCTAGTGCTTGCAAGGCAGACACCTTACTCTAGTGCCACCTTCCCGTCCAAGGTAAGTTACTTTTTAACTGCATTCCACTTAGAACACTTGTATATCTCACCATAGTTTTAATTTATTTACTTTCTTTTTTTTGTTGTTGTTGAACATATAGTAAGTTTCATTGATACAAAAAATTTCCACCTGATAGTGTGCAGCCTACATTTTCCATGTAGCTTTGAGTATCATGCCATCATGTCATCATACCTACAACTTTTTCAAATTCCTTTTATCTCTTTTCTCTTCTTTCTTTCTTTTATTGGATTCAGTGATCCTAGTTGTGAATGCAGTTTCCTGCACTTTTCAATCTCTAAATAGCCTATGAGTTTTCTTTTTGTTTCAAATGTTTATAACCAATACTCTAAGTCAAATTGCTGCTCTTAAGTAAAATAATTGTTCCTTCAAAATAATGAATAACTTTAAAATAATAAAAAAATCTTTATTTAAATGATATGAAAATATATAGTATAAAGTTATAAAAATAGATAAAATGATATATGAGTAATGCTGATCATCTCACAACATTTCAAAATTGAAGAAAATGCTTTTTTTTACTCATTGATCCTAGAGACCCCTAGCATTCCTTCTCACATGACTTTTCCATCTCCAGTTAAGATATCAGCATGAATTAGGCACTCCAGGCTTGAGGCAAACCCTTCCTAACCTGAAAAACTTCATGGAACATGGATTGATGGACAGGTATTACATCTCCAGTGGAAGCCACTCTGATGGGTTATAACTCCAAAACCTGCCTTCCCAGGAAATTGCACAGCCTCTCAGCCTCGAAACATCAGAAACTCCTCAAAACTCCTTGAAACGCCTTCCTCAAATCTCCCTCCTTCCAGCAAATGGCACCCTTGTTACACAAGCCAGGGCATCCTTGATTCCCTTCTTTTCTTCATGTCTATCAGCTCTAGACTAATTAAATTCATCAACAAATAATGTTCTTCCAACCTTCAAAATAAAGGCCAAACCCAAACACACACACACACACACACACACACACACATACACACACACACACACACAAAGACATATCCTCAGTTAAAGCCCATTTTCATTTTTCCAATTAAACTTGCTTTTCTTTAATTCAAGTTTTCTCACATAAAATTGACATAAGTGGATTCAATCTTCTATAATTATTGTGATGATAAATTTATATTATGTGAAGTAACTATTTTGAAAATTAGAGAGAAACATATAAATGAAGATCATTTCAATTTGTTTCTTTCGCAGTTTGGTCTAATGATGCCCTATATTTTTTTTATAAAGTAAAACATTTAAACACTATTTCAGTATCAACTTCATTCTAACAGTACTTTTTCAGACAAATTTCATATATATATATAACTAAATTATCAAAATATGCCATGCCTTCTTTTTTCCATATATATATATATATATATATATTCACTAATTAATTCAGTTTAGGTCTTTGTAAAAAACTACTTATGCTTAATTTTAAAAATATGATTATTGGATAAGGAAATGATGATATATATGGAGATTTCAAACACCAATGTATAAATAAGTGAAGATTAACATAATGTCAAAATTACTTCTTCATTTTTATTTTGCATTTTAATTACTTCATTTGCATGCATCTGGAATTATGCTATTTTTAAATAGCTTTGATTAGATTAGTTGATGGATATATTACTTGATTTATATTTAGAGTTGTGAATTTCATAGTATTTTTTTAGTTTCTGAATAACTTATAGATAATCTATGTTTTCTTTTTTTTAAACCTCCTAATAAGTTTATTTTAAGCTTAAAATTTTATTCTGTAAAAGCATGTTGACCTTTGTTGAAACTTGATTTGGCAAAATAACATAGTTCAAGTGTTATATTCCAAAAGCAATTAAAGAATTTGTGAAATTAAAAAGAAATACAAAAGTTCTAGAGTAATAATATAGGAGGCAAAAACACTTGCCTGAGCCTGTGATAGATACAATTGAGGTTCAAATCCCTGATATCATATCTGGTTTTTTGAGCGTAGAGTCAGGCATAGCATCTTAGCAGTGCCAGAAGTGGTGCAACATCCATACACGCACATACCAATGACAATATAATGCCATGCTTTTCAACCTCTATAGAGATTCTTGCTTTCTTAGAAAAGTAGATTTGACAGTAGTTGTTTCTATTTCTGTTGTGTGAGTGGTTGGTGGATTAAACCCATGAGCTTGCACAGGAAAGGTAGGTGTTTTGCCATTGTTTTATTCCCAGTTCTTGGATTTAAAAAGTTTTTTTTTAAATAAGCATAATAGCTCAAAGCATTGCCATAAATTTAACATATACATATAGTAAAACATGTATATATATATACTATCTTAGTTCTCTGTTTATAATTTATTTCAATAATAGTTCTAGTAATGTCCATGCAGCCTTACAATTGAACCATGTAATCAGGAAGTTAGCAATTTAGAATATAAAAAATGCTAGAGGTTATCATTTCAAAATAACACAAATATCTAGCCTTTTTTTTTTTGTCCTACTGCATAGCGTATAACAATTTACCTCTATATTCCAGGTGGCATTGATTGAAAGCAGTAGAAGATTCTCAACATCCACTCTATTAGGCTTAAAAAGAAATTATTTATAGTATGTTTGTTGAATAAGGTATTAATTATGGAGTCCTAGATGGAGGCAGATGATGGTGAGATGGATGGAAAGGCCTTTCTCTGTCAGCTGGGGTCACCAGCTTGCAACTCCCTTTAGCCTGTGGGTCTGAAGGTTCAGGATAGCCACGAGGAAATGATCTACAGTCAGGTTTCAGGAGACATCAACTTTATTAAGGCCTTGGCCAACATGTGTGGCCTATAATCTTAAACCTTTTTAAGCATGCTCTCTTTAGCAGCCCTGTCATCTCAACCTCTTTCTGCCATTTCTCCTCCTGCTGCTTCTAGAATCCTCAATCTCCTGCTTAATCCCTCTCAATCTTTGAATCCCCTCTGAATCCTCTTCCTGCCCCTGAGGCAAACCTTTTGTTACCAACCAAAGACCCCTCTCAGAAATGGGCTGGTCTTACCATCAGGTAACATAACACTGGAAGATGGGGGTGGGGTGACATATGTTAAACATTCAAGATTTTAGGATTAATGTGTTGTAAATTACTAGTAATAGCAATATTCTAGCAATAAAAAGATCAGTGAAACAATTGAGGAAAAAGGAACTCATAAAACCCAATTGTGTATAAGTGACCTTATGTAGAGAATCTGAAACCTGATCAGAGATGAGGTTTGATAAGCAAAAACTACGTTATGTATCTCAAAAAAAAAAAAAAAAAAAGAATAGAATTGATGCCTAGTTTCTATTTTATTAAAACAGAATAGAATATCTGGGAAGACTTTCAATTCACTTTAATTATGATTTCCAGTTAAACTTTTTTCCCCACAAATATTTTAATTGTTTATTTAGTTTTAAATCTTCAAAAGAATATCCTGGAGAGTCTCAAATAATAGTTCATTAGGTCGGGCTCTTGCCATCTATATGGCTCACCCAAGTTCAATCCTTTTACCCCATTTGGTCCCTGAAACACCACCAGGAGTAATCCCTGATTGTGGAGCCAGGAGAAATTCCTGAGCTAAAAATGGATGTAGCCCAACCTCTTTCCACACCACCACCATATAAAAGAAGAAAAACGAGATCTTGAAGATATGTCACTATAATTTTAATTTTATAATTAATAATCCTAGACTTAAAAATGTTAAGCTAAGCTATTTTAAAAAAGTATTACTAAGTGGTAGAACCATAATTTTAGCATATGTACATAGTCATAAATTGACCAATATTGTATTATTTTCTATTTATATATAGTGCTTATTCCATAAAGCTAAAAAAATATAAAATAGAATATTTTGGGGAGGTAATAGCAGGAGATTCAGGTATACTTAATGATAGTTATTGTGAAGCTGTTTAATGTTAGCTTACTAATATTTGTCTTAGTTCTCAGGACTTTGAATATATATGTGTTAAGCACAATATGTGGTATTTACCTTTAGCAGATTTGGAATGTGGCATAAAGTAGTACTATTAAGGATAAATAGTATATTATATATCAGAAATCTACAGTGTATTCATCAAACATCACTAAAACTGTAAACCTATTAAATTGCTATTAATTAACCACTTCCACTTTTCATTTCAAGCAAGTTATCTTTTAATACCTTTTTTTTTTTAATTTTGGACAACACCCAGTGATGCTCAGGGGTTACTCTTGGCTATGCACTCAGAAATCGCTCCTGGCTTCCCATATGGGATGCCAGGGGATTGAACCACAGTCTATCCTGAGTCAGCGGAGTATAAGGCAAATGCCCTAAGCACTGCTATCGCTTCTGCCCCATGTCATCTAATTTTTGTACTTTCTGCCTGACTATTCGATTTTTTATTCAGGAATATGCTATACCTACTGCTGCGTCATCGCTCTGGCCCCTTTTCTATACCTTTTTAAAATATTGTTTACCTTTTATTCTACCTCATGTAAGTTATATCAAGTGATATTAAAATATCACTCTTGGTTTATTTTACTTAGCAAAGTGTCTCAAGTTTCATCCAAATAATTGAACATAGTAGGATTGCTTATGTATTATTTACAGCACCTGTCTAGACCTTGTACTCTAAGACAACAGTGATTAGGTATTTAGAGGAGTGATTTGATTTTTGACTACATAAGTTTGTCATTAAATTTTAGTACTCTTTCATACGGATTTTTGTTTTTGTAAACTTAATTGCGCTCAAGGACCTTTTGGTTATTATATCTTTGAGGGCTTTCTATACTATCATCATTCTGTTTCTAATTATTACTAATAGTATGAGAATGTAATACTTTAATGTTAATAATATTTTTTTTAGTTTTCTTTATTTTTGGGGAGGTCACACCTGGCAGTGCTCAGGGTCCTGGTTCTACTCTCAGAAATAGCTCCTGGCAGGGGATGCTAGGATTCGAACCATCATCCTGCATGCAAGGCAAATGCTCTACTTCTATGCTATCTCTCCGACCCCAATAATATTCTTATCATTAGAGTTTGATTACATTGATTTCCTATCAAATACCATAGAGATTAGTATTGCTATACCTAAAGGATAAAAATTCTAAAGATGTTTTACAAACAAAACAATACAAAACTTCAATAAGGTATGTACTCTAATAAGCTCTCGATTATGTACATTCAAGATGTCATATTTCTAAGTGTGCAAAAATAAACTTTCGGACTCTGTATGATTTTCTCATGTTATTTCTTTCAATTTTGTAGGAAGTTTCCTATTCAATTAATATTTAGCTGTTAGTGAAAAGGGAAGTCAACCTTGGCGGATGTCCAGCCCCTTAAGAAAGTCATGACCCAGCCTCCATCAACCTTGGTGGATGTCCAGCCCCTTAAGAAAGTCATTACCCCGCCTCCACCAACCTTGGCAGATGTTCCGCCCCTTAAGGAAGTTGTCACTACTTCGGCCCCACCAATAACTCGTATTACCTTGACGGATGTCCCGCCCTTAAGGAAGTTGTCACTGCACCTTCTCCCTCCCCCTTTTTAGGGTATATAAAAACGAACTTAGAACACCACGTGGTCTTTGTCTCTGTCCTATTCTGGGCATGCTTTGACCCTGACCAATCTGGTCAGAAATAAAGGACTTACTGGAGCATTTGCTGGGGCCTCAGCCTCTTCATTTCTCTGCGTTGGGCAGCTAGATTAGGACGCCCAAACCTTTTATTAGCAAGTATGCAAAATCTTTGGAATTCTTATCTTTGTTGACTTGGGGGAGTTTGTTTCTAACAAAAAGCAAAAAAAAAAAAAAAATGGAAGTAACTTTTATTTTAATTTTTATTTTATTAAAATGTATTTTAGTTTGTGTGATTTGCAACACTTCTAATGATAAGTTTCTATGCATCATACCACACTCATCACAGAGTGTCTGGTTTCTTCCACGATTATCTCAGACTTACCCCTTTATTTACCCTCACCATTCTTGTTTTACTTCCATGGTAAGGTTAGCTCTGTAGACTAGTTCTCAAATTCTACTTCTTTTGACTGGAAATAGCTAATTTTAAATAGATTTTGGTTTTGAATTTGTCCAAATTGCTTCTTTTGCAAACAGTATGCAAATATAAGCTAAGACTTAAGATATGTTTACATAACATATGCAAATGAAGCTTTTTGGTTTACTCCATAATTTAAAATTGTTAGATGTTAAATGCAGTTTTCTCATTAAAATCGTATTACTAATTATGTCCCTAAAGATGTTTTCTAATGTGTAATTACCAAGTAAAATATCTTCTTTAAATATATTTGATGTGCATTTTAATCAACTGGTGAGCACTCATAGTATTTTTTAACAAGATAGTTTCGTTATTTTACTAGAGAAGGATATTTAATCCATTCAATGTGATACACTATTTTGTAATATTATTGTATTGTGCTCAAATGCTTCTATACATTAAACTCCAAGTCCCAAAAGTAATGGCTACCTCAAACATTGATTATAATTAACTATTTATATTGTATATATATACATATATATAAATATATATAATATATATTTATATTGTTCTAATGAGTACCTTCTCAGACTTCTCCCAAGGAATAACAGTTGGAGAAAGAACTATCTAAGAAACATCTTAATTCTCAAAGTTAAAAATGACAAATAATAGAAATTTAGCATGTGAAGGGGGTAGAAAATCATTTTATTTATACAAATTAGTTCAATATCTGCAAATATGCAGTGAGAAGTTAATTTCATTGATGATTTAATTAAACTTCAAAATCACCAAGAAAATAGTTCAAGATCACACCATTTCCTTGCAGGATGGGGAGACTAACTCAGCGTCCCAGAGTACAAACCCCATACTGTTTCTACTGTTGCATACTACTTGAGAATAAGATTCTTATTTTGAGGTGAAGGTCCCAGCTACAGCCTAACTGCTGACTATAAAAATTACACAAGATGTTTACTATATTTGCCTATCTGTTTTCTAATAAGCTTATTTTTTTTGTGTGTCTTTTATTCATTAGTCTTAGTTGCCAACACATAAAATGGGAACCTTGTGTCTGGTTCACAATTTATTCAGTGTTAGACCAACAATAATTGTGAGTTTGGTAAGAATGGTGTTTGTCTATTTTGAAACTTCTGTTCTTATGTGTTTGAGTAAAGAAAAAAATAGGAGATGCTGTAAGAATTTTACCATTTAGTATACATTACACCATTGTATCATGTAAAGCACTGAAATAAAATTGTCTTCTTTTGCCTACACTTTATTTGTAATTATTGATCTGTGATTTTGATACTCAGAACTGGGGGTACACTCAGAAGTTCCTAGATGAGAGAAGATGGTTGCTAGGCAACCTCATCATTATCAAATAGGTCTTTGGACCTTATATTAGAAAACCTTGTTAGTAGACAATTTGAACAACAGTAAAACACCTAATTCTTGTGGCCTCGGAAAACATAGTGATTTGAAATAACTGTTTAAGGCATTTTAAAAAGGTTATCAAAGGAAAATATTGAACAAACATCTACTTTTATTTTTAGGCTTTAAGTGATTTATTTTTGAAAAACATCTTTTGATACTTTGCTTGTTTATTTCTTATTTGCTACATAACCACCAGAAAGACAGCATTTTATAGAAAAGTACATTTATTATCTAGCATTTTTTTATGAGTGGGATGTCTAGGCCTAGTTTAACTGGTTTCTGCTCAAAGTCTAATAAGATAAAATCAAGGTGACAGCAGGACTTTTGGTCTCACTGAGAATCAGGCTACTTTTATAAGTCTGTGTGATTGCTAATGGGATGAACTATATTGCAGTTACTAAACTTAAAATAGATTTGCAACTTTAGAGGCAGCAATATAAAAGAGAACTTCCAACCTCTGAAATTATAAAATATTCTAAATTTTCTCTGTGTTATTAGATATGATCCTCACAGGATAATCTCCTTGTTGGTTAGTTTAATTCACTTGATTGTTATTTTTGTTAAAAATCTTATACCCACCCCCTTTCCCAGAAAGTGCAATATAATCACAGTAGCAGCAGTATCTTTTTATAATCTCAAAATATTTGTGAATACTCCAGGGGAGAGGCTTACATGGGGTTTTGCAAATCATCATAAAATTATGCCTACAACAGATATATATTTAATTGCAATGTCAGTGTTCTACTAAGATCTTAAAATTAGCCATGAGAATAGGTCATGCCATTTTTAAAATTTTATGACCCTTTAACATTTTGTAATAATAAGTTATTACTTCTGTGTGATCTATTTAAATATTATTACAGTTAGTATTTGTTCATGGACTCAAACCATTTTTGGGGGAGGGGAAGAAAAAGCAATTTTATTTTATGTTTCAAATTAATTTGGATACATTAAGTACTGTGTTTTAAGTATATCATTAGGTATATTATCTTAATTTGGATAACGACAGTTTAGTTATTCTGTTTAAAAATATCAAAAAGGCAGCCAACTTAAACAGATATATACAATTCAAGAAAATCTGTGATCACATACAATTTGAAAAACTTACTATTGAGTTATTTAGCATTTATCTGCAAGTAATAAGACATGTTATCAAGGTATTATGTGCAAGAGATTACATATTTTGCATGAGTGGCCCCCTGGGATGCACTTAACTGATGAAAAAAGCACGGGCATTACCATTACTATCTTCAGGTTACAAAATTATTGAAAACTAAGATGTAATTTACAGCTAAAGGGACTCTTGAGTAGTTATGTTTTGGGTTTAAGGAAAATTAAAATAGTCCCATACTGCATTTCACATCTCTAAAAACGGCTTAAAAACTTTTCAAGGGGCTGGAGTGTTAGCATGAAGGTAAGATGTTTACATTTCATGGAGAAGGACAGTGGTTTGAATCCTGGCATCCCATATGATCCCTTGTGCCTGCCAAGGGCGATTTCTGAGTATGGAGCCAGGAGTAGCCCCTGAGGGCTACCGGGTGTGACCCCCCCCAAAAAAAAACCTGTTTGGGGCTGGTGAGGTGGCACTAGAGGTAAGGTCTCTGCCTTGCAAGCACTAGCCAAGAAGGACCGGGGTTCGATCCTCCAGTGCCCCATAAGGTCCCCCAAACCAGGGGGCAATTTCTGAGCACTTAGCCAGGAGTAACCCCTGAGCATCAAACGGATGTGACCCAAAAAACAAAACAAAACAAAAAAAATTTCAAATATATAACACTTGTACTAGGATTTATTTTGAAATAGTTTACAACCAGACTGATTATTACATACAATGACAATTTTAGAACAGCCCAAACTTTAAGAATAATTGACCTTAAAAACTAGTTCATTATTTAAGAGTTCATGTTATTTATTTATTTTTTTAATAATATTTTTTCACTGAAATTAATTCTTTTGTTTTATTCTTTCTTTTTTTTTGATCTTTGTTTTATTTATTTTTTATTTAAACAACATTATTACATACATGATTGTGTTTGGGTTTCAGTCATGCAAAGAACACCGTCCATCACCAGTGCAACATTCCCATCACCAATGTCCCAAATCTCCCCCCTCCCCCCAACCCCCGCCTGCACTCTAGACAGGCCCTCCACTTCCCTCGTACATTCACTTCATTAGGATAGTTCAAAACGTAGTTATTTCTCTAACTAAACACATGCCTGTTTGTGGTGAGCTTCATGAGGTGAGCTGTAACTTCCAGCTCTTTTCTCTTTTATGTCTGAAAGTTATTATTGCAAGAATGTCTTTCATTTTTCTTAAAACCCATAGATGAGTGAGACCATTCTGCATCTTTCTCTCTCTCTCTCTGAATTATTTCACTCAGCATAATTGATTCCATATACATCCATGTATAGGAAAATTTCATGACTTCATCTCTCCTGACGGCTGCATAATATTCCATTGTGTATATATACCACAGTATCTTTAGCCATTCATCTGTTGTAGGGTATCTTGGCTGTTTCCAGAGTCTTGCTATGGTAAATAGTGCTGCAATGAATATAGGTGTAAGGAAGGGATTTTTGTATTGTATTTTTGTGTTCCTGGGGTATATTCCTAGAAGTGGTATAGCTGGTTCATATGGGAGCTCGATTTCCAGTTTCTGGAGGAATCTCCATATTGCTTTCCATAAAGGTTGAACTAGACAGCATTCCCACCAGCAGTGGATAAGAGTTCCTTTCTTTCCACATCCCCACCAACACTGCTTGTTCTCATTCTTTGTGATGTGTGCCAATC
This sequence comes from Suncus etruscus, assembly GCF_024139225.1. NCBI lineage: Eukaryota > Metazoa > Chordata > Mammalia > Eulipotyphla > Soricidae > Suncus > Suncus etruscus. Next base: position 73,812,025 of record NC_064856.1, read on the forward strand.
TCTGGGGTGTGAGTTGGTACCTAATAGTTGTTTTGATTTGCATCTCCCAGATGATTAGTGATGTGGAGAATTTTTTCATGTGTCTTTTGGCCATTTGTATTTCTTCTTTGTCAAAGTGTCTGTCCATTTCTTCTCCCCATTTTTTGATGGGGTTAGATGTTTTTTTCTTGTAAATTTCTGTCAGTGCCTTGTATATTTTGGAGATTAGCCCCTTGTCTGATGGGTATTGGGTGAATAGTTTCTCCCACTCCGTGGGGGGGGGGGCTCTTGTATCCTGGGCGCTATTTCTTTTGAGGTGCAGAAGCTTCTCAGTTTAATATATTCCCATCTGTTAATCACTGCTTTCACTTGCTTGGAGAGTGCAGTTTTCTCCTTGAAGATGCCTTTAGTCTCAGTGTCCTGGAGTGTTTTACCTACGTGTTGTTCTATATATCTTATGGTTTCGGGTCTGATATTGAGGTCTTTCATCCATTTGCATTTAAACTTCGTACATGATGTTAGCTGGGGGTCTAAGTTCAATTTTTTGCAAGTGGCTAGCCAGTTGTGCCAACATCACTTGTTGAAGAGGCTTTCTTTGCTCCATTTAGGATTTCTTGCTCCTTTATCAAAAATTAGGTGATTGTATGTCTGGGGAACATTTTCTGAATATTCAAGCCTATTCCACTGATCTGAGGGCCTGTCTTTATTCCAATACCATGCTGTTTTGCTAACTATTGCTTTGTAATACAGTTTAAAAGTTGGGGAAAATAAAGGCTCCCATATTCCTTTTCCCAAGGAGTGCTTTAACTATTTGAGGGTGTTTATTGTTCCAGATAAATTTCAGAAGTGTTTGATCCACTTCTTTGAAGAATGTCATAGGTATCTTTAGAGGGATCACATTAAATTTGTATAATGCTTTGGGGAGTATTTCTATTTTAATGATGTTAATACTGCCAATTCATGAGCAAAGTATGTGTTTCCATTTCCGTGTGTCCTCTCTTATTTCTTGGAGCAGGGTTTTATAGTTTTCTTTTTATAGTTCCTTCACATCTTTGGTCAAATTGACTCTAAGATATTTTAGTTTGTGTGGCACTAATATGAATGGGGTAGTTTTTCTTAATATCCATTTGTTCTCTGTCATTATTGTTGTATAAAAAGGTAACTTATTTCTGTGTTGAGTTTTCTTAATATTTAAAATGAACTTATTACTACTGTTGCAAATGCTCTTGGTATTATAAGCTCCCCAGTCCTTTAAACAAGATTACCCTAAACCTATACTTGTTGATAAAAATTTATATGCATATTTTAATGTCCTTAGTAGGGAAAAATAAGATAAATTGTAATTCACATGAGCAATAAATTCAATAAAAATGACCTATGCTGAAGAGTACAGTGGATAGGATATTTGCCTTGTTTATACCCAACATAGCCAACACAATTTAAGACCCACTGCAAACCTCACCACATGGGATCCCTAAAAATGTGGGTCAAGACGCATAAGCACTGAACAACTTTGGAAATGACAAAAACTACACAGGTATCTAATATAACTTGATTTAAAGTTGGAAAGATAGCTCAATACATAGAGTATATGCTAAGGAAACCAAGTTTGTATTATAGCATTACATGGTTCCTTAAGAACTGCCAAGACAACTCAACCCTCCCAGGTCTGAACATAGAACTATCAGGTCCAGTTGACTAAATATTGCTAGAGTATTGCAGTGATTACCATCCAACCCCTGAGCATTGCTTGGTTCTTAACACCCCACACAACATATTAAATTTAATTTTGTAGGGGCCGGCGAGATAACATAGAGGTAAGGGTTTGCCTTCCATACAGAAGGATGATGGTTCGAATCCCGCCATCCCATATGGTCACCCGAGCCTGCCAGGCATGATTTCTGAGCATAGAGTTAGGAGTAACCCCTGAGCTCTGCCAGGTGTGACCCAAAAACCAAAAACCAAAAAAAAAAAATTGAGTTTGTATAAATTTAAATTGTTATCCTATTCCAAATTATATATTTTAGACACTAGTCGACTAAATATTACTCCTTTTTAAAAATATTTGATTTTTTTCTTTATTCTTTGGGTATCTCAAAAACAGTGCTCAGGTGAACAGAGACCAGTTTCAGCTATATTAAGCCAACCTGATCAGATGGGTCAATGTTAGGTCTCGGTGATGTTGGGGTCCAAAAGGCCCTAAATAAGGCACTCTAATGGTCCTGCTCAGTTGTGTTTTGGGGCTACATGAGGAGGTCAGGGCCTTGAGCATGCAAAGTTTGCACTCCTGATCATTGAGTTTCTTCCCTCGTTTCAATTATATTTTTCTTTTTATATTTAAAAGCAAGTAATATAAGGATATAGAAGTTGATAGTTCCCATAAAAGAAACCAGACACATAATGAGGAAATCAATTTTGAGCCTAATGTAGACCAGTTTTAAACTAAGTCAAAGTCAAAAGCATTCCTTATCCATTTTTTTTCACTGTTTTTTTCTTCACTTCATTACTTTCTGTTTGCCATTTGCTCATATTTCTCATTACTTGCTGTTATCTTTGTAAAAACCCCACATCGTCCAATAGCTTCTCTTGATGTTGTTTTTATATTTTGATGTTGAACTGAGAAGAAACATATTGTATCAAATGTAAGTTTTGAAATTGTGGAGTTAGAATAATATATGAATTTTAGTTTGATTTTTAAGCTGTGGTTAGAATGTCCTTGAAAGAAAAATTGTATTGGCAGGTTTTTAGCTCACAAGGAGAGAGATACGAGCTCAAAGTGCTGTCAGCTCAGTGACTGTGTCAGGAAGAGAGACAGTGTGAATTTTTTCACATGAGTGCCACTTTATATTTTCACTGACTCTAAAAATATAAAGCATGAATAATAAACATATGAGTGGAATTTTGAAAAAAAAACATGATGTGTTCATTTTACTTTACAATTCAAAACAAATTGCCAAAGGTGAAGTTCTGACTTACAAAGTCTGTCACTTCAATCTATTATTTGTGACATGTTCCAGCTTGCTTTTCTAAATTTTGCATGCATTCTCATATTAATGCACTGAAAATTGTTTCAATAGAATAAATTAGGGAAATATGTCTATGTGAGATTGCTGAGTTTTCTGCTCCAAGCATCACAAGGTTGACATTAAACTGTGGTCGCTCTTTAGATTTTGTTTGGAGACCAATGAAAAATCCACTTGAGGGTTAACAGAATTCCTAGCAATTGTAAGAATAAGATGTCTATTTTCTTTCTATCTGTTGGACTTTCTAATTTCTTAGGGACTTCATTAATTTCTTGCTATGTGACCTCACCCCCTCTTATGTTCAATGTACACTTCTATTTTTCTATCTTTGTCTCTGACATCGTGGTCCAGATATACAGGTTCCTATGATTAGGTTAGGCCTTTACCCAATAGTTTCTTGATTTTAACATCACTGATTTTACATCTGAACACATCTGCAAACTTTATTTTTAATAGTTGTTATAGGGGGTTTCTAGTTCACTGTATTATCAGGTTCCAAAACCTCAAAAGGAATTACAGGCTAGAGAGATAATATAGTTGTTAAGATCTTGAACATGGCATATCTCGAATGGATTCTTGACACTCTAAATTGTCACCGTCCAACAGAATGACACCTAGATGCAGAGCCAGAAGTATACTCTGAGAACTACCCAGTGTGACTCAAAAACAAAAGCCAAAAAACAGAAAGCAAGAACAAAAGAAACAAAACAAAAAAAAAAGAGAGAGAAGAAATTATATAGCAGTGTGCTTTGTTGGAAATTATCTGAGTATTCTAGCTACCATTGTCATGTTTGATATAACTAAGATTTATAGGATAACTGTTTTTACATATGACTGTGAATTATTAATATTTTTAATATCAAAGGTTAAAAATTAAAATTAAGAAATACAAAATCCTTGACAATGTGTGTTTTCACTTTTACTCTTTGGTTATTTCAGAAACTACATTAATGTTCTATGGGGATTTCATTATACATTAATTTTAAAATTAATCCCTTATTAATTTTGATGTTTATTTTTAATAATTATCACTATTTTTTTTAAATCTTATTTTTCTTTAAAACACTCCATTTTATATATTTTAAGTGATATTTAGAATATCAGTAAACAATAGCTATAGAACAATTAGTATGTAGTTAAAAGTTTTAAACTACATGATATACAACTAAGATCCCAAGCCTGCATAAAAACTATACATTATTTTTGTTTATGCATTCTTATTTAAAATGACATTAAAAGTTCAAAATTTATTTGTTTTTTTTGTTTTGTTTTGTTTTTTGGGCCACACCCGGCGGTGCTCAGGTGTTACTCCTGGCTGTCTGCTCAGAAATAGCTCTTAGCAGGCACGAGGGACCATATGGGACACCGGGATTCGAACCAACCACCTTTGGTCCTGGATCGGCTGCTTGCAAGGCAAATGCCGCTGTGCTATCTCTCCGGGACCTATTTGTTGTTTTTTGAGCATGGTTTTAAAGAGAGGTCTGAGTTTACTTTATTGCATGTAGTTGACCAGTGTTTTAATCCACTTGTAGAAGAGGCTCTCCTTGCTCCACTTTGTATTTTTTGCTCCATTATTAAAAGAATAATTGATTATACAATTTGGGGTCAATCTCAGGATATTCAAGTCTGTTCCATTGATCTCAGGGTCTATATTTCAATACCATGCTGTTTTAATGACTACTGCCTTATAGTGCTTTATAGTACAATTTAAATTGTAGTAAGTGATGCCATCATCATTTTCCCAAAGATTTCTTTAGATTTTAATGGGCAATTATTATTCCTAATGAATTTCAAGAGTGTAATATTCATTTCTTTTCTTTCTTTCTTTTTTTTTTGTTTTTGTTTTTGTTTTTGGGTCACAGCCAGTGAGGCTCAGGGGTTATTCCCGTCTATGTGCTCAGAAATCACTCCTAGTTTGGGGGACCATATGGGACATCAGGGGATCGAACCATGGTCTGTCCTAGGCTAGGGCACAAGACAGACACCTTACAGCTTGTGCTACCACTCCGGCCCCATAGGATCCATTTCTTTAAAAAATATTTCATGGTTGTTCTTATAGGGATTGCATTAAATCTGTACAATGTTTTGGTAAGTATTGCCATTTTAGTGATGCTAATTATTTCAATCCATGAGCAGGGTATATGTCTCCACTTTGTTGTATCCTCTTTTATTTCTTGAAGCAGCGTTTTGTAGTTTGCTTTATATAGCTATTTCACTTCTTTAATTAAATTAACTTGATTTTCTGAGGCTCATTTGTGAATGAGATTGTATTTTTTGTTCGTTTGTTTTGTTTCATTTGTTTTGGGGTTATACCCTGTGACCCTGTGACACTCAGGAATTACTCCTGTCTAGGCACTCAGAAATTGTTCCTGGCTTGGGGGATTATATAGGATTCTGGGAGATCAAATTGCAGTCCATCCTAGGTTAGCACGTGCAAGGCAAATGTCATACTGCTTGCATCACTACTCCAGCCCCTTAATGGTATTTTGTAAGGTTTCTTTTCTTTCATTATTTGTATAGAGAAAAGCCATGGATTTTGCATACTAATTTGCTATCCTACAAATTTACTATATAAATCTATTGTTTCTAGAAGGATTTGGGTACTTTATAATAAAAGAAAGAAGGAAATGCCATAGCCCTTTGCTTACAGGCATGATAGTTGAAAACCAGCAGGACTGCTGTGGTGCAGGCCTAGCCTCCATCCACACTGAAAAAGGGGTGTGGTCCTCGCACACACTGCTGAGAAAAGGCCACTTGTGCTTTAGGTTAGCACTTGGCAGGATAGCAACAACTAACTTATTGAACATTAATGTATGATGAGAAATAACAATGCCGAATACATAAAAAACGAACTGTGTGCCTTTGCCCCTTGTATTGAAACAAGAATTTTTGGAACACACCTTACTCTCAGATGATGGAATAATCTACAATAATAACTTTTTCAAGCTTGAGAATCTGCAATAATATTTTTCCAAATTGGTAAAATTTCTGCTCAGAAATCGCTCCTGGCAGGCTCGGGGGACCACATGGGATGCTGGGATTCAAACCACCGTCCTTTTGCATGCAAGACAAACACCCCACCTCCAAGTTATATCTCCGGCACCAATTTACTAATTGTTTATGTGATTCTGCTATGTTCCTGATTAAGCAGCATGATGGGTTTTGTTCACATGTTCTGTTTTTATTGTACCTTTGTGTTTATAAACTACTTATGTCCCCAATTCCTAGAATGGGTTACTCAAAGGCTCTAACTAACTCTATCTTCACTCTTCTGCCTCTAATTTTCTCTTCAAAATAAGTGAAATCAAGCAAAATCAAAGGGAGAACCAGACCAGGTGGCAATAGTTCATAGGATTGAGATGCATACTTTCTGTTTCAGACATCCAGGTGTGATCTCTAGCACTGAATTTCCTTTGAGCATTGCCAAGATCAAATCTTCAACTGTAACAGTCTGTTACTAATTATAGTTTGTGTTGTGACTTACTAAGAAAAATGTGAATATTTCAAATTTAAAACTGTTGCAGCAAGACACAAGCAAAATTTGAAAAAAAATACTAAACCTAATAGGATGAGAATGATACATACAGTTATGATTTGAGGAGTAGATTATATATTTCCCAATTTTTTTAGCTTCAGCATATCTATAACTCAGATTTCTGAACTTGCTCAATAAAATAAAGCACATTTTTAGAGCATAGATATTAATTTTTATTTTGTATTAAATAAAAAACCATGTGTTTATAAAATAAAGTTGATTCCACATTGGAGAGATAACATGTTTGAGGGAATTAAAGTACATATATAAAAATGGAGACTAAAACATTTTAAATTAACGTTTGACTCCAACAGTTCAATATAATTATATTTGTTCAATATACAATAGAAATGGTTATGTTTAGCATATCTAATAAAATATATTTAATGTATATTTATAGATAAATATAAAAGAGATAAATGTCTATTTCCTACGTATATAGTATTTGTCTGCAGTAGAATAGCATCAGGGAACAAAAAAATATGAGACAATTTTAAAGTAAAAACATATTTATATGACTAGAAGTTTTTCTCCCTTTTACTCAATTGTACAGCCAAAGTAAGTGCTCCTTATAGTTTCAAATGCCAAGTGACAGGGATTTAGTAAATATCAGTTGAATGATCCAATAAATGAAGTCATTAACCTTCTAAAATTCAACTATAAAACAGAAAATTAAACAGTGCTATAAAGGGAATGAACAAATAGAAGTCATGGAATAAGATAATGTAGAATCAAAGTTGAAGAGAAGATTTGAATAATCAAAGTTTAAACAAGAATCGCTCAAGGTCATGGAAAAAGGAAGACTCTTCTCTAAATGAAATATGTATAGGACTCTCAAAAACCTTGAAACCCAAATCATCATTTGTGGTCTGCCTATGATTGATCTCTGTCCATTCTCCTAGTTGCCAGTAAACATGTTTATGTCATTTTATTCATTTCTTATGGCACTGATAAAGAATAATCCATCTTATATTTTTAACATTTCATCAAATTCATTATCATGGAACACATCATTATAACCTAATGTTAACCATAATCACAGTGACACAGGAAAATCGCTATGGAAAATCAAAGAAGAACTAAATATGTTAGACCAGACAGGACAGAGAAAAGGTGATTATGAAGATAATTTGAACTGTTCTTCAGACAGTCTATAAATTTAAGAACTGATAAAATAAGGGTTTTACATTAGAAATTTACTTCCTAACCTCACTGTTTTCCTTTATTTTTTTTACTTCATAACCTCACTGTGCATCTGAAAAACTTTATCCAAAAAGTCTTTTATTGCTGTGATTGACTTTTCCTGGAAAACTATTTCTTCAACTTCTCTCTTTATTTCCTCACAGCTAACTTTTTCTTTTCAACCAAAAAATTAGACTATTATGAATCATATTCAATAATCTTTTCTGCTAAGAAATTTTTATACTTTTATAAATTTTACCTCTCATCATGCTGCTTCATAACATTTCTACTAATATCCTTGTGAATATTTGCTGTGGTAGTAATAAAATAAAACAATTAATTGACTGTAGGTCATGCTGTGAGGATTAGTATTATTATTATGAATTTCCTCTATAAGTGAAGAGAGAAACCACTTATTAAAATTTCATTACTTTATTTTGATTGCATAAAGTTCAACACACTAGCAAGCTAGTCGGTAGTTGCCAAGCTTGATTGATTTGATATTACAGAATGAGACTTTGATGTTCATTATTGAATGTTTTGAGTTTCCTGAGTACCTGAGACAATTACGATTAAAGTAATTTGAGACTTCTAAAAGCCAACTAATATATCCTGCAAAACAATTTTTAAATATTCTGGTTACAAGATTGTTCATAATAGTATTTTTCTCACAGATAAAGTTGTTCATGATGAGTCACATTCATAAAATGTACAACTTTCATCAGTGTACATTTCCTGCCACCAATTTCCCAGTTTTCCTCTCACTCTCCAAATGCTCTCTTCCCTTTCTATTGCATCAGCATAAACATATATATTTAATCTATCTCTCATTCTCTCTTTTCCTTTTATTTTTTCTTTTAGGCACTTCCTTTTATTTCTTCTTTTGGGCACAGTGCACATTTCCCTCCATCAATGTCCCCAATTTTTCTTCCCTCCACCCTCACCTACCTGCCTCTGGAGCAGGCAATTTACTTCTCTCTCTTTCATTCTCTTTCTCTCCTTTCTTTTCTTTTTGATACTGTGGTTTGAACTATTAATAATTAAAGGGTACCATGTTTATTATGTCATTCCAGTTCTAGTCCACAGAGATCAGTTTCAACCAGCGCAGTCAACCATGGACCATTCAATGACCTAACTGCATTCACGACTTTTTGTGGCAAGCTACTTACCATGGGCTGGTCCTCCTGATCCTCATCTCTTTTCTTTCTGGGTATTATTACCTTACTGTCTTTTATAATTTTATAGTCCACAAATAAGTAAGATTATTCTAGGTCTCTCCCTCTGACTCATTTCATTCAGCATAGTAATCTCCATATACATTCATATATAAGGAAATTTCATGTCATTTTTTTTTCTAACAGCTTCCTGTCAATAACTTTAATGAGAAAGGAAAGATTAGGAGACTAAATGCTTAGTGGCCAAATTTAGATAGGGAAGATGAAAAGGAAACCAAAGTTACTATTGCTTTCTGAATATGCAATTTCCAGTCATATACATTCTAGATATTATTGATCATAAGAATCTTCAAGAACATACCTTTTCTTTATGACTCAGTACATTTGCATTAATCACATATTCAGTTTCTGTACATTTCCATCTCTGTCCTCTAACTCTTAAATTACTGTTAAAATTTGAACAGCTCCCCTTTGCTCTTTTATTCTCCCAAATGATAGTTTTATGACAGATGATCTACTATACTATGGCATATGTTGTGGTACATCTAACTTCTCGGCAGTCTCTGTGTAACTGTAAATGTTACAAAATGTTTATGAAATGAAAGAATGAAGGAGAAAATTGGAAAATGAGATTTCATTTCTGAGACATTTTAGTTCTCACAAGTGTGTCATTAAATTACATTTAGCTATCATATTAAATACAAAAAGAAAATTGAGTTTTTATAAAAGAGAATAAAAGTAATGCACAGATGTTTTAAAAACTAAAAATCCACCATTTCACTTCTGTGGAAATTTCAATAAGAAGACCTGACTTTTTGTGAACAAAAGGATAAAAATCATAATGATGCATTTAACATTGAAACATACATTATGAGGGATGTTAAAAGGTATAATTTGGATTATTTTTATTTTTTTAGATGTACCCAGAATGTAAATGAATGGTATTATATATCTCTTTGAATCTCTATAAGAAATGGCTAAATCTTTAATGGTAGTCTGGTTCAGATATATTAATTCCAGAGCACAAAGATTATATATGTGTGTATTTATATAAATATGTTTATATACATTTTACATATTTTATATATAAAAACACACATATATGTTATAGAGGCATTATGGAAATAATAGAGTTATGTGTCATTAAAACTGTACAGGTTTGGGGCCAGAGCAGTGGCCAGCCATAAGGCATTTGCCTTGCACAAATGACATAGGAAGGAGCGTGGTTCAATTCCCTAGCGACCCGTATGGGCCCCCAAGCCAGGAGCAATTTCTGAGTACATAGCCAGGAGTAACCCCTGAGCATCAAGAAGTGTGGCCCAAAAACAAACAAACAAACAAACAAAAACACACTGTATAGGGTTAGAAAAGAATAGATTATATTCCAGTTACTATTAAAAATAAATTATACAAATCTGTTTATATAATCTTTTAAGAAGAAATAAAGTTTAAACAATACAAATAGGTGAATGGATATGTCAACATATCCATTTATATAATTAATGTATGTGATGCTATTTTCAAAATACACTTTATATAAATTTAAAGAAAATCTTGGCTAATTGAAGTCTAAAACTTCAATGTTTTTTTCCATCAAAGCAGAAATTATATACATTACTGTCATATTAAAGAAAATATAGTTCTAAGATTATTAATAAAAAAATAGCTTGAATAATAGAGGAGAACAGGGTCAGAAGGTAGTACAGGAAACAGGATACTTTCCTTGTATAGCACGTCACCAATTTAAACCCTGGAAATCACCAGGACAAAACAAGATAAAATAAAAATTAGTGCTTAAATTATAGGAAGTGTTGTTCATAAAATACTCTTGCATTGATTAAATTATAGCAAACAAGTGAGAGGAAGGAATATAAGAAACTATGTAAAGTATCCTAATACATATTCTTTAGTGATACCTGGATATTAGCAGACATTCAATAAATTGTCCACTTATGAGTTCTGTTATCTCGTTTTAAGGCAAATTTAAATAACTTGCATTTTATTTTTTAAATTAAAATAACTTTAATTTGTATTTCTGTTTCTGATTTCATAATTTTATACTAAAGACTGTTATAAAACCATATATATGAGAAGCAATAATCAAACTTTAATGACCATGTTAGTAAGAAATGTTGAAAGTAATTGAATTTGCCTTAGAGGTTGATAACTGTAAAGCAAAACTAAAGTGTTACCTAATAATAATAATTATGGTAGTAAAGAAACTAATTTCAAAAAATTATTAACTTTAATACAGAAAAAATTTATATAAAATACTAGAATATATAATGCATAAAAATAAAGCTTATTAATAGAATATTTTAATATATTTAAAGTATAAATTGGTGTTCAGTATTCAGAGAAATATACATGGCTATTGAGAATAGGGTCAATAATTTTGCTAAAATGATCATAAAATATATTTCTGATATTAAAAGTCATCATATATAAGAAAATTCTCTTATTACTTTTCAGGAAAATATTTAGCTTTACTTTGCTTCATCTCATTTCTTTGTACATTTGAAAAGCAAATTCAAAGAGAGGCCCAAATTGATAATATAGAAAGTAAAACCACAGCTTAATTGCTGGTCCCACAAATTGTTCCTTAAATAAGTCCAAGAATGATTCCTGAGCACAAACTTATGAGTAAAGCCTGAAGACTTCTGGCTATGCCAATCTCAGAAAAGAAAACCATTACAGAGAAAAAGAAAATGAGAGAGAAATAGCCAAAGAGAGAAACTGAGAAATAGAGTGACAAAGAAGAAAAGAAAGAAGAGAATATGAAAAAAGCAGAGGTGGATGGATCTGTTGATCTAAGACTGAGAAATCTGAAGAATCCTTATGACCTGTTGAGAAACAAAATTATTAAAAATAAATTAAACATAAGTTATTTTTCATTTATTTATATTTTGTTGCATTTGCTTTTCTTTCATGTTTGCTTTTATTTTTTTTCGTTTTTGTTTTTGGTTTCTGGGTCGCACCCGATAACGCTCAGGGCTTACTTCTGGCTCTATGCTTAGAAATCGCACCTGGCAGGCTCTGGGGACCATATTGGATGCTGGGATCCAAACCACCGTCCTTCTACATGCAAGGCAAATGCCTTACCTCCATGCTATCTCTCTGGCCCTACATGTTTGCTTTAATCATTATTTGCATCTGCATTTGTGTACTATGGATTAATTACCAAATTATCCCTTGCTTCTAGAATTTATGCATATAAACAGACACACATACACAATACATGCACATACACACATTAAAGTGTTTGCTTAGTAGAGTCAAGGCACTGCACTCCTTTAGAAAAAATGTTTAATGGTTGGGGCTGGAAAAATAACATGGAAGTAGGGCATTTGCCTTACATGAAGAAGGATGGTGGTTCGAATCCCTGCATCCCATATGGTGCCCCAAGCCTACCAGGAGCGATTTCTGAGCATAGAGCCAGGAGTAAACCCTGAGCACTGCTGGGTAGACCCCAAAACAACAAAACAAAGAGTTTAATGGCACTAGAAGAGCAGTTAATTATTAATTATTAATTAATAATAATTTTATTAATCAGGCAAAAATAATGAGAATTAAAGAAGGGAGATCACTTTTTCCAGCTCCTGGAAAAAATAGATGTGGAAGTGATGAGAATGACTGTGACCCCAGATCAAGGAGGACACAATTATAAAAATAAATGTCATCAGAGAAATAAGAAAACATATTGCATCAATGAAAATGAATAGATTTTTCTAAAGACTATTTCATAAGGAAAAAAACCCTAAAAATATATTTTTGTTAGTTGGTAATTTACTTGATCTATCAATATTGAAAAAACCTAAATGACAATTCTATAAAATTAGTCTGGGAAATCTTCCAGAAAATGAAACACACACACACACACACACACACACACACACACACACACACACACATCACACTTGAAAAAACTAGGAATGAAAAATTAAATTCAACTGATCGATTCAATAGGTTCTTGAAGGTCAAAGTCTCTTTATAAATCCTGCCCTCTTCCAGTTTCCTGTTAGACTTGTTTCACTTTACCTTGCCAAGTATAACCCCAAGGCAGCTTCTCTTATTTATTCTTAACCCTGGCCTGCACAGGATAGCAGCACTACTGAACTCAGCAAGAAGACAAAACACAATACATTGCAAGACATAAGAATACTGCATACATTTTCAGACAGCTCATATTGGAATTGGCAGTGGTAATTTGCTTAAAATTGGTGACATTCAAATACAACTTGAATTGTATTTTGTGAGGACTAGACTGGATTGAAATGCAAAATTGGGGGTGAATGAACTGTAAGATACATTCCAATTTTATGTTTCTTTTCACTATTCTAGCTTTTTTGAAATTTATTCCTCTTGAGTTTAACTTCTCACCGTTACCATAAAATGAATTGATTTCAACAGTACTAATTTGTAGAACTACATGAAAGATGTGTTAAAGAATGCCTCTTTTCCTGTACTTTGATGTTCCAGAAATATCATTTTTTTGGGGGGGCCACACCTGGTGATGCTCAGGGGTTACTCCTGGCTATGTGCTCAGAAATTGCTCCTGGCTTGGGGGGCCATATGGGATGCAGGGCATGGAACCAAGGTCCGTCCTGGATAGGCCATGTGCAAGGCAAACACCCTACCGCTGTGCTATCGCTCTGATCCCCAAAATATCATAATGAGCTTTATTGTTCCTCCTTAAAGAGTGTCATTTAGTCCTCATGACTAAAGAACACAGTGCAAATATTAACCCTATATTTTTAAATCATCATAAATTTTTATATAACAACTGATTTTCTATCTTTATTTTCAACTGAGTTGAACTTTAAAGTTTCAGGCTGCCATTTACAAGATTGGCTTAATAAAGTAAAAAACCATATATTTTTTTTTAGTTCTTTATAAAATCTCCTTCACAGATATGTTAATTTCATTTCAATTGACTACCCACAGAAAAGTCAAGTACCTCTTGCAATCCTCAACTTAAATTAGATTGCTCTCATGGGGAATGCAAAGCTTTACTAAGACTACAATTATATAAAGACTATTTTAATAAAGAATGATACACATTTTTTATTTTAAGTATAACTCAATAAGGGTTGAAAATATTAGTGACCTTTTAATTCAATTTTTACAACTGCATATTGATTACACCATTTTAAAAACTGATTTTTTACACATCAAGATTTTGCATAAGGGCTCTACGTATTAACTTATATTGCCACTTAGTAAAAACAATGTTTGAGTAAAAATATTATCACTTTTAAACTGATTTTTGATGGTGAGAATTCTTCTGATTTCCCAAGAAATATGTTTTTGAGAATGATTTCTTATCTCACAAAGTACGTGAGATCTAAACCATGTAAGAACAGTAAAACTGTAGAATTGACTTTTCTCTCCCCATAAATAATACTCTACATATTTACTTAATTCATGCAGCCAATATATAATGTTTTTTAGTATGGTATCTTTAATGCTCATTTAATACATTAAAGCTACTTAATTCTGCTATAACTAACTACTACAGTAAACACTTTGAAATTTCTTATTTGATAGCATTGTTAATTAGATATCCAATGTATATGTGAACTGACTATACTCAGTGAGAACAGAATTGGGCCCTCTTTGTAAATTAGGACAGAATAATCTTTCTGTCATGGCATGCAGCATAGATGTCTCCATTATAGGGGAAGCAAACCCACCAAATGTGTCTATTGACTTTCCTGGTACAGAGAGCTGATATTTTCCCCAAGAAATATTTTAGTCAGCAGGCCTGTTGGTGAACGTTAATCATACCCCCTATGTGGATTACTGGCAATATTTCTGACATTCATGATATGATAGCGACATTACAATTTCTTTCGTACTATCTGGCACATTTTCTCCTTTGCAAAAATACAGGCCAAAATTACAGGCCTCAGTCTATGACTAAGGGAAATTTTCAGCACCAAAAAGTCTGCAGCTAGTTTCACCTCCTGGCCAGATAAATCTGCATTTCTAAAAGGATAGTGGTCAGTGTAAATGCAAATCAGTTTTTCTGGTTTCAACTTCTAGGTGGTACAAACAGGTTCTAGCTTTCTTGCCTTTTGCTATTCAGGCTGGCTACAAAATTGTAGCAAAACAAGTTTCTCTTCCTTTGTCATAAGAACCTTCTTCCTAAACCAAGAACAGCCCCTTCTCATGTTACTTCTTACCTTGTTAGTTCGTGATTTTTTCAGCTGTATCGACTAGTTTTTTGATATATATTTTTGATATATATTTTAGGGCCCGCCTTTTGTTTGTCAATGTGGAAATGCCTTGCATACCAGAAACTTTTATATATTTTCCAACATGGGGAGAGTAAAATTGTCTCATGTCTATTGAAGGCATGGGTCCCCATACAATTTATTTTGTGTGGTCTCATTATTTCTATTTATTATTATTTATTTATTTATTTATTTATTTATTTATTTATTTATTTATGTATTTATTTATTTATTTATTTTGGTTTTTGGGTCACACCCGGCGATGCTCAGGGGTTACTCCTGGCTGTCTGCTCAGAAATAGCTCCTGGCACGCACGGGGGACCATATGGGACACCAGGATTCAAACCAACCACCTTTGGTCCTGGATTGGCTGCTTGCAAGGCAAACGCCACTGTGCTATCTCTCCGGGCCCTCATTATTTCATATTTCATATTTTACCACCTGTGCAATCCACTCTTCCTAAAGTGGATTCATCGAAATCCCACTGTTGGCTGTAGGAGAGAAGTTGCCTCCAGTATCTTTCTTTTGTTATTTAAATTGATTTTTGTATTTCTTTGGCTTGTGTTTACATGACATCTAGCCAATAATGCCAGTCAAATGTTTTTTATATGGAATCTCTCTCATACTGACTATTCCTCATCTATCTTCATAATTTCCAGTGCTATTTTGTTAGTATTCCTAAATTCTATTTTTCTTATATTTTAGGTACCTGTACATATATGATGTTTTATGATACATAACATTTTATCATAAACTATATTATTAATTAAAATATTTTTGAACTTGAAAAAGATAGATTTTATTGTTTATTTATAGATTATGGCAACATATGTTGTTGCTCAGGTATGAGACAATATACAGTGTTCATTTTATTTATATTTATTTATTTATTTATTTATTTATTTATTTATTTATTTATTTATTATGGTTTTGGGGCCCACACCTGGTGGTGCTCAGTGTTACTCCTGGGTCTTGCTCAGAAATTGCTTCTGCCAGGCTCAGGGACAGACCTAAGGTCTCAGGTGGGCTAAGTGTAAGGCAAATGTCCTACCGCTGTACTATCATGTTTACCCCTGTATTGTCCATTTTCAAATTAATATAGTCAGAAGCACTTTCAAGGGAAGTGCTTTAACTTATGTACTATATTTGTTGCAAGAAATTATATAGTTCTTTTTGAGTTAGTTTTTGGGCCACACCCAAAAATGCTCAGGGATTACTCCTGTCTGCACTCAAAATTTTCTCCTGGAAAGCCCAGAGCATAATATGTAGAGCCAAAGATTAAACCAGGGTCAGATGCATGCAAGACAAGGGCTCTTTGGCCCCCACTGAAAAGATAGTTATGCATTTTATGATTTTAAAAAGGAGGTTCCTCTTTTTTTTTTTTTTTTTTTTTTTGGTTATTGGGCCACACCTGCAGTGCTCAGGAGTTACTCCTGGCTGTCTGTTCATAAATAGCTCCTGGCAGGCACGGGGGACCATATGGGACACCAGGATTCGAACCAACCACCTTAGGTCCTGGATTGGCTGCTTGCAAGGCAAACGCCGCTGTGCTATCTCTCTGGGCCCAAGGAGGTTTTTCTATACTTTTTATATATAGAAATTTTTTTTTAAATTAAAACAATAATACATATTTCTATTTGTATTAAGGAACTGCCTCAGATTAAAGAAAACCTACCAGGGGTCTCAAACTCAGTTTACCTGGGGGCCACAGGAGGCAAAGTCGGGATGATCCTTGAGTGCAAAGTCAGTAGTAAGCCTTGAACATTGGGGGGTGTGACCCAAACAACTAAAACATAACAAAACAAAAAAAGATTCCTTTAGGGCAGGGCCACAAAATGTTGTACGGAGGGTCGCGAGTTTGAGACCCCTGAAACGATGAGGGATTTTCTCCAATTACCTTAAAGCAATTGGACTTTCTGGCATATATCTGAATAATTCTGAGCAACATACTTTAGTTCAGAAAATCTCTGAAGTTTCTTGAACCTAGTGAATAGCAATTTCTAGTAATATATTTAACTGTCATTTGATTTGTTTTCTATAATTTTGTAAAATTTGGATTATAATTCAATATAGATCATTTTGTTGCTCAGATTTTGTCTGTCACTTCATAGAGTTGTATTTTGAACTGTTAATTAGTATCATGGCATTCTATCCTAAAAGTTGGATGTTGAACTTCAAGTAAATACTCTTTGATTGTATTTCTCAGCTAAATGAAGTTCAGACTGGCTGTGTATTTAAAAATATTTTCAAGTGTGCTTTTTATTTTATTGAGAAATTTGCACATGTGCCACTTTTTAGATTATCCCTGGATTCATTCTCTTGTCTATTTTATTTTTCTTCTTAGAATCTGTTTCATGTAATTATTTATTCTCTCTTTTACATTGGTATATATATATATATATATATATATATATATATATATATATATATATAAACACACACACACCATAGAATAGAATAGAGAGGTTTTATTTATCCTATTTACCACTGTATAATTTAGAGAGTCATGCTTGGAGTATATTGGGGGTCCAACATATTCTTAAGATATGAAACAGTCTTACAAACAAAATAGAATTTTGACAAAGAAGCAAATTCAGCAAAGCCTCCTAATATAAGAAAAGTACAAACTAAAATTTTATCACAAATTATTTGTCTTGGTTGCTTTCTTTCTGTGCAGTTCGAAAGATTACTTTTGAACCCATGTTAATTAAAGATGCTATTTTGAAAATACTGTTTCATATGGAAGGAGTTGGAAAACAATTTAGACCAATTAACCCTCAAGAAGACTAGCACTTTTGCAGATCCGCATAACCCGAACAAAACAGATAAAAACAAAAACAAAAACAAAAACTTTGAGAACGCCTTCACACATTACAGTTGTTTCAGTTAGAGAGTTCAGGAATGAGATCTGTCCTAAATAATAGAACACATGCCTTATATGTGGGAGAAGCTGAGTTTGATAACCAGCACTGAACAACTCTGAAGCACTATTAGGTATAGTCCCATGAGACTAGCACTTTTTGTGAGATCTCTCACAACAATTAAAAACTTTAGAACTTGGACTTTCATCAAGAATTGCAGATATTTTTATGAAAAACCTATTGTTAAACATTTGTTAGCTATATTTTAAGTTATTGTTATTATTTATTTTACTAATAAACTATAGCATTTCACTGAATTTCTATTGCAGTCATTGTACTTTTGTGAAAAAATACACAGACATATTTCTATCTAATGTCTTCAGTTATTCTTCCATATTTAGAGAAATATTGTCCCTTATGTAAATTAATTTTATATCAAGAAAATATTTCAGCTGTTAATGTTTTTTTCTGCCTTCTTTATAGCTGTTGGTTTGTAGAGGAATGTGTGTATATTTATTGGCATCTACAATGAATGACATGTACCTTGTTTTTATGATAATGTAATACTTTTGAGTATACCACCTGACTTCCTACTTTACTAAACATAAAATATAAACAAGTGTATAAAGTGTTTTTAAATGCATATTTAAAATTGATATCACCAACAACTGAAAGATCCACTCAAAAACAGCTAGAAATATCTATCTGATATTTCAAAGCTATGACCTTAAAATGAACTGAGGAAGAAATTTTAAAAAATTGTCTATGCCATGCTTATTAACTTTCCACCTACCCCTTGTGAACTGCATAAATCACATGGTGAGCACAGTATGAGTTTGAGCTCTTTGCACTGACACCCAGGGATGCTTTTCATCCAGCACCTTTTAAATTTAACTCTTCTCCGAGTTTAGGAGAGGTGAGTCAATCATAGGTATCTCTAAAACCTATCTAATATATAAATTTCACCCCTCTGTCAACTCAGCGATGCAGTATATATTCACATATATGGAGTCCTTGTTTCTGCTCTACTAGTCCCAAGCATAAACCCCCTCCCCCATACACACTGAATCTTCCTCCCAGAAACAGTAAATTGCATAGCTCTTTCCTAGCTTCCTTCTTTGTACAGCTTTTCAATTTGAAAAGCTGTTCAAGAATGATACATGAATCCTCTGGAGTGAGTTTCAGAGCTGAACATTTTAGCAAAAATGCCTATGGGGAATCCATATATTCTTATTTATATGCACTAGATTCCCCATGAACATTTCTCTCAATTTTCCTTTTCATTTTTCTTTTCCAAGAAGTTAGTTTTTGCCTCTTGTAGTTGAATCATAAGTCTCTTGCCTTGACCATGATAAAGATGCTCAGATTGCTCAGTAATCTAAGCTTGGATGACTATAAAGGCATGCAACTTTATTTAAGTAAACTACTTAGTCTTTCTGCAGGTTAGTTTCTTTCCATTAGTGGGAAAAATAGTACTAAAATCCTAGAATGATTGTATTTCTTTAAGAAAATGAAAATGCTTTTAACAGTATTTGGTACAGGATGATTTCTATATAAATATTTGCCATACTGTCACACATATTCCTATGCACAAGGCTTTATCATTTCTTTGATCTTATATATACAATTAATTTGTTTATAATCCTAGTAATAATTAATTGATATTCAAGAGAATTCAAGAGAATCATAGGTAGGGGATTGCTGTGTATTATTTCATGCTTTGTTACACCCCTTACTCTAGTGTTAAGTATATTAAATTTTACTAAATCAAGTATCAATTCTAACATAGACCTTACTGTATTATGGAGACATCCTATTTCCTACGAATACTATATAATTTATATGTTTCTTTTCATATTTCCAATTCCCTCAATCATAAAAATAAATCATTTTAGGGACATCTAAAAGTTTACTATCTTGAGATTTTAATTTCATCTTTAAAATTGTTTTTACTCTGCTCAACAATTGCGTTTTGGTTATGTTTTATATGTCTTCCATAATATATATACATATATATTCATGAGGCATAATTTACCTTCATAGTAATGAACAAATTTGCACTTTATAAGATTTTTTTCCAAGTGCATATATTGTTTAAATCATATTCATATAGTTATAGACTATATAACTTAATTTCCAAAATCTACCTTGTGTCTCATCCCATTAAACCTTTACCAACTCTTTTAGATGAGACCCATTTTGAAGTCTATCACCATAGTTAAACTTGACTGCTTTATATTGCCTATGAAATATGATATTAAATATTTTTCTTTATGTGTTACTTATAGATTATAAGCTCCAGACAAAGTCACAGTAAAGTTTACAGTAAACTACAGTTATTTATTACATAAAATCTTTCTTAGTTTCTTTTTGGAGTACTGTGGATAATCCATTGTCTAGCAAAGAAACTTTGCATTTTGATTAGTATTATTAATTGTCAGATTTCATAGAACATTACTCACTTTAGTCTTGAAATGTCTATAGTGTTATAGATAATGGTAATACAAGCAGGCATTTTTCACAATCCACACATAATATCTATATATTATTTTCCTTAAGACATTGCAATATTGCTTACATACATTCATGAAGACATTTTTTTTTAATATTGTGAATAAGCAGTATGACCCTGAGGGTGTTTTTTCTACTGTTCTATATACATAGTCAAATAAAGAACCTTAAGGGAGTTTCAGATAAAGTGATAGCTTTGCATTATTTACAGAGAAGATTATAAAGTACCATAACTGTTTTTTCTCTACATTATCTTTCTATCCATGATTTGGTTATATCTGTTAAATATGTATAAGTAATTCAGTCTTCCCCAAAATATATCTTCTTGTAAAAATAAAAAAAATTCAGTACCTTTTTGAGTCTCTGGTAGTTAACAATTTAAAGAAAAACCTCCTTTTATTAAGAAAGAAAGAATATGTTATAACATGTTTGTAATATGTTATTACATTTCTATATAATATAATTATATATGTTCACATAACATATATGTAACACATATGAACATATAATATATTATTGTGATATAACATAGCATGAAACATTAAATGATAACTTATTCAAATGATGCATGGAAACCTCTTAATTAGATAATTTAATTTTTTTTTTTGGTTTTGAGAGCCACACGTTGTAGTGCTCAAGGATTACTCCTGCTCTGCACTCAAGAATCATTTCTGGCAGCCTACGGAGATCAAATGTGATGCTCAAGATTGAACTAGGGATGACAGCATGCAAGTAACCTATCCTTTCTACTATTGCTCTAGAGTCTAGACCCATTTAAGCTTTTCAATGAAGATGACATAAAATTGAATTTAAGATTATGTGAAAACTGAGAATCATCTACTTTGCATTTAATACTTGCACGTCTTCTACTTTGTAAGGTCATATACATCTTGTTATAGGACTCTGGAGTTTGTTCATAAAGAAGGTTATAACGAACCAGAAAAAATTTCTTTCTTCACTCTATTTTACATTTGTTTTGTCAGGTGCTATCTTATGTTTCACCTAATGCCAAACCATCTATTGTAATGTTAAAAATTTGTAACAAAGAAGAGTCTTAAGAAAGTTCTTCAATAGCCATTCCCTAAAAGAAAATGTTCTAAACCTATGCCTAATGATAACATAAAGATTTGTACTATATATAGCTTGATGAAATTATATTACATGTGAATTTCAAGTTCATAGTTTATATAAATTATATTACATGTGGATTTCAAGTTCATAGTATATATATACATATATATATGTATATATATATATATATATATATATATATATATATATATATCTCGTTCCTTGGGCCAGAGCAATAGCACAGCGGTAGGGCATTTGCCTTGCATGCAGACAACCCGGAAAGAACTCAGTTCAATTACCGGCATCCCATATGGTCTTAAGAGCCTGCCAGGAGTAATGTCTGAGAGCAGAGCCAGGACTAACTCCTGAGCACTGCTGGGTGTGGCCCAAAAACAAAAAAACAGACAAAAATAACAATATCACTCCTCTTGAGCAGTATTTCTTCTATGAGGCTATTTGGATTCCTCAAGACATTCTAAGTGGTCCATAGGTGAAAACTGGTTAAGTAGGGGGACATGGCAGGTATATAGGAGACCAATCAGGAGGATAACCCAACAGAAATCATTAGTATTTTTGTGTCAGGAATGACATGACATGAAATAAAATGAAATCAATATATTTCATTTATATATCTGTATATAAATAATTATATTACACAATTATATATAAATATAATTTAGTTATAAATATATATCAATATATTTCATTTATATTATAAATCAATATATTACTGCTTCCATAGGACAGGTATATTTAAGACAAACAATTAAGGATCCAGAATCCAGGGTGAAAGTAAGTAGATAAGGTGCTGCCTTGGAGGCCTATGTGTAAGTATTTGATCACCAACACTCTGTAAGTCCGTGCAGCCTAGCGGGTGTTATCCCTATGCAGAGAGTAGAGCAAAACTCCTGAGCACATCTAGGTGTGATCCCAAAACACAAATATAAACATGCAATAAACTTAAACAATTAAAAAAATTACTGAATTTACTGGTGTGAAAAACTCTAATTATATATCAAATTTTCTAAATGCATGCTTTCTTTCTCCAGATTCTTACCAAAACTTTACTCTATGGTTAGTGTCCTGACTACAGAATTGTAAAAAGTTAAATAAAGAGCACTGAATAGTTTGGCTAAAAGTGATTTGCTTGAGGAATTATCTGACAAAAATAATTTTACTTGCAAAAACAAGCAAAAAAAAAGACAAAGCAACATAAACAAGATAAAAATTTCAGATTATTAAGAATTTAGTATTTTCCAACTTATTACTATATCATAAATAATGAGAAAAATAAAACAAGATTAAAATAAACAAATGAAGGGTAACATGGTTGTAGGGAAATAGATCTGTACTCTTTTGAGTTATATTTTCTTTAGAACATGCTTTTTGATGTTAAATCTCTTAATTTTATTACTTTTCTATTATGATTAAATAAAATATTTTATTTATCATAGCAGTTTATTTATTTATTTTTTGGCTTTTGGACACACCCAGCAATGCTCAGTTATTTCTTCTGATTCTGTGTTCAGAAATCGCTCGTGGCAAGCTAGGGGGAACATATGGGGTGCTGGGAATAGAACCATGTCCATCCTGAGTTGGCTTCATGCAAGGAAAATGCCTTACCACTGTGTTATCTCTCTAGCCACAAGTGAAAAATTTTAAATCAAGTTTTTAATATTTGTCTTTCTGTTTTGCATTTTGTGTACTAAGTCTTTAATCAAAATGTTTTCTTCTTGCTTTTCTATCAATAAAGTGGAGAAACTTCCATGTAACATACTCAGAAATTTTCAAGGAAGTCTTCTCAGTTAACTATTCAAGTTTCTCACAAGCAAGTCTACTTTACAGAGAACTATAGGAGCAAATGCAGATAGGATTTCTTAGGATTTGGAATCATGCATTCTTTTTTATTTAAGAAAAAACAAGGAATAACTTTTGTGTATATATGAATGACTATGTATGGGAATCTGAGCATTAAAAAGATTTTTGTGTATATGTATATATATGTGCGTATATATATGTATATATATTTGCGTATATATGTATATATACATATATATATGTATATATACTTAAATTTATTTGGCCTATACCCGTGATTCCTGACTTTGCATGTAGGAATCACTTCTTACTGTAGGTCAGAGGACTGTATGTGGTGCCAGATGTTGAACCCAGATTTGTCATATAAAATGTAAGTAATTTATCCTCTGTGCTATCTCTCTGGCCCTAATATTATATATATTTTTTCATTTTATCTTTATACCTCACAGGTAGAATATTAATATGTATTTTATTATTAATATTCTTTCAAGGCAATGTAGAAATTTTCTATTATTTTCCTAGCATTTTCTATTTATAAATTATTCTAGTTTTACTATTCAATAAAAATATACATCTTTATTTTTAGTATTTTTATAGAAAACTTTAATTCCTAGAAACAAAATTGATTGGCTTCTTATTTCTACATAACGTATGTATTTTCTTCCAATTCTGAAGTTTAGAAAACTTCCACTTGAATCACACAAACCTGTTATAGACTTTCTTCTTTCTAGAAACTTTAGAAACAAGTTTGATGTTTCACAGCTTCTAAAGCTTATCTGTTCTCTTGACTTAGTCATTTGCTTTAAAGACAGAAATTATGTTTATTTTATTTATTTATTTATTTATTTATTTATTTATTTATTTATTTATTTTTGTTTTGGGACCACACTTGGTGACACTCAGAGGTTATGGACTCAGAAATCGCTCCTGGCTTGGGGGGCCAAATGGAATGTCAGGGGCTCACACCGAGGTCATTCCTAGGCAAGTGCAGGCAAGGCAGACACATACTGTTGCACCCCTGTTTATTTTTTCTTAATTGCTTAGTAAGTTAACACCAGGAATAAATTACTTTAACTAAAGACATGCATGTCCAGCAAATGTATACCCTATCAATTGATTCTAACTAAAATAACTATTTCTTTCCACTAAAGGAAATTACAACTGCTTTTGTATATAATACAACTTTAAAGTGCTTAACTTGAGGCCAGAGTGGTGGTTCAAGTGGTAGGGTATTTGCCTTGCACTCACAGACCTAGGATGGACCACGGTTTGATCCTTGGGTCTCATATGTTCCCCCAAGCCAGGAGTGATTTCTGAGATCATAACCAGGAGTAACCTCTGAGCGTCGCCTGGTGTGGCCCAACCCTCCACCCCCAACACCAAAAAAACAAAACTCTCAACTAAAACTTCCTGCATAAAGAATTTGGAGATAGTAGAAAAGTTAGTGCATATGCCTGGCATCTTTCCAGAATGATTTGGCTTCTGGCACTACATGATGCCCCAAACACTTCCAGATGCATCCCTTTTGTGCCCTAGGTACTACCACTGGATTCACCCAAGTATCCCCAGAATCAAAGGGTCCAAGCATCAATACAATGTAAGGTTTTTGCATTGAACATTATTCTAGTTGGTTGAGAGTCACTGGTGAGGTTTTATAGTCTCCTGAGCACCATTTAGGAACATTCCTAATCCATTCCTAATCCTAATTATATCAGAAGAATAAACTAAATCACACACATATAAAGTCCTAGATTTAACTTCACACACTGACAGTGTATACCTTCCCAAACACTGCTGTTGTGATTCTCACAACTTATAAATAAGCATTTTGATAATAAATAAACATTAAAAGTGATATCTAGGGGCCGGAGTAGT